>NC_089811.1:18544321-19144321 GCF_029633855.1 Hoplias malabaricus | reverse complement strand
ACTATACAGTAAAATCACTTCATAATTCATAGGTATAAAGTCTGGTTGTATGGACTACTTATTGAAAATAACCATTTTATAAAGCAGTAAACATTAGTCATTATTAAAAACAATAGACAATTATGGGGAGTTTGACTGTTATTTACTCAAACACTATACAGTAAAATCACTTCATATTTCATAGATACATACAGGTGCTGGTCATATAATTAGAATATCATGAAAAAGTTGATTTATTTTAGTAATTCCATTCAAAAAGTCAAACTTGTATATTATACTCATTCATTATACACAGACTGATATATTTCAAGTGTTTATTTCTTTTAATTTGATAGTAATAACTGACAAATAATGAAAACCTTAAATTCAGTATCTCAGAAAACTAGAATATTGTGATAAGGTTCAATATTGAAGATATCTGGTGCCACACTCTAATCAGCTAATTAACTCAAAACACCTGCAAAGACCTTTAAATTGTCTCTCAGTGTAGTTCTGTAGGCTACACAATCATGGGGAAGACTGCTGACTTGACATTTGTCCTAAAGATGACCACTGACACCTTACACAAGCAGGGCAAGACACAAAAGGTCATTGCTAAAGTGGCTGGCTGTTCACAGAGCTGTGTCGAAGCACATTAAGAAAGAGTCCTACGGAAGGAAAAGATTTAGTAGAAAAAAGTGTAGAAGCAATAGGCCTAACCACGCCCTGGAGATGATTGTGAAACAAAACCCATTCAAAAATGTTGGGGAGATTCACAAAGACTGGATTGCAGCTGGAGTCAGTGCTTCAAGAACCACCACACACAGACATATGCAAGACATGGGTTTCAGTTGTCGCATTCCTTGTGTCAAGCCACTCTTGAAGAAGAGACAGCATCAGAAGCATTGTGCCTGAGTTAAAGACAAAAAGGACTGGACTGCTGCTGAGTGGTCCAAAGTTTAGTTCTCTGATGAAAGTAAATTTTGCATTTCCTTTGGAAATCAAGAGCCTGGAGGAAGAGAGGAGAGGCACAGAATCCACGTTGCTTGAGGTCCAGTGTAAAGTTTCCACAGTCAGTGATGGTTTGGGGTGCCATGTCATTTGCTGGTGTTGGTCCACTGTTTTTTTTTCTGAGGTCCAAAGTCAACGCAGCCATCTACCAGGAAGTTTTAGAGCACTTCATGCTTTCTGCTGCTGACCAACTTTTATGGAGATGCAGATTTCATTGTCCAACAGGACTTGGCACCTGCACAGTGCCAAAACTACCAGTACCTGGTTTAAGGACCATGGTAATCCATGTTCTTAATTGGCCAGCAAACTCGCCTGACCTTAACTCCGTAGAAAATCAATGGGGTATTGCGAAGGGGAAGATGCAATAGGCTAGACCCAACAATGCAGAGGAGCTGGAGGCCACTATCATCACTATCTATCACTATCACATTTTCTGCTTTACAAACACGAAACAGTTCAAAACTAATTCCATCCCTTTACATTTCTCCGAGTAAATAACTGCCCACTTGTCTGTCTGGACACTGATGGATGACTGTCGAGATCCTCCTCCACACTTCAGACCAGCTGCCCACACTCCAGCAACCACCAAGTGCCTTGAAGCTGCCCCTACTCTGAAGTTCTCACGGACTACTAACTACTTGACCAGAGGAGGATAGGTCACCCCTTGTGAGCCTTGGTTCCTCCCAAGGTTTCTTCCTCAGCTGAGGGAGTTTTTCTTTGCCACTGTCGCCCCTGGCTTGCTCACTTCTGGTTTTTTTACATTTTTTTACATTTCATGTCAAATCTTTGTCTTACTGGAATTCTGTGAAGCTGCTTTGTGACAACATCAGTTGTAAAAAGCGCTATACAAATACATTTGATTTGATTTTGATTTGATATCAGAGCAACCTGGGCTCTCATAACACCTGAGAAGTGCTACAGACTAATCGACTCCCTGCCACCCCACATTGCTGCAGTAGGAGCCCCAACTAAGTATTGAGTGCTGTACATCAAATCAAATCAAATTTATTTATATAGCGCTTTTCACAACTGATGTTGTCACAAAGCAGCTTCACAGAATTCCAGTAAGACAAGATTTGACATGAAATGTAAAGACAAATTTAAAACCCTCAAGTGAGCAAGCCAGGGGCGACAGTGGCAAGGAAAAACTCCCCCAGCTGAGGAAGAAACCTTGGGAGGAACCAAGGCTCACAAGGGGTGACCCATCCTCCTCTGGTCAATCTACTGGTGATGATAGTTAGTAGTCCATGAGAACTTCAGTGTAGGGACAGCTTCAAGGCACTTGGTGGTTGCTGGAGCGTGGGCAGCTGGTCTGAAGCGTGGAGGAGGATCTCGACAGTCATCCATCAGTGTCCAGACAGACAGGTGGGCAGTCGTTTACTCGGAAAGATGTAAAGGGATGGAATTAGTTTTGAACTGTTTTGTGTTTGTAAAGTAGAAAATATGAAAATTTCCAGAGTGTGGCTAATGACTCCGGCAGATCTGACTATGACAGCATTAACTAAATGGATCAGGGAGCATCCTGAAACACTGGCATCCCTCCGCTCCACCGTAAACAAACCTGAGTGATCGCGAGAAGCGGCGGGACGACAGCACCAGCGTCTCAGTATACTATAATTCCCTGTGTCCATGGACCCCCCGGATCTGCCGCCTTTATCTATGGGGGAGCATTAGCTACCAAATGATAAACTAAACAAATGAGTTTTTAGCCTACATTTGAAGATTGCGACTGTGTCTGAGTCCCGAACATTTTCTGGAAGATCATTCCAGAGTTGGGGGGCTTTATAAGAAAAGGCTCTTCCCCCAGCTGAGGCCTTCTGAATTCTGGGAACATTTAAAAATCCAGTACTCTGTGATCTGAGTGAACGTGGAGGCTCATAATAGGAAATTGTATCTTGAAGATATTCAGGAGCAAGCCCATGTAGAGCTTTATATGTTAATAACAAAATTTTGTAGTCAATGCGGAATTTAACAGGCAGCCAATGAAGTGATGATAAAACTGGGCTGATATGTTCAAATTTTCTAGTTTTAGTGAGGACCCTAGCTGCAGCATTTTGAACTAGTTGAAGTTTTCTTAAATTGCTGCTGGTGCATCCTGACAGTAGTGCGTTACAGTAGTCAAGCCTTGAAGTAATAAAGGCATGTACTAATGTTTCTGCGTCCTGGAGGGATAAGGCATTTCTAATCTTAGCAATATTGCGAAGATGTAAAAAAGCTGTCCTAGTGATACTACCTATGTGTTGATCAAATGATAAATCCGGGTCAATTATGACACCAAGATTTTTTGCTGCTGAACCAGGTTTAACTGGAAAGTTAGCTAGATTTAAAATTAAGTCTGATAATTTATTTCTTGTCACTTTTGGACCCAAAAGCAGGACCTCTGTTTTGTTGCTGTTTAGAAGGAGGAAGTTACGCAACATCCAGCCTTTCACGTCTTTTACACAGTCCTCTATTTTCTTTAATCTGTGTTTGTCATCGGGCTTGGCTGAAATATACAATTGTGTGTCGTCTGCGTAACAGTGAAAGTTAATGTCATGGTTTCTTATAACTGTGCCTAGCGGTAACATGTATAATGTAAATAATAATGGTCCTAAAATAGAGCCTTGTGGAATTCCAAATCTTACTTTAGAATAATTTGAATTTAGATTGTTTACTTTTACGAATTGATAACGTTCCGTTAAGTAAGATTTGAACCATAATAGGGCTGTCCCTGTGATTCCAACCATGTTTTCTAACCTTTCTATGAGAATATTGTGGTCTATTGTATCAAAGGCTGCGCTTAGGTCAAGAAGCACCAACAGGGATACGTGGCCTTGATCAGAGGCAAGAAGAAGATCATTTGTTATCTTGACTAGAGCTGTCTCTGTACTATGATGTTGCCTGAATCCAGATTGGAATTTTTCATATATATGATTCTTATGTAGATATGAACTAAGTTGTTGGGCCACAGCTTTTTCTAAGATCTTAGACAGAAATGGCAAATTAGAAATAGGCCTGTAATTAGACAGTGTACTAGCATCAAGATTTGGTTTCTTGATCATAGGTTTAATAACTGCTAATTTAAAAGCTTTGGGTACATGGCCCAGACTAAGCGATGAGTTTACTATAGTTAAAAGAGGATCAATAATAGCTGGTAGTACTTCTTTGAGCAACTTTGTGGGAATTGCATCAAGTGTGCAAGTTGTACAGCTCATACATTTTCATGTTCATACTTTTCAGTTGACCAGCATTTCTAAAAATCCTTTTTTTGTATTGGTCTTAAGTAATATTCTGATTTTCGGAGATACTGAATTTGGGGTTTTCATTAGTTGTCAGTTATAATCATCAAATTAAAAGAAACAAACCTTGAAAAATATATCACTCTGTGTGTAATGAATTAGTATAATATACTTTCACTTTATCACTTTTTGAATGGAATTACTGAAATAAATCAGTTTTTTCACAATATTCTAATTTTATGACCAGCACCTGTAGTATGGTAGAGTCTTAACTGATATCTGTTGGTTATATTGACTACTTATTGCAAATGACCAGTTTATGCAGCATGAAATCTGACAAATCATTAAAACACTGGACAAATAAGCGGAGTTTAATGCTATTTACTCAAAAACTATACAGTAAAATCACTTCATATTTTATAGGTGCATAGTATAGCAAACACTGAACTCATATCTGTTGGTTGTGTGACTGCTTATTCAAAATAACTATTTTATAAAGCAGCAAACTTTACTCATGATTAAAAACAATTAAATATGATGGGGAGTTCAAATATTATACAGTAAAATAACTTAATATTTTATGGGTACATAGAATGGAAAACTCTAAACTCTGATCTTTTGGTTGTATTAAATACTTATTAGAAATTACTAATGTATAAACCGCTTAAATGCAGTTGCTTTTCCTTTAAAATGAAGGTCTTACTTTCTGGTCTTAACGCGCATTAAGTATTACCGCACAATCACTACTATACGCGCCCTAAAATTTGACGTGCGGCTAGTTTAACCGTGTTTTCTCAAAGGCGAGTGGCTTAACCGCACGATCAGGGAGATTTGTTCAGCATGAACACGTTATGGTTTTATTTACACATAAACCAAATGTAACGGCAGCTGTTCATAATGCAGTGGAGTAAAAAGTAAGATGGTTGACATCAAAACATAATGGAGTTAAAGAAAATAGTCGCACAAAATGGAAATATGTTACTGTCCACCACTGGCTACTGTCATTTAAAATTTACTGGCTGAGAGAAAGGTGTCAGAACACACAGTGTGTTGTGTCATATGTGCCCGTGCTGACCCCTTTACTCCCTTGCACACTTTTTGTCTTTATCTTGTGGTAATTGTTTTTTATGGGTTTTACATACTGGTATGTATATAACTTCTGCTTTCTTTTAATAATTTTCAATCTTATTTTATATTAATGTTTGGTAATAGGCCTGTTTTTATTTATGTTTTTTGCAGTGGTCAACTGCAAAGTGTTTTTTTAAAATAAGCTTTATAAATTACATTTAATCAGTTAAGTACATACTACTATGTTTTTGTTTTTTGTATTAATTTGTTTGTATTACTGTCTTATGTGGCTCTGTGCCAAGTATAGGACTGTCCTCCTGGAACAAAATGTGTATTTTGCCTGTTATTCAACAATTATGAAGTTATTGTATTTAATTTCATCTGCATATGAAGCAGTGTGAAATTTTGATGTTGCATGAATGCAGTGACAAAGGCTGGGATCTTCAAACTGAATATTTTTGGCTTAAAAATAAAAGTGAAAATACAAACCTAGATTCTGCGCTGTCTCTGTGCCAACTACAGCTGCCATTTTCTCATGCCTCTCCCTGTCAGAGAAATATGCCTAAACTTCCAGTAAATCCAGATACATTTTCATTTTAAGATTTAACTTAAAATATGTAAACACTATTTGATAACAAGTTTAAACATGTACAAAGAGTGAAATTAGTAAATATATCTCTATTTCATCATAAATAATAAAGTATCAGTAGGCTAAGGAATCATACAGATAAGACTATTTGCAATAAAGCAATAAAACATAATAGCACTGGAAAAACAAACTCTTAGATGTGGTATTTATGAGGAAACAAGGATCATGGGGAAAAAAAAACATTAGCCAATGCAATGTTTCACATAAAACACGTTATACAGAAGGAATTTAGTTTCACATTAAAAAGGTCTATCTATGGCAATTTTAATTTGGTAGCCTGTAAGTAGGTATGGGTATTATACATGGTATTGAATTTGATTTTTAATTTAATCTCCATTCTAAATGTCCCTGCACATTTCAGTTTAAGGGACCTGAGGATTCAGTATTCACATTTACATCAGGTGTCTTCCCTATACCCTTCTTGTTTTGGTTTTGTTTCTTTGTCCACTTCTATCTTTGGATTGGTTTTCTTGCTACATTTTCCTTTTCACATACAGCTTCATTTACATTTCCCATGTTCTTCCCCACCTCTGGGTTACATGGCTTAAAAACTCCCAGGTGTTTTACATTCCGTAATAGTTTACATTCCTGGCTCTTTGTCTTTATGTTTGTCCACTGTTTGAGGTCTGTTTGTTTTAAGTGTCTTCTTGTTCCTGTTGGTATTTTGTTCTTAAGGCACAAGTTATTGACTAGGCACAGCTAGATTTGTCTTGGCATGGCTCAACATGCTTTTTCAGTGGTTGTTTTCAACTACTACAAAGCCTCCCGTGAAATGTAGCTGGTGACATCACATAACACCATCTCTAACGAGAACCATTTTGGGAAGCATAAAAACAGCGGTGGTAAAATTAGCATGGTTTTTTTTTTTTTTTTTTTGGACTGAAAATGGCTCTGTGCTTGCGAGTCTAGCTCTCACTGGAGATTTTTGTTGCCCACCAATCTAAGGTGCATTTGAACCTCCACATATAAATACGGCATAATTTCAGTCAGCTTAAAACAAATTATATAATTTGGAGATTTTACATATGGATACTTTCTGTTTGATGTCTGCATTCCATGGTGACTGACAAGTCTCTCTAGCTAATCAACACTTTCAAGGTATAGAAGTCTTTTTTAGTACCTACTCTGCGCGCATCGAACCAGGCATGAGCAGGGACTAAAGAGTACAAGTTTTCAGGGACCAGATTTGTTTAATGGAAAAGCAAAAAAAAATTAGAGCCAAGCAGGTTCCATGCAGTGGAAAAAATCCTTTAGTGTCTGGGTTTCTAGCTTTCTCATTTCCTCCATTAATTTCTGAGTAGTCTCACTTGTTTGCTGTTATTCTCATGTTTACAGTTATTCTCTATCCCTTGCTCTTTAGTTCCATATTTGTGACTTTGTTATTTTTGTTTTACTTCTGTGTCTGTTTATCATGGTTTGATTGTGGTTTGTTTATGTATTACTTGTCTTTTTCCTGTGATTGTTTACTCATCTTTATCAGTTTAATGTTTTACTCCTAGGGGAAATTCCACAAATTAGCCATATAAATTAATCCCAACTTTGAGAACTATCCAATAGGAATTTCCCTTATCTCTCTTCCTGTCAGACAAGCTTGATTTTGGACTTACAGGTGTAAAATCTGAATATCATCAAAAGTTACCTTATTTCAGTAATTCAAATGTGGCACTCGTATATAGATGCATTACCATATCATCAACATTAAAATAAATAAATGCTTGAAATAGATCACTCTGTTTGTAATTAATCTACTTGTGTTTCACTTTTTCAATTGAAGTACTGAAATAAATGTTGATAAAATGATGATATTCTAATTTATTTAGATGCACCTGGAAGTTATCTGGCTTTACTGAGAAAACTTGCTTTGTGGAATATCCACTGGTTCCCCCTCTGTTTCTGTTCAGTTTTCACTGTTTCAGTTAGGTTTTTTGTTTATACTGATCTCTTTTTAGTGTTTCATTATGTATTTAGTTCACTTTTGTATCTGAGTATTAGTTACAATTTATCATATATGCTCTGTTTATAGTATTCAGTGTTTTCCTGTCATTTGCTTTCTCTTGTTCAGTATAGTTTCTTTTAGTTTTCCTTGTTTATTCTGAGAAATAAAACATCTCAGCACTTACATCCACTCCCTTGTTCCTCGCACCCTTCGTCAGAAATTCTTAGACCAGTGAAATGAAATACATTTATACTTAGGCTAAAATAAGAGTAAATAAATAAATATCCATTGCATTACACCTTAAGCTTTAATATTTAAGAATATTGTTATCATTCGCATTACCAATTCCAGAATGGTTATTGCTTCGATTAAAATGGAGATCAGTTAAATACAATTGCTTAAGTTAACCTATTCTGTAAACAATGTGTAGCATTATAGTTTACTCAAGAAGTTCACGGCCTAGAGTAAAACTGGAATATTCCCGACATGAAATAACCTCACATTGCTTCATTTAAAAGGAAGACATTAATAAGTCTTTATGAATATTTAAGAGGAAACAGATGTGAAAAATATATAAAGCACATTTCATATACAAAATATCTACATTTTCTGTTCATTCTATTGTGTAAATTCTATTGACGTAAATTGCATAATATATATGTTAATATAACTAGAAAATTCTGTAGGCATACTGATTTTTCTTACTAATAGAAAATACCAGATATTACAAGAAAATACAACCACAGCAAAGACAATTGTAAAATGTAACATTCTCAGCCAGTTTAAATATATCAAAAACTTTATATCAATGCAATATGCTACCCTTTAAAAAAAATTATATATATATATAAAATAAAAAATTCTAGCAGGGTAGTTTAATTTTCTCAATTTTCTCCAAATGATGATGTCAAACAGAACAAGGCTGTGAACTTTCATATTTATATTGGTAATAATATACAGTATAACACAGTGATTTTTATCTTCATTAATATACACAAGAGTGAATCAATCCAAACATAGATGAAATCATTTCATGGTCTGATTTACATAATTCTCAGTGCTCTGTCTGTCTCCACTGTCCCAAAGACTGGGTAGATTTTCTCAGATTTCCCAAAATGTGTTTTAAAAGTGTAAATATGTTTCCTTTTCACTGAGTCATAGAAAGAAATGCAGCCTTCTTCTAAATCTAGATACACTCCTATTTTAGAGGGAGTTTTCTGATTAAGCTTGGTCACTGGATCAGTCAGAGCGAGCAGAGAACCAAGCTGTAGACGCAGTGTCCAGTACCCTGCTGTAGTGTTCATATTAAAATACCCATGTCGTGGAGCTGACTCTTTGACTACACCTATCCTCCATTCACATTTCCCTTGCACATTTACCTCCCAATAATGCCGGCCTGTTGTGTAGCCCTCTATAGCTTGGACACATGTCCAGCCATCAAACTTACAGTGCCTTCTTTGGTTTACATCCCAGGGGTTTTGTTTACATTCTTCGTGTGTTTTTGTTCTAACTGCGCATCCATCCTTGGACAGCTTGAGGTCTGGATTTGCTGTGTTTGGATCCAGAATAACTTCAGCTTGAAAAGAAAAGGAAAGAAATTAACCCCTAAAGATGCAAGTGTCCTTCTGAATATTGAAGGAAACAGATGGGCAGAGTGTAAATCTTTGTCTGTGCAAATGTTCTGAAAGATGTATAACTGCAGTACCTGAAGCCCTTGTGATGCAATTCCACACTGAAAAAATATGCATCATAAACAATTAAAGCATGACAGTGAAACAGACAATAAATGAACAACGAGTAAAAGCTAATGTGAAGAAGAAACCAACCTGGCACAGGTATACACAAGCCACCTACAGAAAAAGAATTTAAATTAAATTATTGCTTTTGACCACACAGCTTAAAGGTGACACAAGGTGTTGAAAAGTTGATCCTGAATCAATGTTTACATTAGTGTGATGTTTAATTGATGAAAGAGTATCTATTTCAACAATAAAATGATGTGCAGCTTATACTCTGATTTAATTACATTAACAATTAAAATCAATTACTATGTAAATAGGTATTATATATATTTTTTAATTCTTAATTAAAAAGTGTAAATATATACATTATACCCACTTATCACATTATTAAAAGGTGTTGCAGTTCTTCAGCAGGACAAAAGTATTAGGCACTCATTTCACCAAAATAATTACTTTTTTGTCTCACTATTCATTGCTAACTGTACTCCATGCACACATAAGTCTGTCACAATTAATTTCTTTTGACCCCCTACACCACAAACACACACACACACACACACACACACCACCACCGCCACACTACCCCAGAAGTTTTCAAAAGCTACATACACCATGTTTTTTTTAATATGTGTTTGTGCTGATTTGAATCATGATGGGAATTACCTTTGGTTTTGGTGGGGAACACCTTTGACAATGTGTGTTTATTATAACGTCTTTTCCCACAACTTCTCCCAAAATGTTCACACGTACATGTCATATTTGACACTGAATCTAAATCTGATGGAATGTGACACTGCCTTTTTTTAAAGTAGTCATTTGGAATTTCTGTGCTGTGCAGCCACACCCAGTTTCAAAGTTAAATCAATATCACTAATAAAATCAGAGAAGAATCCTTCTTATCCTTTCAAAGATGGATAAGAGTACTGTTCATAAATGTGAAGATACTTCATTTTCTCGCACCTGTTTTGTGAAACACTTCTTCTGTCTTAAACCACTCCTTAAGGATGTTTCCCTGAGGGAAAAAAAGGATACATAAGCACTCACAAAATTCTAAAACACTTTACATTCTTGCTATTTATCCTATTCTGCTGCATACACACCATGGTTATACTTGAAACATATTTTTCCAAACCTCTGATTTGTTTTCCCATAGTATAATTCTGATGATGAAGTCCATAATGGGCAGTATGTCGACCAGCTGACCTTTCTTCCATCGTTTACAGAGATCCTGTAAAACAGCTTTTTGCTCTTCTCTAACATTCACTGACTCCTAAAAAAGAGCAGAATAGGGTGCTATATACATCACATTTAACATGTATTTATAAAATTTAAAGATGGGGACTTGAGTGTGAAACTTGGACTCGAGTTGCACTTAAAGGAGCAAAATAAGATATTTACTGTACATAAAATGTTTAGCGTGTATGATCTAAGATTCAGGAAACAGTCAAAGCTAAAACACTGCTGCCTCATAGCATTGCTGAAGCAGTATATACTCTTTGAGAAGTGGCCAGTCCAGAGCACAGCTCCTGTGATCCCACCCTCTGTCCAATCAAACTTAGTCCAAACCCACCGTGTGGCCAGGTGTACAAACATAATGTCTTGCAGCTATGAAATGACCAAGGGCGGCACGGTGGCGCAGCAGGTAGTGTCGCAGTCACACAGCTCCAGGGGCCTGGAAGTTGTGTGTTTGATTCCCGCTCTGGGTGACTGACTGTGAGGAGTTAGTAAATGTATTGATTAAACGTCATAGGTTATGTTTTATATAAAAGAAAGTGAGGCATGGTGACGCTTGAAAGGTATTAGGACTGTGTTTCGGTGTGTTTTGAGGCAGATTTATGTGTATTTCTCCACATTAATGTGTGTGTTTTAAACAAATTGAAGAGTAAGAATTGTGTGAAAAGCCTAGCATGTTAACCTATTTAAGGTGGAACGGAGAAATCAAGCTTGATAGTACACAGCAAATATAAGCCTTTCACTAGTAGGTAGATGTTTTAGTGACATGATGTACACTTAGATAGAAATTTGTAGTTGTAGTTTAGACAGTACATTCTTGTAAATACAGGGAAAATGGCACCGGCTCTTTGCATTTTTGCCTTTCACTTAAGTGGGTAAATGTTTATAATAACACATACAATTGGTTTGTGTGATTTAAGTATAAATTGGAATAACGGTTGTTTCTAAAAGTTTCAAAAGCTACAGAGCTAGCTTTGACTCTTAATGTGGAACAGAGGATTCAAGAAGCTGAATAATAGGTGAATAATGTCAATAAGACTTGTAAGCGGACACAAATAACGTGGAACGAATGTTTGACTTCGAAAATTGTGAATAAACAGTTCTGCCTCCTTAACCAGATATGTTGTGGAAGGGAAAAGTAGCTAACAACAGCCTTGTCTAGTCGAAATACTGGTAAAAGCAGGGAAATGACATTCTTCTTAGCTATTATGGTCGAAAGTTCTTAACTCGTCTCGTTCCTTCGGTTTTCCTCAAACTGGCAACCTGGTCGAGCTTCATGTCTGGGGAGTAGGGGGAGGAGGCAGACAGCTCTTTGAAACTGTATTATAGTTCCGATTATAGTTTAAAATCCTATATTTATATACATGCTTGGTGTTGATAAAAAAATATACAGCTTAACAATAAATGAATATCCACTTGCAGTGGCATAGCACAAACTGGTTCAAGGACCCCTCAGCCAAGTGATTACTCCCCGTGTGAATATTCACACAAGAAGAAGCACTCTCCTTGAATGTTCCGCAGTTCCACGAGCCAAACTCAGAGCTGGTGCGCAAGGTACAGAATCCTCCTTCTTAAAGCCGATTTATACTTCCGAGTTGACTCGACGCAGAGCCTACGCCATTGCGAGCGTTTATACTTCTGCGTTCATGTCTATGTCGCTCTGCAGTTACACCGCCACACCACTAAGGCTGAATCTCAAACAACTTCCTCTACACTATGTAGTACACAATGTAGTTGTGCAGTAACAATGTTTTTTTTTTTTATCTTTAAAGTGATCTATTTAGGGAGAAGGACAAATTAGAGTTTACATGTGGTGCCAAGAAAGTAACTAATACAAAGTCGGCATGTTTTTGGTCTTGTCTGTACTAGCTATTAACACTTGTTTAATGTCTTTAAGGAAGTGGGAATTTTTGACATTGGTTTAATCTTTTAATGTACTCAGTATCTAAAAGTAACTGGGAACTACATACACTTGTTTAGAATAAAATATACATTAAAATCACGTATGAACATTCAGAAGGAGATAAAAAACTGATTGAAGGCAAAAGAAAAAGTAGTGAAGTGTCTCAGTCGCATTTGACTTCAGCCACACACACACGCTTGGGGCAGACAAACCTGCTTGTGTTTTTGTGAGACACTCAAGAAAGCGGCCAGCAGATGGCGAAGGAAGCGTTTTGCTTCGCCTCAGTTTCGCTGCAGTGTATGGAACGCCGTTGGGCTCTAAATGTGTGAACACGTGCGTGTTGACACATTATTAAAAATTTGTGTGTTAACATATAAAATTTTGTCGTGATAACGTGACCAAAAATGTCACGTTTACACACTTCTTAAGGTTTTCGCCAATGGGAGGCCTCACACACTGTAGCTGACAACGAAACATATATCATATGTGAACGTAGTCCCTACGTTTCATCTGAATTATTCATAACATAGTCAGCTAAGTGTTGACCTATGGCTACGTTGAGCCCTACGTGAGCAGTGTTAAGACAGCAATATTAGTAAGATGAGCCCCATGGCAACTGGAAGTTTATTTTTTACAATAATAAACTCTGGTGCTTAAAATTTGTAAACATGCATATTATTATATAACTTCATAAAATGCTTAAAGCTTTTCATAATTTTATATCAAACAAGCATCACTATTCTCTCACACTGTGTGTGTGACACATACTGAGGCGTAATTCATTCACATTGATAATTATGTTCATTTTTTTTAATAGCATACTGCTAAACAATACGGTGTCAGCACAAACCCATAGTGAAATGAACTTTCCAGATCCTCCTCTTTCTGTAAACATGTATAATGTGTGTATGTGTGTGTGTGTGTGCATTCGAAACGCGTTAACACGTAAATTCCTTAGTGTGTTAACACAAAATTATAAGCTACGTGTTAACACGGAGAATCCAATACGTATAGAGACCAACGGCAGTATGCAGTATAGCAGTGTGAATGCAGCATTCCATCAGACACGGTAAACGTGACGCATGAAGCACTGCGACGTGCACAGTAATTTCCTACTGAACTCATATGAAATAGCAATGCAGTGATATGGGCCAGACCATGCATGTTGGCATTCATGTATTTCAACCATAAGAGACTTGGGACTCGACTTGAACTTGTGATGAGAGACTTGAGACTTGACTTGGACTAGAGCTCAGTGGCTTAAGACTTCACTTGGACTTGCAAAAAATTACTTGTGGATTTGTGGTAAAATGGAGATGTAATGCTGAAAGTGGTCAGGATGTTATTTAAGCAATATTTTTTTCAGACTGAAACCTATGTTTGTATTTGGCTGCATTGTCTGTGCTCTGCACCATCCTGAGTGCCAAATATACTCATGGGGTTAGCTGTAGAATGAAAATAGTATTTAAAATGAGGCTATCCAGAGTTTTCTGCTTTATGTTATGTTTATGTTATGACATTTGTAAATGTGCATAGATAAGAGAAACAGGTTTAGGCAGTCCACTTACCATGTTTCAATTATACCATAACCATAATCATAAACAAACAGAGCATGTACCTACCCCCTAGTTTTTTATCAGTGTAACAACATTATCCTGCTTGATTATTCTATTAATCTTTAATCAATGACAGATACTGAGATTATATTTCTTCTGACCTTTGGTTTAAGTTTCCTGATCCAGTCAGAAAGGATTATTTTGGAGTCAATTAATTGTTGCTTCTTGTCCAGGTTTTGCGTAGCTTCATGACATGGTTGTATCTTTAGCTTTACAGGAATCTAGAGAATAACAAATATTAGCTCATTTTCTTTGCCAGAACCCTTTTTTTTAGAAATATTATAATTCATACTTAAAGCAATCATACACAATTGACTGTGTACTTTTCATCATATATTTCTCTTTACCTGTATTGTTGCACATTTTCTGTTTTGAAGAGATCTAAGCTCATCTGCCCACAGCAGGACCAGGTCCAGAGCCTGACTTTCATTCTGAGGACTTTCAACATTTCTTACTTCAGAGAGCATGACCAGTCCTTTAAGCTGAATGTAGAAAATTGTATTACTATAGTGGTTTTAGTACTATCATAAACAAAACATCTTTTAATCAGAGTAGTGGACTGTTGACAGTACCGGAACCAGTCTGTCCAGTTCAGTTGATAGCTTTCTGAGGATGCATTTGGACTCCTCCATTGAGAAATCTTTTTGTTGTGGGTCATTTTGAGGATTCTTAAAAAAAAAAAAACATACTGAAAACTGCTCTGGTTTGAACTTCTACATTTTGCTATTTATAACAAACTGATAATGGCACAGTAATACAACAGGTAATGTCATTGCTACACAGCTCCAAGGTCTTGAAGTCTTGGATCTGACTCTTAATGTATGTGAGGAGTTTAGTGTGTTCTTTCATTAGTGCGTGGTCTGGCTATGTGTATTTGCCCATAGTTGTGAGTGTGTGATGTCCTTTAAAGAAGTGGCTTCCTGTCCTGTGTGTGTTCCCTGCCTTGCACTAGTGGACTCGCTACGCTTCAAAAATAGTGTGATGAGTGTACTGACACAAATTGGCTGTTGTCACATCACCCAGGCATATACTACACATTAGTAGTGGCTCCCTAAAGTTTCAAACAAAGTGAAGAGATTTAAATATCTAGAAAGTTTCTATATGTGTGTCCATATATGTGAGTGAATGAATTAGTGAGTGATGCCCTGTGATAGGCAGGTTCCCTGTTAGTCTTACCTTAATCTTTGCTTGAATTGTTTTAAGAATTCGATCTTTTAGCTAGAACACAGATAAAGAAGGGTTAAACCTTGGTCAAATATTTAATCAGTAACAGACAGGTTAGTGCTCAGAGATCTAAGATACAGTGTAATTACATAGGGTGTGTTGTTATGAGAAAATACTTGTCATTGCACAGTTGCTAGCTAAGGCTTTTGTATAAATTACATTCTTTAAGCTCAGAGTTGGTTTCAAAAAGGGTTCTGAGTTGCAGGTCCTCTTAGATTCAGGTTTCCCGGGGTTTATCAGACTTCCAATACTGCAGCATGCCCCAGTGTAACTTTCTGTAGCAATAAAAACAAGATAACTTTAAAAGTTGAACATGAACTTTATGAGTCTACCTTTATTGACATTCTTTTTTCGGTGTGAAGGTATGTATGCAGAACATGCAGTTGGAGAACAAAGACGTGTTCATGCAAACCGAAGATATACTTGCAGTGCTTCACGGAACAGTTGCATGTGCATATTTTCATGCCAAAACAGAATATCAATAAAGGCTGGAATGACACCCCATACTACAGCTTTAATTTCACTTTAGATTGGAACTGTGTCTGTAAAAACTTCTCCAGATTTAAACACTTTTTAAAAAATGCTGAGGATTATTCCTCAGTATTTGTTAGCTCTTCAGTCTGCCTGCTATTAGTGAGTCTAATGTGTTTAAGAAGCCCCAGTGTCAGTAAATGGGTAAACAAAAACCAACCACCTCTGTTAGGCTTTCTCTTTCTCTGTTCTGTTTAGATAGCAAAGAGAACTCCAAACATTGAAAAGCATGAATTGAGATGATATTGCTCTGCTCCTGCTCCACAGGTGGGTAGTATTTACTTATTTTTACAGTTTCAGATTACTGAAGGTGGAACTGACTCTAAATTTGAGAGCCTGCTAACTGCATGAAAGAAAACACAGGTTGAAAGTGCAACTGGAACAACTCAAGTTACCAATGAGGTGATAAGTCAAACATTGAATACAAACAACTTCAACCATGTACACATAACAGTTGTTTTTTTCTAAAATATACCATTCCACCTTAACAAACCCCAAGCATTTGAACATGAACAAACCAGAGAGCAGCAGCAGTTCCCCAAAATCATGTGTTGCTTTTAACACACAGCTAAACTAAAATCGAACTCGTTGAAGAGAGACTGTTGTGCTTTTGTAACTTTTCATGCTGTAACTTCTTTCAACTGCAAAGTTTGCAATCATATTACAATTATTCAACTGCACCACAATGCACAATATGTATATGATCTTCTATGAATGTAGAATATTATTTTTATATATTTTAAGTTTTTTAAATGCATATATATGCATTTATATATATATATATATATATATATATATATATATATATATATATATATATATATATATATATATATATGTAAATATGTAATGTAATATGTATATGTAAATATATATATATATTTACAAGATCAAAACTGGAATGCAGTGTGTATGATGATTTACGAATTACCTCTTGATGTCCCAGCCATGTTCTGAAAAGTATATTTCCAAAGCCCTACAGAAATTCCACACACAACATGACCAGGCAGCAACAACAAAATGAAGATTTGTTTTGAAGAACGTCTGTAGTTCAAGGAAATGGGAGTGGCTTCAAACCATAATCTAGCTTCACTTTCTACAAACTTGAACATTGCATTTAAAAAAATTATTTATGAATATATGGTTAATATTTATTATAAGCAAATTTGTATACAAATCCTGAAGTTTATAGTACACACATCAAATAAAAACAATGGAAATAAATGGTGAAGTCTTGAGACTGAGAACATCACACTCCAAAAACCCAGTGTTTGTGTAACACATACAGGGAACCTTTTTTTCTTTATAATACCTTTCTGGGAGAGGAATTAGACTTTTCACTTGCTCTAACCAACAGGGAGCAGGAACAATTCTATGAAACATAAACAGATCAGCCACAAAAATTAAAACCACCTGCGTATATTGTATAAGTCCCCCTACAGCTGCCAACACACGTCTGAAACATTTAATCTACAAGACCTTGGAATGTGCAACAGTAACAGATAATGATCAATCTACATTCCACATGATCAGTCTTTCTTCTTCTTGTTCTTAGTGAGTTATTCCTGTCAATGCATTGGATTGCTCACTTCTAGCTAGGACCCAGTATTCTTTAAAATTTTGTAAAAAGCCTAGGCAATGCAAGACTCTGGAAGTGAAATACTGTGAGGTTGATAAATGAGGAAAATGCATATTTATGTTCCTCTTTTTTTCAGTTAATCAAAATAAACTTCTGGGTTTGATGTTAGAAAACAAAAAGTAAGCAAAAAAAAAAACAAAAAAACAATCTCATTGAATTTGTCATCTTTAAACATGTACCTACAACCATCCAGTGATGACTTAAGGGCAGCATTAGCACTTTGCTGGCCTAGTGTACACAACAATAGACTATAATACCTAAACATGTTCTTTTGACTGAAATTAATGAAAGTAGGGTGATTTTCCTGCTTTACTCAGTAACTAGCTTGTAGTGTACTGCGAAGGATATAAGCATAGCTGCTGGAATCTTTTCTGTGAGGATTTAGGGACATTTTTACCACAAGATGATTAGTTTTTGATCACAAAAACCACTTTAACTACAGTTCAACTTATTTTACTTGTTACATTACACCAGCAAACAGATTTCCACTGCTCTGTAGCCAAATTCTGTGGAGTATTATACCACTCTAGCTGACACTTAGCATGGTGTAGTGTGCGTTGACTGTTTTAAATGCCCTTGAATGAATGTGAAGTGTTTTCTCTTCATGCACACATGGGAAAAGTATTATCACTTAAGGACATTTACTGTTGATGTCTTTTGTCATTAAGGTTGAAACAGTAATTTCCCAAAAAACATACTTTGGCAGGTGCATTGAAAAGATCAAGCAAAATATGCCTTTATATAGAACACTAAGGCACACCCCTTTACTGTGAAACTCCTCATTGCTGGTTGCTTGTTGACGGTAACTCATTCTGATATTAGTGCCATATTTTGTGTCAGACGCTCACATTAATTTTGCGTACCCCTTTTGCATTACTTATTTCAGTTCAGTTGGCTGTCCTTTATGTGGTTTACCTGAAAGTTACTTCCCCTTTTCTAATGATTAAGTGAAACACCCAACAGTCAACATCAGACATCCTACCCTCCAAAAATGCATTTCAGTGAGGTAGAGTTTTCTATTTATTTTGCTAATTTTCATTGTACTGTGATGTCTGGTTTGGGACATTTGAGCATTTTCCCAGATGTCCCAAATTTTGTGGTGCACTCTTAATTAACAGTTGCAGGAGACAACTCCTGTTGTTTAAATTGCGGGCATCAGTGAGCCCTTATTAAAATGCGGGAGACTTGTGGAGAGGTGCTATATTAATACACACTGCTCATCCTCAATCAGCCCGTTTGTCAAAATTTAAATAAAATGATTTTGAACTTCACCTTTTATTAAAGGACTGCCTACAAAGTCTGCTTATTTAAGGGGAAACTGTTGCTTGTCCTGCATCAATCCTACAATAATGTCCTCCAGGTAGAACATGGTTATCCAATAGGCAGTAGTTGGACTGTACAATGAGCAGTTGTGATATTAAAGGTTCCTTTACAATCTAATGTGTACTATGTGTAAGTAGTCAAATGTAGGGAATACTTGATGTTCTTCTAAGAAAACCAATTGTCGCTCTCTAAGGAAAAATTATTTATCTTCATTTTTGTTGACTTTTTTTTATGCCACAATTTGATGGACACAGTACCTGTCCATCAAATTGCATAATAATTTCATGGTAAATGGATAATTAATTGTGTGAGCTAATATATATCATTTAGGATTTTTTGGCTGTTTCTGTACCCGTTTGGAAGCTGTTTTGATCGCTCGGGTTTTCCTGTTTACTCGTTTCCATTGTTATTTCTATATTTATATCTGTTTTTATAACCTACTAACCATCCATAGATCTATCTTTTAGATTGTCTCCGCAGGAATATTCATTACAGAGGCACTAAAACTGCCACCGGACCCTGGAGTAACGTTCTTGGTGTAAGTTACTAAAATTCACTAAAAGCGGTAAGTACCTGCAATTCCATGGCTACTACTGGGTGTTTTGCCTGCTCAGAGTGTGGCATGTTTAGTTTAACGCCCTTTTCCACCTCTAGCGATAAATATAGTGGTTGTATTTGTAGTAAGTGTCAGCTAGTTAGCTCTCTGGTGGATAAAGTGGACCAGCTAGAAGTGCGCATCCGGAGCTTATTATTGTTGAGGGATAAACAGCGAGATTCAGTGTTAGCAACTCCGGGTGCCTTAGGGAGAGTTAGCACCCCCACGACTCCGGCGTTAGAGCCCTCACAGCGGGGTGAATGGGTGACGTCTCGGCGTCATAGCCGGAAAGCTAAGGCTGATGCTAACGCTGAGGCCAAAGCTAGCCCACCGGGACACCACGCTCCTCCGATTCGCGTGTCAAACAGATTTGCCCTGCTCAGCGAAGCACCCGCTGAGGAGCCTGTTAAGAGTGCTCTGGTTATAGGAGACTCTATTGTTCGGCACATGAAATTAGCTACTCCTTTAGGGGCGCCGGCAGTAACAGTTAGCTGTTTATCGGGAGCCAGAGCGCCGGATATTAGTGGCAACCTTAGACTGTTAGCTAATAGGAGATATTCGAGGGTAGTCATTCATGTAGGGGCCAATGATATTCGTCTGCGGCAGTCTGAGGTAACTAAGGGTAATATTACAGAGGTGATTAAACTGGCCCAGACGATGTCCGATGACGTAATCTGCTCTGGCCCCATACCAATGCGGCGTGGCGACGAAGCTTACAGCAGACTTTGGGCGTTAAACTGCTGGATGTCCAAGTGGTGTTCCGAAAATCAAGTGGGCTTTATAGACAATTGGTTACGTTTTGAGGGCAAGCCTGGTCTTATAGGTAGGGATGGTATCCACCCCACGCGGGAGGGTGCTGCCTTACTTTCTTGCAGTATAGCACATAGTCTTTTAGTTAGTCAGCAGAGTAGTGTAGATAGCTGCTGACAATCCAGAGCCGGGACCAGGCCGCAGACAGACAGGCTAAACCGACCGTCTGCGAACTATCTTGAGACGTCACCCAGGTTCAACTGTATTGAGACTGTGTCTTTCCCCCGAACTAAATGTAAAAGTAGAAAAACAAAATCAGCCTGTTTCAGCAACCTAATCAATATTAAATCATACACAACACCTAGCAGCAACACCTCAGAACTAAAATTTGGGTTACTCAACATAAGATCACTAAACTCAAAAGCACTCATCGTAAATGATATTATAAGTGATCATAAATTCAATGTTTTCTGTCTCACGGAAACGTGGGTTAAACCAAATGAATATTTAGCACTAAATGAAGCCACCCCCCTAGGCTATAATTATGCACATAGCCCAAGAATATCAGGCAAAGGAGGTGGAGTATGTGTAATTTACCAAAATACCCTAGAAATTAGTCTTAAACAATGTGACACCTTCTCTTCTTTTGAGGTTCTCTCCACTATTATTACAAATCCGGTCACAAAAAAGGACGCATTTTTATTATGCAACATTTACAGACCACCAGGGCCTTACTTAGAATTTCTGAAAGAATTAAGCGATTTTGCTACAAACCTAGCGGTGTGCAATCATAAAGTTATAATTGTAGGAGATTTCAATATCCATTTTGAGAAGGAAAGTGACCCACTAAAAAGGCATTTACCTCAATCTTAGACTCTATTGGTATTACTCAAAATGTAACAGGGCCTACACACTACTGCAGCCACACTTTAGACTTACTTCTGACACTAGGTCTTAACATTGACAAAATTAATATCTTACCGCAATCCTCAGCAATCTCCGATCATTACTTAATTTCATATGAGCTACGTTTTATCCATAATATATGTAAGAACCCTCGCTATTCTACAAGGCGTATAATAAAACCATCTACCGCCCTACAATTTATAGAAAACCTACCAGAACTATCGACCCCAGTTCCAACTCCATCAGACCCAATGGACCTAGATGTACTAACTGACTACCTAGAAAATACCTTTCGATCTACTTTAGAAAAGGTAGCACCACTTAAACATAAAAGTATAAGACAGAAAAAGCTCGCACCATGGTATAACGATAAGACCCGTACTTTAAAACAAACATTACGAAAACTAGAGCGGAAATGGCGATCAACCAAGCTTGAAGTGTTTCATTCTGCCTGGAAGGACAGCCTTATAGAGTATAGAAATGCCCTCACTAAAGCTCGCTCAGCATATCTGGCCTCGCTGATCTCCAATAATAAAAATAATCCGAGAGCACTGTTTAGTGTGTTTTCTAGAATTACAAAAAATCAAGCAGGTTCTGAACAACTAATTCCAGCAACTCTCACCAGTAAAGATTTTATGGACTTTTTTTAATAATAAAATTGAGAATATTAGACAACAAACTCTAGCCACAGGATCAAATCCATCCTGGCTGCCACCTGATGTGAATGAAATAAAACATAATATAACTGTAAAAGAAAGACTTGAAACCTTTTACCCACTCCCACAATTAGAACTAGAGAAGATTATCACCTCCGCAAACTGTACAACTTGCACACTTGACGCAATTCCCACAAAGTTGCTCAAAGAAGTACTACCAGCTATTATTGATCCTCTTTTAACTATAGTAAACTCATCGCTTAGTCTGGGCCATGTACCCAAAGCTTTTAAACTAGCAGTTATTAAACCTATGATCAAGAAACCAAATCTTGATGCTAGTACACTGTCTAATTACAGGCCTATTTCTAATTTGCCATTTCTGTCTAAGATCTTAGAAAGAGCTGTGGCCCAACAACTTAGTTCATATCTACATAAGAATCATATATATGAAAAATTCCAATCTGGATTCAGGCAACATCATAGTACAGAGACAGCTCTAGTCAAGATAACAAATGATCTTCTTCTTGCCTCTGATCAAGGCCACGTATCCCTGTTGGTGCTTCTTGACCTAAGCGCAGCCTTCGATACAATAGACCACAATATTCTCATAGAAAGGTTAGAAAACATGGTTGGAATCACAGGGACAGCCCTATTATGGTTCAAATCTTACTTAACGGAACGTTATCAATTCGTAAAAGTAAACAATCTAAATTCAAATTATTCTAAAGTAAGATTTGGAATTCCACAAGGCTCTATTTTAGGACCATTATTATTTACATTATACATGTTACCGCTAGGCACAGTTATAAAAAACCATGACATTAACTTTCACTGTTACGCAGACGACACACAATTGTATATTTCAGCCAAGCCCGATGACAAACACAGATTAAAGAAAATAGAGGACTGTGTAAAAGACGTGAAAGGCTGGATTTTGCGTAACTTCCTCCTTCTAAACAGCAACAAAACAGAGGTCCTGCTTTTGGGTCCAAAAGTGACAAGAAATAAATTATCAGACTTAATTTTAAATCTAGCTAACTTTCCAGTTAAACCTGGTTCAGCAGCAAAAAATCTTGGTGTCATAATTGACCCGGATTTATCATTTGATCAACACATAGGTAGTATCACTAGGACAGCTTTTTTACATCTTCGCAATATTGCTAAGATTAGAAATGCCTTATCCCTCCAGGACGCAGAAACATTAGTACATGCCTTTATTACTTCAAGGCTTGACTACTGTAACGCACTACTGTCAGGATGCACCAGCAGCAATTTAAGAAAACTTCAACTAGTTCAAAATGCTGCAGCTAGGGTCCTCACTAAAACTAGAAAATTTGAACATATCAGCCCAGTTTTATCATCACTTCATTGGCTGCCTGTTAAATTCCGCATTGACTACAAAATTTTGTTATTAACATATAAAGCTCTACATGGGCTTGCTCCTGAATATCTTCAAGATACAATTTCCTATTATGAGCCTCCACGTTCACTCAGATCACAGAATACTGGATTTTTAAATGTTCCCAGAATTCAGAAGGCCTCAGCTGGGGGAAGAGCCTTTTCTTATAAAGCCCCCCAACTCTGGAATGATCTTCCAGAAAATGTTCGGGACTCAGACACAGTCGCAATCTTCAAATGTAGGCTAAAAACTCATTTGTTTAGTTTATCATTTGGTAGCTAATGCTCCCCCATAGATAAAGGCGGCAGATCCGGGGGGTCCATGGACACAGGGAATTATAGTATACTGAGACGCTGGTGCTGTCGTCCCGCCGCTTCTCGCGATCACTCAGGTTTGTTGACGGTGGAGCGGAGGGATGCCAGTGTTTCAGGATGCTCCCTGATCCATTTAGTTAATGCTGTCATAGTCAGATCTGCCGGAGTCATTAGCCACACTCTGGAAATTTTCATATTTTCTACTTTACAAACACAAAACAGTTCAAAACTAATTCCATCCCTTTACATCTTTCCGAGTAAACGACTGCCCACCTGTCTGTCTGGACACTGATGGATGACTGTCGAGATCCTCCTCCACGCTTCAGACCAGCTGCCCACGCTTCAGCAACCACCAAGTGCCTTGAAGCTGTCCCTACACTGAAGTTCTCATGGACTACTAACTATCATCACCAGTAGATTGACCAGAGGAGGATGGGTCACCCCTTGTGAGCCTTGGTTCCTCCCAAGGTTTCTTCCTCAGCTGGGGGAGTTTTTCCTTGCCACTGTCGCCCCTGGCTTGCTCACTTGAGGGTTTTACATTTGTCTTTACATTTCATGTCAAATCTTGTCTTACTGGAATTCTGTGAAGCTGCTTTGTGACAACATCAGTTGTGAAAAGCGCTATATAAATAAATTTGATTTGATTTGATTTGATATCATTCTCTGCGGTCATCTTCCTCTTGTTCAAGTTTTGAACAATTATGAATGTTCTAGTATATAAAAAATATATATAATATTTTGCTGCGCCAAAGACATATAATCATTTAAAAAATATTAAAGACATGGCCTGCACATGTAGATAGTTAAATGGTGAAGGGCCATATAGTAGCTAAACTGATTTTCCATAACAAATATATGGGATAATATTTTGGATTTATTTTGAAATATACATTTTAAAAATATATTTTGTAGCTTCTCTTTGCATTGTTATATATATTTGCATTGCATTGTTATACAGGAATGGAAACCACACCCAAAAACTCAAATTATATACAGGATGATGTATTGAACATAGTGCTACAAACTCAATAGTGTTAGATTACCAATATCCTAATAGTATTTTTAAATAATAATAATAAGTAGTATATCTTATATAAGCACACACATGAATTGTGGGGACGTTATGGTCCATAGACTTCCATAAATTTTGTGTAGGCTTAAACTAACATTACACTAGCTTAAACTTTACCCTTACCCTGATCTTTCACTGACCTCAAAATATAAATTCAACTTAAAATTCAAGGAGAAGGAAGAGTAGTACCCACAATGTGAGTGTGTACACTGGCTTTGATCCCACAACATGACATATTCCTGGTAGACAGACACAAACACGCACACACTCACAATCAGACTGTATCATTTATGACACACAAAAGATTGACAGAGGTTGGTGATTTTTAATGCACAGTGACAAAAAAAAAAAAAAAAAAACAAGTATGATTGTGCCTTTAGAAACATAAACACTTCATTTCATAGTGGCTGTTGTGGTTTTATAATACATAGTAATAATATAAATATCCAAATCAGAATACATATCAATCTTCTATGCATATTTAAACCTTCACACAAGATTTTAAGTCCTTTAAAACTCAATTTTCAGAGTTATACAAAACAGAAAGAAAGAAAGAATAAAACTTTAAGTACTTCAGTATGTTTAACCCAACCATAAGAAAATTAGCTGACTACTGTTTCCTAAATTAATTTGAGGACATCATTATTTGTATTGTAGGTTGTACAAACAAAAACAATATAGCATAAAAAAATGTATAAAATCCCCAGAAATGCACAAGTCCTTTACCCAGCTGTCCATGTGATTCTGTGATATCAGATAGTAACAGCTCTTTATGTATAAAAATAGATTTTCTTTTTTTGTTTGTTTCTTAAAATACCCTTTATTATTTGAGGGTGGGCTCCACTCCTCCGATTTCTCTCCTTATAAAATGCCAAGCAGGAGTTAGCCTGCTACAACAGGTTAGCACCACTCCCCAACTTTCTAGAGTGGCCTCCCAGGCCTCCATTCTGTTTGCATATTCTGTGTTTTTTTCCCCTCCTACAACCTTTCAAATCGTCCAGTTAAAACAATAATTACAGGCCATACAGAAGCCAACAGATATGGTTGCTTTAGATGAACATGTAGAAAGCAACTGAGCAACTTGCTTGCAAAATCAAAAAAAGGGCAGCAACATTTGATTTAGCCTTAAAAACAACATGAGCCCGACAGATTCAAAAGGTAAGTACTGTAAGTCAAATCAACCGCAAGCTGAGTATTACACTGAAAATAGGGATAATCATTTAGACAAAAGACAATGCATCTTTTAACAAAAGAAAAGACAAAAAATATCTCCCAAAGAGGCAGCAGAATGAAAAGGAACGTATAGAGACAAAAATGCGGTGATGCTACGAGTAATAGCTGCAGACGTCTGCACAAGACCCTGTTTCCGTTCACATGATTCGGCTGCGTTTTTGTCTAGTAAAGTTGATATGGCACTATAAGATTAACCCCTCGTTGCATTAGTTCACTTCGTTTCCCAAGCAGATTCAGTAAGTTATGGGCAGATCCAGTGGGATTAAAAGCCAAACACTGGCCTGGATGCTCAGTCTGGACCTATCTTTTAAGTCTAGCTCAAGTGATGTGCCGTGCTTTGGTCACCAGATTACGCTGGAGATGCTGGTTTCCCGTGGTAGCAGCGGCAGCATGGCGTTGTTGTTTGCATGGGGCTCATCCAGGCTGTGCTGGCGCAAACCCTTGGGACCAGTGGGGGTGGGCCGCTGACCGTTGAGTAATGTGAGTGGCAGATTGCAGTAGGTGTGCTGCTGCGAGGAAGGGGGAAGAGTGGCGCCGGCGGTCAGTGGCATCTCATAGTCGTAGCTGCGGAAGTGTGCATGCTTCTGTCGGGCAAGTGAGTGTGACCGATAAGAGCTCCGCAGGGCCGTCCGCAGCTCTGGACGCGCTGGGGCCACAGCGGCTGTTGCCACAGAGATGGCAGAGACTGCTTGCAGGTCGGCAAAGGGACCAGGTTCTCCTGCGTCAGCGGCAGGGTTGGCAAGGGTCCGGCGCAGTGGTGGTCTGCGGCAGGGCATAGCATAACGCAGGCGCTTCCAGAAGTGCGAGCCAGGCTTGTTACTTGGGGGTCCGCCCCAGCGCACCACCGTTAGAGCTTTGATGGACTGCTTCAGCTCCTCCACCTCCTGGTAGTTGATGAGGCCCCGCAGTTCAGCACACTCGATCAAGATGACCTTGACCTCACCAGACGCCAGGGAGTTGCGGAGGCGTGACTCCATTTCAAAGATGCTCCACCCACGTCTCAACACGTAGCCAGGGGTCAGCACAATGATCAACCGCTTGCTCATCTCCACACACCGTGCCACATCCTCAATATAAGCTGCAGAGACACACACACAATTTGGGACACACACACACCAGTTCTTTTAACCCACTTCCATTTATTATTGAGTGACACAATCATCCGACGTCTGCTGTTGCCACAGACAGTTTAAAGCACAGTACAAACATTGATTTTAAATGATTAACATTGGAACCCTATAGCTGTTATATATCTTTGAAGTGTTTACTGTAAATATTAGAACATATCAGCTTTTTATAGCATTCAGCTATGAGAATTGGCAATTTTTCATGCAATATTCTACACAGTCCCTTTAAAATTGAGAGGCACACCAATCAATTATATTGATGATTCCTCTCTATGTTAGGGATGAGGGGTGCGGACTGACGGAGGGCGGACGCAAACGCTAATAACACAGACTTTATTCACAGGGAATTAACAAAACAAACACAACATGACTGGGGCATGAAGCGAGCATGAAACGGGCATGAAACGAGCAAGGGAATGAAACGAAACAAACCATACTGAGCACAATACAAAGAACATGAAGAACACTACAAAGAACAGAGCCAACAAAACAAGGAACAATTCAATGAACAACACGGCCAACGAAACAAGGAACAATGAACGACAACAGGAAGTGAGGGAAGGGGACTTAAATAACACAACAAACAAGAAACACCTGAAACGGATAACAAGGGAAAAGACGAGGAGGCGGAACAAAGGCGGGGCATGAACATAAACAAAACAAAGCCATGTGCTGAGAAAGGAAAACAGACTAAACGAGACGAGGGCGTGACACTCTATTTTACTCACAAATTTTACAATGGATTTTATTCTGAGAGTTTTTAAAGCACTTGTATTTAGCTGTCTCCCAAACTTTATACATAAATGTGTGTGTGTGTATTTCAGTACCATGAGAAGCTATTTTAGACAAAAAATTATGTGCCAAAATCCAACTCCAATAAACGTGCACACACATCACACAGGCCTATGGATGCTACAGATGACATTTGCTATGTTTCTGTTGTTTATATTTAAAATGAACTACTATGGCGGAAACCCATTCAATCACCTAAACTGTTAGATTCAAATAGCATCACCAACAAACACACTTTTGTGTTAATTCCATACTCTCCTTTTAGAAAGAATATGCATTAAAAATCCAACTACTTAAATGGACACAAAAATTAAATTAAATTACTACACCTCTGTAGTAAATCCCTATTTCTACCTTATTACTGTAGCTCTGTTACACCATTTGCCCAAAACATGTATGGCTTCTTTCCTGCCTATTTGTCTGCAAGACAAAACAAGTTGTTAAAACCATTTCTTGATTTTGAGGTCTGTGTTGAATTCAGATGTGTGTAATCCATTCAGGTTCCACATGACAAGGAAGTGTATAAAGATAAGTAACCGCTTATCCAGTTCAGAGTCGTGGTAGGTCCAGAGCCTACCTGGAATCACTGGGCGCAAGGCAGTAACACACCCTGGAGGGGCCTTCGCAGGGTGACAAACACTTACACATTCATACACACACCTACAAACATCTGTTTTTGGACCATGGGAGGAAAGCGCAGCACCCGGAGGAAACCCACAAGGCCATGGGAAGGACACACCAAACACCTTACAGACAGCCTCCCAGAGTGGGTATCTAACCCACAACCCCAGGAACCTGGAGCTGTGCGACAGCGACACTACCACCATGCAGCCCTAAATTAGGACATCTGACATACAAAGCTTGAGAAGAGTTTTAATCATACAACAACTGGAGCTAACTAGTATTTTGGTAGTTGACTAATCTGTCTATTATTGTTTTATTTTTTATAT
Organism: Hoplias malabaricus; assembly: GCF_029633855.1. Taxonomy (NCBI): domain Eukaryota; kingdom Metazoa; phylum Chordata; class Actinopteri; order Characiformes; family Erythrinidae; genus Hoplias; species Hoplias malabaricus. The sequence continues at coordinate 19,115,455 of NC_089811.1, read as the reverse complement.
TGGTCTATTAGTCAACGAAATGAAGTTGTAATGAAGATTAAACAAAAATATGTAAGGTAGAATGAGGACTGCACCATTTAAGGTGGAATGGGGCAGTGAATTTGTAATTCTGGCTAAAATGCATGCTTTGTGCATGAGATGTTTGTTATTAAAATGAAAGGAATTGACTTAACCAGCACATTTCACCTGATCCAAATTCAAATGCCGCTTGATACACAAATGTGGCCAGCAGGCGAACTGTTGTTTTAGGACATGTGGGGCCAACTTAAATGGAGACACATTTGCGCATCGTTTAATGTGGATGTCCGAACAAAAAGCCACCCAATCCGCTGAATTCAGCTTCATATCACAGACCGTTAGGAACGCTTTTGAAAGTGCCCTAAATTAACAACGTTAAAGTCCAGTAGAACTTCCCTAATTTTGCTGCAGAATAGGGTTGTCAACTAAAATACTTTAAAATCATCCTGTATTTGGACACTAAAAGCTGTGTTGCGTATTGGACTGATACGGGACGCATTGTGTTCCGTATTGTTGAGATTGGATTAAGACGGGTGACTTGTTTCAGACAGATGCTCTCCCTCAGCCGGAGTGAGGAGCAGATAAACAGAAATGGCTCCTAAACAGAAAATGCGCTGTCAATCATTACAGCAGCCAGTGGAGTCACAGTCTACAGGGGGTTGTTTTGCTGCGGCCCGGATAGTCCTGAGACACTGGGTGGCTTGTTCGCCTGCTGGCCACATTTGTGGATCAGGCTGCATTTGTATTTGGATCGGGTGAAATGCGAAAGGAAAGTCTCAAAATCCAAAAACCTGCGAGAGGAAATGAACAAATGCACGTCACGGAAAACACACGAGTGACTTGATCCACAAATGCAGATTCTACAATTTCCAAATACATTTTTAATTCGAGACTTCGACTTTACAATTATATGCAATGTAAATTTAAACAAATGTATTTATTTTTGCATAAAATTATATATCAATGAAAACTAAAAACATATATTTATGAATTTAACTGTATTTGTGCCGTGATACACAGATTGGGATGTATCCATTTATGAACAGTGAAACAAATTTGTGACTTGTGTTCAATTTGTGGATTACCATTTACGCATTTGTAAAGTATCTCCATACCAAAGCAACCACAGGATCTAAGAAGGAAAACACTATGCTTTGAATTCAGAAAGTTCTACTGGAGGACCAAACCTGACTAACTAACTAACTAACTAAATAAATAAATGTGGAATAAAATTAATTATTTAATATGGGATATAAAATAAAAAACAAATACATTTTGTGCATTTATTTCTCAATATATATGTTTCTGTATTATTTGCTATTATTTATTAATTATTAAAAAAAATTATGTGCACAAAATTACATTGCAAGACATGTACAGTTGATCTACGGCAGCGAGCATCCATCGACCAATAAGAATGTTTAGACTCCGTGACATCATTAATGGACAGCCCCCTTATTATGATATAAGAGGAAGAAAAAAGGGGGGAAATCTGGAAATATATTAATGTAAAAAATAATAGAAATAAATGAATAAATTATTTAAATTAATACATGAAGATGATCAAAAATAAAAGAATAAAAATAAAGAACACATACAGTATATATATAAAAAAATAGTCAGGAGGGAGACAGCGAGAAAGAAAGTCACATGCAGGTAAACAGACATTTTAATTTATATAAGGTTTTATTTATTATTTTCACCGGGTTTTAAAATGTATTTTTAGATTTAGTATAATTATTATGCAAACAATAAAACGGTGAAACTAAATAAAACCAAAAAGCATGAAAATAAGCCTAATGGTTATTTTGGAGCATTCTTTGATCAGACAAAATTTAACATTGTGTTATTAATATTAATATTGGTATTAGTTATTTTGACATGGATCTGTCCAGAATAACCACAATGATTACACAGTGTCACTGTGAAAGTAGTGTGTTAATATAGGGCTGGGTGAGGGTGCAGGTGTAGGAAATGTCAGAATATAATGGAAAGAATGGTAACTTTATTTGTTAAACCACTCCTTTTATTTAAATCTTTAAATATTTCTTAAATTGCATCAGTGGTAATAAAGCTGGCACAAGTCCATAACATTTCACTTTTATCAGCTCTTATGTTTTTACAAATAATACAATGGATGTAAACATAAGGAGACTAAAAGGACAAAAGACATACTTTTAAGGACAAACCATGCAAGCACACTTAAAGACACAACAATCACTGTGACGTAAATAGTGAATCAGATTGTCCTAATGTCTGTGTGCATGTGTGTGTTCAGGTGAGTTAAAAGGAAACTGTACCTCTAAGAAGCTGTGTGTCATCCTGGTAATGCTCACTGCTGAGACCTAGACATAAACATTCAGCTTTTCAGACAACAATATGAACACACACACACACACACACACACGAGACAAGCATATGATACACATAAAACACACAGAGCCTACAAATATTTCAGTGACTGATGTGACATATTGAAAATCATATTTAGCTTTTTTGTCACACATTCATAAGTGGTATATTAAAATGAACTATCCCAAAGGAGGATAAAGCAGAAAAACAAAAACAAGTAGGTTTCCCTCTCAATGGGTTAAAAACATACCGCTTAGCCTTTCAGTTTTATCATTTTCCTTTTCATTCTCTATCACAAAGATTAGGATCCACTGGCTTTCAGTGATTACCACAGTAATAGTCAACAATATCTCAATTTACTCCACGATGTAAATGGAGTAATTCAGCACTTGCTGCTGAACTTTCTTGCACTTTCTCATTGCTTGCGTTAAATGTGTTGCCTGTAGCCTAACAGCTTCAGACAAGTCAGTTTGGGAAGGAATATTAAGCTTCTTAACTAATAATAAAAAATACAATAAATTACTTTGGTATGAGCCCTAAAGCTGTCAGAAGGTATACCGAGATGAGTGCCTATTTTAGGAACACAACACTATGCCAGTGTGTCCTTGGCAAGACTCCTAATACTGCATTACTAATGCTCCTGTTATTGCACCTACCTAGGCAATAACCACAAGAACCAATGTTTCTGCTAAAGGCATATCTGGATAGGCTTAAATTTCCATCGGTTCCTGGTGTGATTCTTTTACAGGGGTCCTGTAATTTTATTTCTGTTCAAATCGACCATATCTGTGATTTTCCCCTGTATCCTCAGATAAATTTACAGGCTGAATTACCTGTTGTTTTTCATTGAGCTCAGTGGTTGTTTGATAATATTAACCCTGTCTGGATGCAAATCTCTGTGTTTTAACAGGCAGATCTTGTCTTGCTTTGGATAAAATAGGCACTTTTTTTGGCACTGCAGCTTCTGAGTGCGTTTCCATAGATACTCTCAAAAAAAAAAATTCAGAGCAGTGAAACAATATGAAAATGGAAGAATTACTGAATCAGTTACTTGATGTAGGTGTTAATAGTTCTCCGGACTTCACCTGGGAGAGCTTTACAGGAAAAAGGGGGAAAAATATGAGAAAAAGGAGAAAGTGCAGGCTGATAAAAGTGAATAGAATGGCAGCTACATGTATACAGTTTACTTTTATTTTCTGATTTGCACATTTTAATTTAATGTTGTGTTTTAGTAGTATATCTTGTGACAGTGAGATATAATTTGGGAATTAGAAACTCACGCGTCCTTGAGTTATATCACAGGGGTGGCATGAAATATTTTTATTACAGATGGCCCCCTGAAATTTTTAATCCAATCTGAATGGGTCTTAAGAAGCATAAATCCATAAAGTCTTTTTACTTGTGTGAAATAATCCTCAAGTAAAAGACAAAGATCAAGTTTTCCAAATTAAACACCTTTAGTGAAACTTTCATCATATGTTTATAATTTTTTCTAGGTGCCTTGCTTTATTTTTTGATGTAGTATTGGTTTATAACAAATTAAATTTCACAAAGTCAGTGGATTTACTGAAAATTGTCATGATGATTTTTGCAGAGGCGTAACAAAATGTGGTTAATGGGGATGATTTTACTGACTTTCACTAAATCTTGGCAAATTTTCCAACAAAGCAGGAAGGAGGAAAACGTAATTTTATACAGTGTTTCTGTGGTCACGTAAGCTAATATTTCAGCTTTTTGTTTTTGTTGTTATTATTTTAAATACATATTTGCAAACATACTTTGTTTTAAATATTAAGTAAGCTAGCATGTATTGATTTTCTTATTTAGGAGACTGTGAACTATAATAGCAGCATTTTTCACCTGAAACCTGCTTTTGCTAATATTTTATTTATTGTTTTTTGTGAACAAAATGGAAGTGTTATTGAGTTGATTATTATTCAGCTGGTGTTGCTACAATGACCAATTGATACGTTAATGTGTGTTGTGCTGGTACAAGTGGATCAGGCAGAGCAGTGCTGCTGGAGTTTTTAAACACTCCACTCACTGTCCACTCTGTTAGACACACCTACCTTGTTGGTCCACCTTGTATATGTAAAGTCAGAGACAGTAGCTCATCTGTTGCTACACAGTTTGTGTTGGTCATCCTCTAGTTCTTCGTCAGTGACACAGGACGCTGCCCACAGGACGCTGTTGGCTGTGTATTTTTGGTTGGTGGACTATTCTCAGGTCAGTGTCAGTGCAATGCTGAAAATGATCCACCATACAAATCATTCCTGCTCTGTGGGTGTCCTGTGGGGGTCCTGACCATTGAAGGACAGGGTGAAAAGGGGAAAATAAAGTATACAGAGCAACAAATGAACTATAGTCTGTAATTAGAAAACTACAAAGTGTTCCTGTATGTTCAGTGGAACTCAGAGAATGGACAGTGAGTGTAGAAATACGGGGGTGGTCATAATGTTATGGTTGATCGGTGTATACTGATGTCAAGTTAATTTGCATAGACAAGGCATCCTGTAAGATGCCTAGACTAGCCTGGGTTTAGATTAGCTTGATATGTATATGATGTAGTAGGGACCTGGCAAGTGAATGCATTCACACTCTGGATTGGAATTCTGTGAAGCTGCTTTGTGACAACATCAGTTGTGAAAAGCGCTATATAAATAAATTTGATTTGATTTGATTTGATTGGTCAACTCCATCAACCACAGCAATGTGTCAGATTTTTAAATGTATTCATGTATTCATTTTTGACTCACTCTTCATCTGCTACGAAGTGTTAGGCTTCTAGATGCAATAAACAGGGACACAGATATACACAGGACAGACAGACAGACAGACACAAACACATATACACACATGCACAAGCTGTACATACTGCTGGTGGGGATGAGGTCCCGGTCTGGAATGAAGAGTTTGTAGCCGTAGTGTTTCTCCAAAACATCAGGAAGAATCTCCAGGGCGAAACGTTCCTCCTCCTGCAGCTCCTGTCCCCACTGATCCAGCTCCACTTTACTGTAGGACAGGTACGCATCATACTCCTTATGATCTGACAGAAACAGAAAGAGAGCGTGTCCTATATCAATAAAAGGCCAAAGACAATTCATTATATACTGCAAAATAAGTGAAAAAATAAAAGAAACAAAAAAGACATATGAGATTTGATTCTGACAGATTCTCACAGAGCAGACATCACATAGACACAGCCAGTTTAGAGTATCACCCTGTTTAATACAGCCACTGTGCTGCTGTACATCTCTACAAATCTCAAGTTATTGTATCGCAACCCAAGCAACACAAACTCTGAATGTTAACTACATTATAAAATGAAATATAATGCAAAATAAATATAATGTTGGCCCATTTAGGAGCAGAGTCAGTATTATTTTCTTAAACGATAAGAAAATAACAATTTTATTATTATTTGTTTTAATGATGTTTTAATGCAATATTTCTCTTTTCTTCATAAGCATAAAACATACTAGTACAACACTAATGTATCTGTAGGTAGCTAGTTAATTTCCAATTTAAATGGTGGACCAATTACATTTTAGCACCTAATTTAGCATCCAATATATTGGATGGAGCTGGAAGCTTGTGGGACTGGAATCACTGAAAAGTTTGTGTGAGTGTGTGTGTGTATGGAGGGTTTTTGGTGACAATATTATATATTTAAAAGAAGAAATTATTGATTCAAAGGAGAATGAACTGAACGTGTGTGATCAATTTGCCTTGCCTTATTATGCAATCTAGCAAATCAATATGACGGGATCAGAGTTAGGCCACTGACGGATGATGGATGATGCTCTCAGATTTAATTTTTTCATAGTGCAAGGCTGTAAGGTGCATGAAATAAATATATAAATAGTTAAATATTTAATTTAATTATTTAAATAATACAATTAAAATGTTAAAAATGTTATTTTAAACATTAAAATAACAATTAAATAAATCACATACCATTATTTGAGCTTTTATTCCAAAATTGTATTATTAAATTAAACAATAAATTAACTATTTTAAGTAATTATTTCTTTATTCATTTAATTAAATAATATTGTCACAAAAAAAACAACAAACCTCCAAATATGTGTGTATATATGTAATGTATGTATCCCATTTTTAGGTGGAGATTTTAACCACTACACCATGTGACCCAGCTTTTCACAAGGGGGCATCGTGTACATGTTCATTTTGTATTTATGTCCCTGTTAAAATTCTGTTATTTTATTATAATTTGCCCGTGATCCATTTATTTTTGCTAGCCCCTCATCCAAGGGTCATGGCACAGGGTTTGAAAAACCCTGCTCTAGAACATCCATAGCAGATTTGTGCTCATATCACAAGGAGTTCAATGTACTAAGTGGGGAAGGCTCTACTTTCTTGTACATTGAGCAGGTATTAGAAATCCAGTCCAGTTTGTCTCCCAAGGAAGCAAACACCCATGTATTTATTAATGAGTTCAATTTATTCCTTGTGTTTGGTCTTTTGGTGTAATTTAATATGGTTTTTGATGGTTTAGGTGACTTTTAAATGGCTGAGAATTTTGTCTATTTTCAAACATAGAAAAGACCTAATTTGAAACACATAAATTTGCATTAGATCAAATGGATATTTCTCATATATTACCTGATTTCCTACACTTTTTAAAGAGATTGCAACAATATAAAATCTTTAGAACACTAAACTCAAAATAGAATATTAGAGTTCCACTGCACTTAAATATCCAAAACAGATTTCTATTTCAAGCCAAAATAATGGCTGAAACATTGATGTCTAAAATAGAAGTTACAGGTAAACTTAAAGGACAAAATGTAAACAATCTTCTGTTGCTTTATTTCTTTCTGGGTGTTACGCAAAAATTCTCCATTGGGGGTCGGTGTTAAGTCACTGAAAACTGTGTGACCCATGTTATTTACCTCCATCAGTATCCTCTCCTCCAAAGTGATGCCTGTAGCAGAGCAGGAGCTCAATCCTGTAGCATTTATACACACACAGCAGCAGAACCAGCAGCAGCAGGATTGCCCCCAGCCCCCCAGCCAGCTCCATTGTGTACATCAGCTCAACTGAGTGGGGGAACAGAAAGTAAATGTGGTGAGATTCCTAAGCTACAGCAAAAATAACATTTCTTATAACTTGACGCACATGGATTTTTCACTGCATATTTGTGAAAAATAACATTTTAACACAACAACGTACATATACAGTGATGTGCAATCAGAACCTGCCTTATCTAAACCATATTGGCTAATGTTTGTTTGAAATCAAGGGTATTAATTTGTAGGTTGTCCTTCTTAACTGCAATAATATTCTCTAATCTGTTAGAAAACCTATGGATATATTTATATTAAGATTTGTTGGCATCCGGTCATTGGAACATTAATGAGGTCAGTTACTGATGTTGGATTATTAGTTCTGCATTAAAATTGACACTCCAACTTGTCCCAAATATACTCGAGCAATGCGGCATCCAGAGAACACAGTTCCTCTACTCCCTCAGTGCCTCTCCCAATGTTGGGGTTTTTCTATAACTATTAATAGGCATATAGACAATGGCTGACATTAAACACTGTGATAATGTTAAGCTCATTTGCAGCTGCTCCTGAGCATCCCATTTTATTGCTTGATTTTCTATGGAGATTATATAAGATGTGCATACACAGCTATAAATCTGGGTCCATACAGGGTGCACATAAAGTAACTGAATTCAGTATATGTAATATGTGTCATATCAATATTTGGGCATACACTACATAATTTACATTCAAATAGCCATTAAGGACAAATAATTTATTTTTCAGGAGATATTTTTGAGGAGATTTGGTACAAGATAATTAAAACAAATTAAACAAAAGCATGCAAAAAACAGCAGTTTCCAAAACCTAAAAATTATGGGAATATAACTGTGTAAGGCAAGGCATACTATCAAAACTGTCACCACAAGATAAACATAACCTTCATGTTTGAGAGCAAATAATATTTCAAATAATATTAATAATGACAAAAAATTATATTAATAGAATTCACAGGTGTGATTTTTTTCTGATTTCATAGAAAAAACCTCTACCTTAAAAGAAATCTACCTTAAAAGATTGGAAGCTGTAAACAATACGAAGTGAACAGACTACATATGGATAAGCCTAATATTAAGTATTCATAATGTGTTTAGGCTTCAGTGTAATTATCCTTCTCATTTGTTTTAGATCTTTATTTTCTAAAAAATAAATTGTATTTAATTTGTATTTAATGGGTGAAAACACTAAATAGAGAAATGCTAGGCTTTGGCTGTTCATACTGAAGTACAAACAGTTTTTCCTAAATATATAATTTATTCAGGAATATATCATTATGTATACATTAATATTCACTGAGTGTATTTCCAATACATCGCAATATCAGTAGCCAGTATTGAAATATTTAATACATATTTTAATGCAGTTACATAATTATTTGGGGATGAAAATGCACTGTTCATAAATATGTGATTGGTGCTACTATAAAGCAAAACCACATGGTTTCACACCCATCTTTTTTGCTTGGATTTATGCATGCATTTTGTATATACACAATAGATATGTCCACAAGTTAAAGATACTCCATATGTAAGATTTGTTAGGATTTGACAATTCTCCACAATGTCTGCATTGCAGCAGGTCTGATGGACATGAAGGTACAGGACTCGGCAGCACTGCTTAGAGGATGGGAAACATTTCAGTGCCTTTAGATGTAGGAAATGGGAATGTGTATATTTTGATGAGGGGAAAGAGATGGGCGGTGTTAGAGTGTGTGTGTGTGAGCGTGCATGCCTATCTGCATGTTTGGAGACAAGTTGAGAGAGAAGTATTTCTGATCTCTTGATGCTGTCTCTTCCTCTGAACTACCATATGAAGTGGAGATGAGACGCCTTCAAAGCTGTTTGTTTTAAAAGGGAACTTTAGATGCTAATGTATGCCCGAAAGAGCCCCGGAGGAAAGAGAGAAGGATATCTACTTCTGTTTATTTATCGCTGGAATACTGCATTTGAGTGTGTATACATGTGGTGTGTGTGTGTTTGTAAATACCTCATTTGCTGATCAGGATGCTGGCCTGTCACCGTTCATTCCCTTTTCATGCTGTATCCCTCCAGAGAACATAGTTCCACTGATCCACAGCCCAATGATGGGATTTTAACCCTTTGGTGGACTCTTTAAATATGGTGAACCAGAGCAGCCCATGCCACTTGCTTATTTGCATATTATCACTGCAGTACTGTGAATGTGTGTGTTCGCCTTTGTGTGTGTGTGTGTATAAATACCCCGTTTACTGATCTGGATGCTGGCCTGTCGCCGTCCATTCCCGTTCTCTGCGTAACAAGAATAATTACCAAGGTCTCCCTCTTCTAACGAGTCTATGGTCAAAGTGATGGACATTTCCTGCTCTCCCAAGTGTTCTCTGATGGTTCTGTCAACAACAACAACAAAAGCATTACTTTGGCTGGTCAGTCTGGATGTGAAGGAGTGTAGACATTTTTGTGTGTTGGAGACATGCTGGAAAAGCTTAAAAGAGCAGGACCTTAACTACGAAAATGTAGCAAACAATATTAATTAAAGTAATATTTTGTTATTTTTCTACAGATTGAAACTCATGATTGGCTTTAAAAGATCTGAATGGACCATTTTATGCTCCACACAGTGGCTTCCCAACATTATAAAAATAGGTTTGTGCACATTCCAGGCTACTGCATGTCAGCTGTTTCAATCTGTGAAGAAGAGTCATTGGATAAATTGATTGATACTTATGAAAGACTATTATTAACAACCTTTTTTAACCACCTAAAATTAAACACATTTTGAATGGAAAGTAAAAGGCTTCAGTGAGGCATGGAACAAAGTCAAATTACATTTAGAAACTGTAATGTGCAGCTAATGCTGTGACGCAATATTCTGCAACATCTTATGGAAAGGTCTGATAAAGGAAAAAAGCAGGATGCATGCAATCTTGTAAACTTACATGAGAATATTTTACTATTCCATGCTCATTTGAAAGTTATGTCATTGCTTTCTCCCCCCCTCCACCTCTCTCTGTGTGTGTGTGTGTCTATGTGTGTGTGTGCACATGTGTGTATATGTATGTATGTATATATATATATAATATTAAAGAGAAAACATCAGCTCATTTGTATCATTAGCATTATGCATAGCACAAAATTAATGAAAACTAAACCAATATGAGAAACACAATCATGTTGTTGTCATTAGTCATCCACCCTACAGCCCAGATTACTTTGATTGTTTTAACCCTTTCCTAAGATTGTAGAAAGATCTCTCTGGAAAGTGATTTTTTAATGAAGTTGCTAAATGATTATGCTAGATGTAACAAATGTGTACAAGTTAAGGAACACACACACACACATCCACAGATTTTCACAGTTCAGTAAAAACCTGCCACCCAAAGAGTAATACAATCACTATAATGAGTGTGATAATTACCATTACTGTGTATGGCAATTACATTGTATGATCTATCAAAGCATATGACCAGTAAGCCCTTTATAGAAAAAAAACAAACATTTTTTTTCCTTTTTTTCATAGTCAGCATTGATTGCTATTGTAGGGGTCAACAGTAATGATTCTTAAAGCATAAACGTATATAGTTATAGGTTTAAGAGCAGCCTGAGGTGTGTATCTATACGTTCATTCATTTTCTGTAACCACTTATCCAGTTCAGGGTCGCGATGGGTCCGGAGCCTACCCGGAATAACAGGGCGACACACTCTCACATTTACTCACACACTTACAACTATGGACCCTTTTGAGTTGTCAATCCACCTGCCAATGCGTGACACTACCTGCTGCGCCACTGTGCCTGTACCTATACATCACATACCTATAATGCAGGACAGAATGCAGCATTGCTTCAACAATCTTTTTCCTCTTGTGCATTGGGAAACACATTTTGTTTGGAGCCTTTGCCTCAGTTTACTTGTGAGTTTGTTAATGCAGTATTTAAAAGCACATTTGTTTAGCCTATGCTTATGTATTATATATACAGACCCTTATAATGCCCTTTCAGGGTTGTCATTTTAAAAATGTTATAGTCAATGTTAAATGCTCTGGAAACAGCATATATTTTGCCTTTTTCCTACATTTAAGACTAGTTTATGGCTGTATAATGCCAATTGCAAGGCATTAAAAGAATACTGAATAGTACATTTACAACTCCAACAGCTATAAACTCAGCCAAGCTGTACAGACTGGCATTATCAACATATAAATGTACTTTGAAATCAGCAATTAAAGTGGCAGTGATTTGATATTAAATAATACTTGACTGAGGATCAAACCTTAGCTACAGGATACTAAATCTGGTTTACTTTTCCCCAGGTTCACACATTTCTAAGTTCCTAACAGATCATTTCTAACGTAGCTGGTAGTGCTGTGCTCATTGTCAATTAGATGTAGACTTTTTCAAATGAAGAAATAATTAAAAACAGTGTCAAGGATTTAAGAGTGACTGCACAGAGTCTCTTTATATTCATGGCAGTGAGAAAATGGTTTAAACAAATGTCTATTAGAAGTGATTTTGCACTAAATTTCAAATGAACCAAAATAATTTTTAAACGTTTTTAAAAGGTTAGGGTTTTCTCTTTCTCTCTTTTAAACACTTGTGTTACAATGTAACATGCACTTAAAGTCTCCACATCACTGAATAATTTGATTATGGAACCTTGTAAAATGCTGATGTGGCTGCTACATAATTAATGGCAAATGTATTCATTTGTGTTATTAATCTAATTTTACACCCACAATTCCCTACATTAACTGAACACAATCAATGCTGAATTGATTGTGTTTCTGCTGAGGAAAACCTCTTTACAAGTTATTAATTATTGTTTGTTTTGGTTACTGCCACCCAGGTTAGATGTTGAAGCAGATTCACAAAGCATGCAGCTCTGTCAGTTGGTTGAAGTTGAAAATGCACTGGTCCTGACTAATGATGGCTGGCCTCCTATAATATAGTAGTTACTATCTTGCATTATAGTGGCCAGAAAAGTCACCACCATCACCATCCTTTAAAAACATTTCTATACCCATACAAGTTAAAACAGATGAGACCAGTGTGAGCAGCTTTAAAACATTCCCTAATGAAGGACACAGATTTGCTAAGATGACTTGGTGTTTCTGATAAAATCTTTTGTTTATTTGTTTAAAAATATTTATGTTATATATATTTATGTTCTCCTCATATTTCATTTTCTTGAAGGATGTCTCCCAAATGGTTAAAGAAAGTTCAAGAAACTATATTACATATTCAATTAAATGGAAAACACTCTTCATTAAAAATAAGTTGTTTAAAGAAGAATTTCAAAATTTCAAACTCATTAACATATAAACAAAAAAAGGAATTTAGCAATTACAACTGTTAAATCAGCCGTACTTTACAGAGGAAACTTTAGGCGGAGCCACTACAGCGTCTGTTGTTAGTTCAGCCATATTTGTGGTGTTCCGAAAATCAAGTGGGCTTTATAGACAATTGGTTACGTTTTGAGGGCAAGCCTGGTCTTATAGGTAGGGATGGTATCCACCCCACGCGGGAGGGTGCTGCCTTACTTTCTTGCAGTATAGCACATAGTCTTTTAGTTAGTCAGCAGAGTAGTGTAGATAGCTGCTGACAATCCAGAGCCGAGACCAGGCCGCAGACAGACAGGCTAAACCGACCGTCTGCGAACTGTCTTGAGGCGTCACCCAGGTTCAACTGTATTGAGACTGTGTCTTTCCCCCGAACTAAATGTAAAAGTAGAAAAACAAAATCAGCCTGTTTCAGCAACCTAATCAATATTAAATCATACACAACACCTAGCAGCAACACCTCAGAACTAAAATTTGGGTTACTCAACATAAGATCGCTAAACTCAAAAGCACTCATCGTAAATGATATTATAAGTGATCATAAATTCAATGTTTTCTGTCTCACGGAAACGTGGGTTAAACCAAATGAATATTTAGCACTAAATGAAGCCACCCCCCTAGGCTATAATTATGCACATAGCCCAAGAATATCAGGCAAAGGAGGTGGAGTATGTGTAATTTACCAAAATACCCTAGAAATTAATATTAAACAATGTGACACCTTTTCTTCTTTTGAGGTTCTCTCCACTATTATTACAAATCCGGTCACAAAAAAGGACGCATTTTTATTATGCAACATTTACAGACCACCAGGGCCTTACTTAGAATTTCTGAAAGAATTCAGCGATTTTGCTACAAACCTAGCGGTGTGCAATCATAAAGTTATAATTGTAGGAGATTTCAATATCCATTTCGAGAAGGAAAGTGACCCACTAAAAAAGGCATTTACCTCAATCTTAGACTCTATTGGTATTACTCAAAATGTAACAGGGCCTACACACTACTGCAGCCACACTTTAGACTTAGTTCTGACACTAGGTCTTAACATTGACAAAATTAATATCTTACCGCAATCCTCAGCAATCTCCGATCATTACTTAATTTCATATGAGCTACGTTTTATCCATAATCTATGTAAGAACCCTCGCTATTCTACAAGGCGTATAATAAAACCATCTACCGCCCTACAATTTATAGAAAACCTACCAGAACTATCGACCCCAGTTCCAACTCCATCAGACCCAATGGACCTAGATGTACTAACTGACTACCTAGAAAATACCTTTCGATCTACTTTAGAAAAGGTAGCACCACTTAAACATAAAAGTATAAGACAGAAAAAGCTCGCACCATGGTATAACGATAAGACCCGTACTTTAAAACAAACATTACGAAAACTAGAGCGGAAATGGCGATCAACCAAGCTTGAAGTGTTTCATTCTGCCTGGAAGGACAGCCTTATAGAGTATAGAAATGCCCTCACTAAAGCTCGCTCAGCATATCTGGCCTCGCTGATCTCCAATAATAAAAATAATCCGAGAGCACTGTTTAGTGTGTTTTCTAGAATTACAAAAAATCAAGCAGGTTCTGAACAACTAATTCCAGCAACTCTCACCAGTAAAGATTTTATGGACTTTTTTTAATAATAAAATTGAGAATATTAGACAACAAACTCTAGCCACAGGATCAAATCCATCCTGGCTGCCACCTGATGTGAATGAAATAAAACATAATATAACTGTAAAAGAAAGACTTGAAACCTTTTACCCACTCCCACAATTAGAACTAGAGAAGATTATCACCTCCGCAAACTGTACAACTTGCACACTTGACGCAATTCCCACAAAGTTGCTCAAAGAAGTACTACCAGCTATTATTGATCCTCTTTTAACTATAGTAAACTCATCGCTTAGTCTGGGCCATGTACCCAAAGCTTTTAAACTAGCAGTTATTAAACCTATGATCAAGAAACCAAATCTTGATGCTAGTACACTGTCTAATTACAGGCCTATTTCTAATTTGCCATTTCTGTCTAAGATCTTAGAAAGAGCTGTGGCCCAACAACTTAGTTCATATCTACATAAGAATCATATATATGAAAAATTCCAATCTGGATTCAGGCAACATCATAGTACAGAGACAGCTCTAGTCAAGATAACAAATGATCTTCTTCTTGCCTCTGATCAAGGCCACGTATCCCTGTTGGTGCTTCTTGACCTAAGCGCAGCCTTCGATACAATAGACCACAATATTCTCATAGAAAGGTTAGAAAACATGGTTGGAATCACAGGGACAGCCCTATTATGGTTCAAATCTTACTTAACGGAACGTTATCAATTCGTAAAAGTAAACAATCTAAATTCAAATTATTCTAAAGTAAGATTTGGAATTCCACAAGGCTCTATTTTAGGACCATTATTATTTACATTATACATGTTACCGCTAGGCACAGTTATAAGAAACCATGACATTAACTTTCACTGTTACGCAGACGACACACAATTGTATATTTCAGCCAAGCCCGATGACAAACACAGATTAAAGAAAATAGAGGACTGTGTAAAAGACGTGAAAGGCTGGATGTTGCGTAACTTCCTCCTTCTAAACAGCAACAAAACAGAGGTCCTGCTTTTGGGTCCAAAAGTGACAAGAAATAAATTATCAGATTTAATTTTAGATCTAGCTAACTTTCCAGTTAAACCTGGTTCAGCAGCAAAAAATCTTGGTGTCATAATTGACCCGGATTTATCATTTGATCAACACATAGGTAGTATCACTAGGACAGCTTTTTTACATCTTCGCAATATTGCTAAGATTAGAAATGCCTTATCCCTCCAGGACGCAGAAACATTAGTACATGCCTTTATTACTTCAAGGCTTGACTACTGTAACGCACTACTGTCAGGATGCACCAGCAGCAATTTAAGAAAACTTCAACTAGTTCAAAATGCTGCAGCTAGGGTCCTCACTAAAACTAGAAAATTTGAACATATCAGCCCAGTTTTATCATCACTTCATTGGCTGCCTGTTAAATTCCGCATTGACTACAAAATTTTGTTATTAACGTATAAAGCTCTACATGGGCTTGCTCCTGAATATCTTCAAGATACAATTTCCTATTATGAGCCTCCACGTTCACTCAGATCACAGAATACTGGATTTTTAAATGTTCCCAGAATTCAGAAGGCCTCAGCTGGGGGAAGAGCCTTTTCTTATAAAGCCCCCCAACTCTGGAATGATCTTCCAAAAAATGTTCGGGACTCAGACACAGTCGCAATCTTCAAATGTAGGCTAAAAACTCATTTGTTTAGTTTATCATTTGGTAGCTAATGCTCCCCCATAGATAAAGGCGGCAGATCCGGGGGGTCCATGGACACAGGGAATTATAGTATACTGAGACGCTGGTGCTGTCGTCCCGCCGCTTCTCGCGATCACTCAGGTTTGTTGACGGTGGAGCGGAGGGATGCCAGTGTTTCAGGATGCTCCCGTGTCTGTGTGTCCTTCTGGTTCTCTCCTTTTAGTTAATGCTGTCATAGTCAGATCTGCCGGAGTCATTAGCCACACTCTGGAAATTTTCATATTTTCTACTTTACAAACACAAAACAGTTCAAAACTAATTCCATCCCTTTACATCTTTCCGAGTAAACGACTGCCCACCTGTCTGTCTGGACACTGATGGATGACTGTCGAGATCCTCCTCCACGCTTCAGACCAGCTGCCCACGCTCCAGCAACCACCAAGTGCCTTGAAGCTGTCCCTACACTGAAGTTCTCATGGACTACTAACTATCATCACCAGTAGATTGACCAGAGGAGGATGGGTCACCCCTTGTGAGCCTTGGTTCCTCCCAAGGTTTCTTCCTCAGCTGGGGGAGTTTTTCCTTGCCACTGTCGCCCCTGGCTTGCTCACTTGAGGGTTTTACATTTGTCTTTACATTTCATGTCAAATCTTGTCTTACTGGAATTCTGTGAAGCTGCTTTGTGACAACATCAGTTGTGAAAAGCGCTATATAAATAAATTTGATTTGATTTGATTTGATTTGACATTACAGTTTGTGTACTAAATTTGGAACCATTCGGTGTTGACCAGGTGTCCTCTTTCCCTGGACAAGTACTCCTTCTGGGACCTAAAAAATGTGTCCGGCATTTTGAAAGGTGAGCAGAAGGCACGAGGGTTGAAGTGTTCAAGGGCTCAGAGAGTTGACAACTGAATTGAGACACCCACGCCACACAGCGCTCCACAGTCCACCGTGGTGAGCAGCTCAGTGTTTTACTGGAGCCTCAAACAGAAATGTGTTGAACGTTGTTGAGGTAATATTTATCATAGTCTCTTATTTATGTTTGGAGAATGTTTCTGTGACCCAGCTTTTTGTTTTCTACTATATATTTAAGAAACATGTCATTTTGTCTGTCCCTATAACAACACAAATGCACGGACAAATCTCACCCTTACTGACTTTCTGACGAGTAAATTACATCTGCAAAACTTTTTTACATATAAAAGGACAAAATCTCCGGATTATTAAAGTCAAATCACCAGAGCGAGGTGTTGCTCAAAATAAACAAGGCTGTGTATTTGTTATTGCACCGTTTTATCAGTCGGACCCTTGTAGAAATGTAAGTCAGTAATAAATATCTAGTTCCCAGCGATGCCCTGTTCCTTTATCAAGTATAGATCACTTGGTTGATAAAATGTTAAGGTGCTTGGTTTTAGAAATGTTCAAAAACTTAAATGTTAAAATGTTATCTTGTTGCTTTCTGGTAAACGAGTTGCTTTAATGTCATCTCAACACAGTGCTTCAATTTTGTAGCTTTGTATGAACAGAAAATAACAGGCTTTCCATGATCATACACACACTGTCAGCAACTAATATGATAAACTATTTTTATAGTTTGTTATTATTGTAAACAAAGACATTGATATAAAATACTAAAGCTTCTCCAGACCTTCCAATGAAATGGGTATGTATTTTTGGCTTTCCTGTTTTTGAAATACCAGAAACACCTCTGTGACAATGGCTATATGGCTATATGGCTAATGGCGGTCCGGCAAAACTAGGCTTGCTTAGTTGCTCTTGTTTTCATTTTGGCAGAATGACAAAAAGTCTCTTTTTTTCATATTTAAACATTTTACTATAATCAACAATGCATGTAAGAACTCATAAGCTCGTGTGCCACTGGTCATTTTGGAGAGGATATAAAATGGTTATATTTAGTTGAAGACATGACATTGCCTTGTGAAGACTGTAAAACTGAAAGAACTTACTCTGGATGATTCCCTACAATTGACTCTACTACATTAAACCACTCTGAATAACTTTATTTACAGAAAATGTGTTATTATCTGTAACAAATGCATAATCAAACCCAAAGCTGAATGCCCACCGAGGCAGCAGAGCAAGATGTGTAATGAAAAATGTACAAATATAAACAAATGCCTAAGGATATATTACCTTTTTCACACAGGGAACTTCCCAAATGCCACAGGCAATTGCTTTTCACACAGAGGCATTATATTTGCAAAACTTTCTTTGCTGAATATACAGTTTTAACATTTACTCCATTTTCTAATACCTACTAATAAGTGGGAAGTTCAGTAAGCGTATCAAATATATGGGATAATTAAGGCAAATAATTTTTCTCCTGTATCAAAAACTGATATATTCATGTGTAATGCCTCAGAACTAACTCTAGAGTCTATTCATCCCATAATAAAATAAGGTACAGGGCATTCTTTGAAGGAGGAATAGGTGACTTTTCCATCAAAATATGGCAGTTTTTTATTTGTTTGTAATTTTTTTCCCAATGCAATTATGTAGTATTGTTACATTGTATCTATCAAATGAGATGTAAATTAAATATGCACAAACAAATTATGTTTAATAGATTGAGTCCCCTACATGGGGGCAGCCATATTTAAAAATGTATTTAATACAGAATCTATGATACTTCTAGGCCACTGGTAGTCTCTGTAGTTTCTCCTAAACAACATTGAGTTCAGACAGAAAGCCAAATGAGACTACAGCTGCATTCAAAAGCAGAAGCTGTGGCTATGTTCGGCTGCATTTCAGAGAAGGCTGTTCCAATATGAAGGACCTTTTGTATACAGCCTACATTCAGAGCGATTTTAAGGATGCCACTGAGGTATCCTTCATGGCTCTTACTTAACCACAATTCTCTGCAAACCTATGACTTGAAGAAAAAAAACAGGTGGAACACTGAGTTTCAAAAGTTCAGGTGCAGAGTTCCTTTTTCAAAAAGATGTGTTAAAGTGTTTCGTGTACTAGAATTCATCCTCCTTACTTTGTAAAGTGTAAAATAAGTGATTAATTTAAATATTTGTCTGTATACCATGTTTAATCGAAAGTGTTTCATGTTACATATGCTTATATACATTTTATGTAGTGGTATTTTATTTTTAACCCCAGTTTTGAGCCGCAATTGCAAAAGTCAGTTCATTTCCTGTGACATCACGATGCAGACATAGACTCTTCCATTTATGTGACCTAGGTTACTTAGAAGTCTTCATAGGACAGTCCTACGAAGACTCCTCCTACCTTGGCCACAGCCTAGGCTTTGGATCGCAACTTATAGACTCTGTCTCCCCCTGCTCAAATTTCTCTTGAGAAAAATAACCCAGGAATCTCACGTCTCCCTTTGCATTTTAGTTGTTAGCAAGTCTCACACTATATTCGCTACTTGCTAGTTTCAGGAACCCAACGTCACACACTTCCATGTCCTCCTTCTTCCTGCCTCTTCCTCTGCTGCACAATGCCTCTCTACTGCTGGGAAGGTCATGGATGACATGACCAAAGCCACTTAATCTTCTGCTATGTGCCCTTAGTGTTTTGGCACATAGCAGGACACTGACCACACCAAGCTGCTAGACCACAACTAAAAGTTGGAAACAGCTTATTAAATACTCTATGACCAACCACTCATTTAAAGCATCAACATGTCATTTTTTACCTTAAAGCTACGGCTTCAGAATCATTGTAATGCTTCACTGACCTGTAGAAGAGAACAAAGTTTCTGCAATTGCAACTGCTGAGCTAAGAAAAGAAAAGAAAAAAAAAAACTTACTCAGTTTTCCTTTAAAGGTCATGCACATAATTCTAATGTCACCAAGCCCAATGACAATAACCATCAAATAGGTATACACTGGGAAGAAGAAGACCACCATAACCCTGAGAGGTGTTTATGATCATACAACATTCAATCAAATCATAAGCATTGAGTCTAAAGGATTCCTGGAAGAGAAGAAAATATCACTGGAGAAAAGGGACACACTGTCTATTAATAACCTTAATTTCAGAAGAAATTTTAGATAAGCAGGTGTCCAGGAACTCCTGCCAATTCTGTGTAGCTGTGGATGGACTGTATTTGCTGTGATCATTCCCTAAATGTGCCTATTTTACCACAATGTACTGATGTTTTTCCCATTTAGAAACCATTTAGAAACGAGCCATTTGAGCAGTTCTTGTGGCTGGAACTGTTTTCATCAGTGAATCAAAATTCAGAATTCTACCAAAATCTTTAGGTCTGCACCAAAGTATCCAGGCATCTTTCCTAATTAGTGAATTCTGCTAGAGTCATATGCTAAAATATGAACGCCTCTAGTCAAAAGATATTTTTAGATGTGAAGCACCTCATGGAACTGGCTTGTAACTCACTCCCTCCCTCCCTCACAGTAGTAGTAGCAGTAGTCACAGACTAAATTATAGAATTGGGCTGAATTTCAGCTTCACTGGCTGTCGTTTCATGTGCAGTGTGAGAGAGAAGCATTATACGATTAACTATTTAGTGGTCAATTGTTCAAGTGGATTTCTGACATGTCAGACTTGTTGAAGGGGATTCTTGCACTTTGTGTGTGATGATTTCTAATCTCACAAAGTCACGCATGGCTAACAAAAAACAAGTGGAAAAAGACAGTTACTGAAGCTTGTATATGGTCTGAGTGTGAATAACTCACTCAGATTCAGACGGAAGTGCAGGGAAAGACATTACTGACAAGCTAACAGTTTTCCATTAAATTATATGATGAAAATGTTAATGTGGCTAACTGATTTTACTTTTTTTCTTCTCATTTTACTACACAATTTATCCACCTGACATAGAGAGTATGTGGCTGTGCATCTGTGTGTTGCAAATCTCTCTCCAGTGCAGGGAGAGGAGCTGTGTATGAGATACATTTATCTGACTTTTCAATTCGTTTGCATTAGTACTGCGCTCTAAAACCAGATAATCGGTCCCCAACATGGCATCCACGCAAAAAACATTACATCACTGCAACCCATGAATAATTTTAGTGATGGATTATTCTCAGCTCTGCATTATCACTGATGTTAGTGCTGCATGGCATACCAATACTAGAAAAGTAAAACTTGATCAGCACTGCTGTGTCTGATCCACTTGTACCAATGTAACACACACAAACACATCACCACCACATCAATTTCACTGCAGCTCTAAGAATGATTTACCACACAAATCATATCTGCCCTGTGGTAGTCCTGACCATTGAAGTGCTCCAAAATTATTTTCATCTCATATAAGGAGATAGATGTGACAGTATTCATTCATTCATTTTTAGGGAAGCTGTGGGTCCAGAGGCTACTTGGAATTACTGAGTGCAAGGCAAGTACACACTCTGGACAGGGTATCCATCACAGGACAAAAAACTCTCACCCACTCATCCAGTCTGCAGTTTCACACAGCCAACTGACCTACCTACATTTCTTTATGGAATATGTGAGGAAACCATAATGCCCAAAGGAAACCCCCACAGACACTGGGAGAATATCCCAAACTCCTCACAGTCAACCAAGATGCGAATTAAACCCAGGCATTCAAGTGTGTAATTTACACTACCATCAGTGCCACTCTACTGCCTCATATTATGTTTTATAGTTTCATTTTGTCCAAAATGCTGTAAATTTAAATTGCCCACAACCAAATTGTAGGAAAATAGCCACATTTGTTTCTGGAAGAGAATAAGGAATAAAGCATAATTTAACAAGATGCACTGAAACTTGGGCATTAGGGTGCATTCATTTTTAACAAAGCTAATCAATTGCACACAGCTTATATTATTCTCATATACAAGCATGAACAATAGAATCATGCACTCTGGATCAGGCAAAGATTAGCCTAAGGTCATCATGAACACTGTCAAGCCGGGCTCTGAAATGGAGTGCTCAGGGTTTCACACATTTAATTTAATGTAAAACTCTGCATCAGTGTGACTTCAATATGTTTATTTTTTTAACCAAACCATACGGCTTCTCATTAGTTTTAGTTAAAATATCTTTTTAATCTTAATTTTCATGTCTACACTGTTGTTTCAGAGAATGTTTGGTCAGGAAAATTTGCCTCAAATGCATGGAAATATACGAACCCTCTGTATAGAGCTTTTTTATTTCACTTATTTTAGAACTTTTCTGTTCCTTCAGCATAAGTCACTGAAATCTGCTCTCTCAGAAACAGTTTTTTAATCATCAACACGTGTCTGTGTGCACTGTTGGGCTGTAATGAGCTTAACTGAAAAGCTCAAACACTCAAAAAAGCCACTCACTCGACTTATAAGTTAAACCATGATAATATTTTGAGATGGTATGACAGTATGAAAAATGTGGGCACCACCCCTCCCTAATGTCCTTTATCAAGCAAGAATCGGAAAACAGTTAAAACCACAGTGACTAGTCTGCTCAGTTCCCAAATGCTTAAAGAGTGTTGTTGTAGGAAGAGGTGATGCAACCCAGTGGTAAGCAAGCCCCTGTCCCAACCTTTTTGTGAAACGTGTTGCTGGCTTCAATTTTAAAATGAGCATATATATATATATATATATATAAACTTTATCAGTTTTAACATTTTAAAAATGTTTTTACTATATTAAAATAAATATATTGTTAAGATATAGTAATATATATATATATATATTACTATATTTTTTTTGTGTGTACACCAGTACAATTTTCTTGAAAGGCTTTACAGTAGATATTAGAACACTAATTATACGTGTGTTCTAATTTCTGTAAAGCCACAAGAAAAAAAATCAAACTTTGAAAGATGAACTGGACAAACATCTGTCCATATGATTTACCATAATCCCTTTAAAACAATCAGATTAAATTGTGAACTTTCAGGTGTCATATAAGAATAATGCAATAATGGCAGGATCAGGGATTTTCCCAAAGTATCTACCAGTACAGCAAGAACATCCTGTGCCATGGTTACCAGGTAATGGCAGAAACACAGATATTTCAGAGCAGTAAAAAAATCCTGCATATGTGTACACTGTTCTGATTCAGTAAAGTCAAAGCTAATGCTGGGATGGAAGATTCTGATTCAGCAATAATTGCTGAGTGGAACATTACAACAGGAGCCCTAATCCCCATAAGTAATCTTTGTAGCATATAAGGGTCTGAAAATGAGCTTTTCTGTGACTGGATGAAATGAACCGTGGCAGTTCCCCATGGTTAAGTGATCTGCACTGTTCTCTTGCTATGCGTATGTGTTGTGTAGAGTGTTTTGTGTACATGGCCCTTGAGGAGCCTCTCTCATCCATGCTCAGTGTGCATAGCTGATCAGCTGCATTATTGATATACTACGCACTCTGTGTGAGATATTATAGTGAATTATTCAAGAGTTCTCCAGTTTTTAGATCAGCAAGAGTAGGAGAGGGAGGGAGGGAGGGAGGGAGAGGGGAAGAGAGAATGAGAGAGAGGAGAGTCGTGGGGAAAGAGGGGAGAGAGATAAGGGAGGAAAAAAGAATGAGAGAGAGCCCTAAGGTGTTTTACAAACTCTTTTATGCTTTAAATTAATGTAGATTAGGATGTATACATTTTATAGGCTGCACAGCATTTGCCCTATTTTGGAGTAGCACTCTCAAACCTGATGTTTTAAAAATCTAAGCTTAAGTGTGTTGTTAAGCACATCTGTGTGTCCAGTTTAGAGCAACACATTTTATGTTACTTTTAAGTAGGTTTGCCGATGAATTAAATAAAGATTTAATCACACAGTAGGCTGTGATTAATCACGATGAATCGAATTGTTAATTCTTAAGACTGAAGCTTTTAACGATGCATATTTATGTAAAATTAAAGAATCATTGTAAGATTAACATAATTGGATTATAATCATATTACTATTGATTATAATTTAAAAAAATTGTAATCCTAACAATAAAGTTAAAATGGTAGTACTTCTTGCACTTTTGAGAGGGAGATAAATGTGTAGTGTGATTATGCATTAATGGTGAGAATAAACCATTCTTTTTTTTTTATTACTTCATTATAATATCTTTAGATGTTAGCTAAGTTTAGATGACTGGCTCAAACAGTTAACACCTCCATGTCCATGTTTCATACACTGTATAACACAAAACAGCTTTCAACACAGTCTGTGATTCTGGGAAGGCTTTACATTTCATGTTAATGTGAAGTGTGTGCAAATTAAAATAACTGTTTGTTATATAACTTACTGAACCCATCGTTCATCTATAGTGATACTGGAAGGACTACTCAGTTTACTAAAAACAAGCTGCCTGCATGGCTACTGTTATGTAATTATTCATAACCGAAAAATAAGGCAACAATATTCAGAAAAATTTAGATGCACAGCACAAAACAAAAATTTATGTTTATCCATAACAGAAAAAAAAAATTAATTGGTGTGTGTGTAAATGCAGGGAAAATGGTGGCCTCTCTTTCACTTGTTTGTCTTTCTCTAGTGTAGGTAGATGTTTTACTGAAATGCCAAACACTTTTCTGTATAGTGGATTATGGCACATTCTTTTTTTTTTTTTTTTTTTTTTTTTTGCTATTGTCCAAAGTTCTTAAACACATCTCTTACTTGTATGTTCAGTTTTCCTCAAAATAGCAATCTGATCAGGCTTGCGGTCTGGGGAGGAGGCAGACAGATCTCTCCACTGTTTTGAAACTGTATTATAGCTCCCATTTTAAACATTTGTGTCAGTATTACACATTGCTCCTTTAAGTAATTACATTTTGAAGTGATGTATTTTTAAACCTTTAAAAGGTTCTTCTTACTAACACATCTCTTAAACAAAAATACGTCTTTATGGAACCAAAAGTGGTTACTCTATGGCATGACTTAAAGAACAATTTGTAGCACCTTGCCCAATTCCAGGTGTAAGCAAGAGGGTAATTTAAGCAAAACTACTACACTTTACACAAAGCACATTTCTGCATATCGTCGCTGTCAATGTATTGCTCCAAACTTTCAATGGAAGTCAATGTAAAAAGGTTTTATTCCAAGCACTTCTATTGGTCTATTCATTATGAAATTTTCACACAATATGAAAGACAAATGCCTTGTATTCAAATGACGTGCTAAAAATAAAAATCTCCAGAAATGTGGATGCTTTTTAATTGGATAGTTTTAATATGTGTATAAATGATGTTAATATTTATATGCTGAATTGTACATATTGGGAGAAAATAACATGTGTGTTATCTCATTGTGTTTCACCTGATGTCACTCTCTCTGATACGGCTCTGGTCCATGTCCTCAATGAACTTCTCGCCCTTCATCCAGTAGATCAGCGGACTGACGTCACCACTGTAGCCGAAGAATGCCCGGCATGTCAGATTCACTGCTGACCCTGCAGCAGAAAACAGTTAATATTCCCTCACAGACACACACTCATACACATCAATGCATTCACTGACACATACACAATACAGCCATTCAGATATAACATAGCAGTCTACATCAAAGCACACTATGCCCCCTTTACAGTTCTGGGATGACTTAAGACTATTTATTGGAACACTGCTGTTGGGATTTGATGGTAATAATCAACAATAACATTTGTGAGGTCAGGTAATGCTTTTTGAATGATTAAATCATTACTTAACAGTCTCAACCACCTAGAAACGCTCATTTCCAGGATACATCTATGTCCCCTGTGATTTGCTGCATAGCAACAAAATGCTCATCAAATTACAAGGAACAGCAGCTTGTTTCATTCTAAAGTCAAGTCATAGGGATGTAAATGGGAATGCTTAAACACAACTGACATTTTTTGCCTTCAACTACCTTCAAAATACTGTATAAATACCGTTTAAAGAAGCTGAATTATCTGCTTGAGTTGTCCACAAAAAACAAAAAAGATCCCACCCTGTCAATACAGACTTTAATCCAACTGTATATGTAATAATTGTCATAAATACTATTAATTGTGTTAGGGTGGCGGTCGGGGTCGGGGGCCCTGGCTTTCTGATCCTCGGTTACTGAAACTGGCTTTTGGAACATGGAATGAACCTCTCTGGTGGGAAAAGAGCCTGAGCTGGTGCGCGAGGTTGAGAGGTACCGGCTAGATATAGTTGGGCTCACTGGGGCGTGATTGGGAGGAACGGCCCCGCTGATCTGAACCCGAGTGGTGTTCAGTTATTGGATTTCTGTGCCCAGGTGAAGAGAGGCGCTGAGCTGTCAACTGATCACCACCTTGTGGTGAGTTGGATCACATGGCGAGAGAGGATGCCGTACAGACCTGGCAGGCCCAAATGTGTGCTGAGGGTTTGCTGGGAACGTTTGGCTCTGGATGTTGTGGGGCTGTCCTGGCTGACACGTCTTTGCAACATCGCGTGGACATCGGGGGCGGTGCCTCTGGAATGGCAGACTGAGGTGGTGGTTCCCCTTTTTAAAAAGGGGGATCGGAGGGTGTGTTCCAACTATAGGGGGATCACACTCCTCAGCCTCCCCGGTAAGGTCTATGCGGGGGTACTGGAGAAGAGAGTCCGGCTGATAGTTGAACCTCGGATCCAGGAGGAACAATGCGCATTCTGCCCCGGTCGTGGAACACAGGACCAGCTCTTTACCCTCGCTAGGATCCTGGAGGGTGCATGGGAGTTTGCTCAACCAGTCTACATGTGTTTTGTGGATCTGGAGAAGGCATTCGACCGTGTCCCTCTGGGTATTCTGTGGGGGATGCTCAGGGAGTATGGGGTACTGGGCTCTTTGCTACGAGCTATCCAGTCCCTGTACAAACAGAGCAGGAGCCTGGTTCGTATGGCTGGCAGTAAGTCCGACTCCGTCAGGGCTGCCCGTTGTCACCGGTTCTGTTCATAATTTTTATGGACAGAATTTCTCGGCGTAGCCAAGTGGCGGAGGGTGTCCGGTGTGGTGGTCTCAGTATTCCATGTCTGCTTTTTGCAGATAATGTGGTCTTGTTGGCTTCATCGAGCCGGGACCTCCAGCTCTTGCTGGACCAGTTTGCAGCCGAGGGTGAAGCGGTAGGGATGAGTATCAGCACCTCCAAGTCCGAGTCCATGGTACTCAGTCGGAAAAGGGTGGAGTGCTCTCTCCAGGTTGGAAGTGAGATCCTGCCTCAAGTGGAGGAGTTTAAATACCTCGGGGTCTTGTTCACGAGTGAGGGAAAGATGGAGCATGAGATTGATAGGCGGATCGGTGCAGCGTCAGCAGTAATGCGGGCTCTGTACCGGTCCGTTGTGGTGAAGAGAGAGCTGAGCAGAAAAGCAAAGCTCTCGATTTACCGTTCAATCTACGTCCCAAACCTCACCTATGGTCACGAGCTTTGGGTAGTGACTGAAAGAACGAGATCGTGGGTACAAGCGGCTGAAATTAGTTTTCTCCACAGGGTGTCTGGACTCTCCCTTAGAGACAGGGTTAGGAGCTCGGACATCCGGGAGAGACTCGGAGTGAAGCCGCTGCTCCTCTACGTCGAGAGGAGCCAGTTGAGGTGGTTCGGGCATTTGGTCCGGATGCCTCCTGGACGCCTTCCTGGTGAGGTGTTCCGGGCATGTCCAACGGGGAGGAGGCCCCGGGGCAGACCAAGAACACGCTGGAGAGACTACATGTCTCGACTGGCCTGGGAACGCCTCAGTACACCCCCGGAGGAGCTAGAGGCAGTGGCTGGGGAGAGGGAGGTCTGGGTTTCTTTGCTCCAACTGCTTCCCCCGCACCCGGACCCGGATAAGCGGTGGATAATGGATGGATGGATGGATGGACTATTAATTGTAACTTTTTTTTTTTTTCTAATAATGTAACTTTTTGAATAGCAGCAAAAGAAGGATAATAATTTTAGATGTCTAAGGATTAAGATCTATACCCTGTCTTATATCTTTCCAGCCCTGAGATTGGCCTGTTTTAATTTCGAAATGTCTCTGCTCTTCATATCTGATGAGCTCAGGTGTTATCTAACAAGGTCATATCTGCAGCTCATTAGATGGGAAGCATGGAGGATTTCTTTTAGGCTGGAAAATTCTTTCTCCCCACACTTCTGATATTCTGATGTTTTCTTTAAACATAAACCACAAAAAAAAAAGCCTTTGCAAAGGAATTCAAAGTATGAGCCAAAGAATCTATCAGTTCAGGGTTGCGGTGGGTCTAGAGCTTACCTGGGTCTAGACAGGAACACACCCTGGAGGGGGCACCAGTCCTCCACAGGGCAACACACTCACACCTCCGGACACTTTTTTAGTCGCCAATCCACCTACCAACGTGAGTTTTTGGACCGTGGGAGGAAACGAGAGCTCCCGGAGGAAACCCACACGGACACGGTGAGAACACACCAGTCACCCGGAACGGGACTTGTATATATAAATGACAAGTGTGTATATGTTTATAATACTTGCTTATTCCCATTTCATGCTGCTCTTCAATGGTCAGGACCCCCCACAAAGCAACTACTGTATTGTTTGGGTGGGTGACCATTGTCAGACCTGACTACTGACATGGTGGTTATGTGTTAGTGTATGGTGTGCTGGTATGAGTGGATCAGACACAACAGTGCTGCTCGAGTTTTTAAACACTGTCCACTTACTTTACACTCTGTTAGACACACCTAAAAATCTGTTCGATTGTTTTGGTTGGTGGACTTCTCAGTCCATCAGTGACACTGACGTGTTTATAAAACTCTAGCAACACTGTTGTGTCTGATTATCTTCTACAAGCACAACACACAGTAACACACCACTACATCAGGGTCACTGCAGCGCTGAGAATGATCCACCACCCAGATCATACCTGCTCCGTGGTGGACCTGTGGGGGTCCTGACCATTGAAGAACAATGGGGTGAATTGGAGATAAGAAAGTATGAAGAAACAGGTGGAGTACAGTCTGTCCATGGTATCAGCTCCACTGACTATATAAATGCAATTTGTATTTCTGCAATTAAAGATTAGTCCATCTGTTGTTACTTTGGTAGGCCCAGTGAGTGGGCACAATGTTCAAAAAACCTGCAGTGTCTGGTACACTCTTTTAAGCACAAAACATTAA
This sequence comes from Hoplias malabaricus, assembly GCF_029633855.1. Classification (NCBI taxonomy): domain Eukaryota; kingdom Metazoa; phylum Chordata; class Actinopteri; order Characiformes; family Erythrinidae; genus Hoplias; species Hoplias malabaricus. The sequence continues at coordinate 19,086,437 of NC_089811.1, read as the reverse complement.
CACATCACCACATCAGTGTCAATACAATGCTGAGAATTATTCACTACCCAAATAATACCTTCTCTATGGGTTCCTGACCCCTGAAGAAAAAGGGCTTTCAGAGTAACAAATAGACTGCATTAATGCAGAAGTACAAAGTGCACCTATATTATAAGCATAACTATGTTTTATAAATGTGACTTGTTCAGATATTGTGTATAACATAACTGAAAATTCTCACATGCAATTAACTTGTCAGTGGTTCAAACTGACAAACACACCCCTACACACACACACTGACATCAGAGCTGACGCACAACAGCTTCAGCAGGGAGTATCAGTACAGTATAGAAGCAGTGTGCACTGCTCTCCCTCAGCCAATCAGCAGCAACATGTCACTATTACTTACAACACAGATTAGGTTTCAGAGAACTACCAAGACTCATCAAACCTCATTCTCACCTTTCTTTCTTTGCTGCCCTCTCTTTCTCCTCCCTTCTTCTGTTTTCCAGTTTCCTTTTCTTTTCTTCCATTCTATCCTCATCTATTACATTTTCTTTTTTTATCTCTCATTTTGTCCTTGGCGAACTCAATCTTGTTTATTTTTCTTTCTAATTTTTCTTCAGTCTCATCCATTACCTCTTCTCTCTTATACACTATTTGTTTCCTTCAATAATTTCTAATGCCTTTGTTTTTTCTTCTTTTTCTCACCATCTCTTGTCCTCTTTTCCATCTCTTGTCCTCTTTTCCCCCTCCTATTTATATTATCTTTTTTCTCTATTCCCACCTTTTCTTTGTTTTATTTCTTAATTTATCTTCAGAGTTCCTATTGTCTTTGATTTTGCTCCCTACCTCCTTTTTTATTATCTCATATTTATTTATCTCATCACTTCTCTTGTGTTACCCTCTTCTATCTTCATGTTACTCTTCTTTTATTTTTTTCTTCTCATTATCTTTCCATTTCATCTTGACTTATCAACACATCCTGCCATTAGGGGGAGCTCTGACTCCTCAACTAGCTGATGTTATCTGTGGGTATTTTGTGTGTGTGTGTGTGTATGTGTGTGATTGTGTACGAGAGATATGAGAGGGGTCTTGTGTTTGCCAAATATTTTGCAGTGTACTAGTCGTCCATTTACCTTTACACAACGGCACTGCATGACTGAGCAAACTCTGTATAAAACATGACATTTCTTTAAATGCACACACACACACACACACACATCCTTGAAATATTCACATATCAAATATTTGTTTTGTGCATTAGAGAGTGAAAGAGAGAGGACTGACATAATGAAAGACATACAAAAGGAAGGATGGGTTAGAAAATGTTATAAAATAAAAATAGACAGGAGACAGTAAGAGAGAAACACAAAGTATAACACCACCTACTTTTCTGCAAAACAGCAGTCTGTCTCAGAAGACTGAAGGCCTTTTTATATTTCACAATTCTTTTATCTTTCTTTTCCCCTCCCTTCATTATTCTCATTTGTTCTTCTGCCCTGCCATCCAAAGGAGGACTTTAATTAGCTGCAAAAATCTGTGCACTTTGTGAGCAGTTACTTTTTTCCACTCATTTTTCATCCTCGGCCCTCTGCTGATCCCTCCTTTCTGATGACATAATATGTGTCCCTGTCTCAGTGGCCCTTACACAACCTCAGCGCACCCCATAATAACCTCAGCATTGGTCAGGTGAATGTAGAACAAAGCTGCAGACTACATCACATTCAAAAGCTACACACACACTCATACAGCACCATTTTCTAAGTACCCTCCAGCTATTCACAATGGCTGGAATCAAAGTATCCCCCACCAACCCACACACAAACACACACACAGGGTTTATTTCCCAAAAGAATCAGCTTCAATCTCCAAAATGAATCGAAAGTCAGTGTAAGATAAGCACATAAGTGGGTCCTTTCCCTTAGGTATTCAACCCAAATCCTCTTTACCTCTCTCACCCCCTACTCTCTCTCTCTCTCTCTCTCTCTCTTTTTTTTTTTTCATTTCATTCACCTGTTTTATCTCTCCATCTCTCTACCTTGTTCTTCTCTCAGAGGCTCTGGTTCTCACATCAAACCCCCATGTCATGTGTGCAGCAGGAGATTTGACTCATATCACTTCATCACTGTGTTCCAGATATGTTACACTGACTGAGTCAGTTGTAACAGAACTGGGGGTACATTCTTTTTGTGTCCTTCATTTGACTGCTTTTGTAGTCCCTAATCTATCCAGTCTATGCTCGGTAGATTAGATTTTAATGTTGTTGGTTTCATACTCCCTATTTCATCTCAAACATTTGTATTTATGTTCGAAAAGTCTTTAATGAAAGCTTACAAATATACATGTAATTTACCTTTATGGAACACAACGGGAAAACATCTACTGTACTATTAAATGTATATTTATACTGTATGTACATTCAGTGACAATAAATGGGTTTTTCATTTGCAAGACAACAAACAACAGTAAAAAGACAACAAGAGTTTTACTCACTATTTGCTACCTCTCTAGTCTTTTCGCATGCTCTAAACCATTTTAATGTGTTTACAAAGCCCAAGTATATCTGGGGAATTTTAGACAGGAAAGAACTGCAAATGTTAAATAACATGAACCAATATGAGTATATTGCTCTATTCCTGCTCCATAGGTGGGTAATACTGATTTATTTTTGTGGTTTAAGATTACTAGAGGTAGAAATATCTCCAAATTTGAGAGACCGTGAACTGCATGAAAGGAAAACACAGACGTAAAGTGCTACAAAAATGAAACAAAGTTACAAATGAGGTTCTGTGGTAATTCTAAAAGTGAATAAATAAAAAACTAGTTAGACTTAAGCCACATACAAACAATTGATTTTTTTCCCCCTCAATCATACCGTTCCTTGTATCTTAAAAGACGTGGATATTCTGTATATAAATAAACCAAAGAGAACAGCATTTCCCCACAATTGTAGACATCTCCTTTAATTTAATTATCAACAGCCAGTTGTGAAATTTAAGTAACACAATATATTTAAATAAGAAGAAATCAAGAGTAATCTATGAAGCTTATCTCTGGGTTTCTTGTGTTCTCCCTGTGTCTGCATGGGTTTCCTCCATGTGCTCCAGTTTTCTACTTCTGGCTGTGGTCTGGCTGTGTGACCTTTCCACAGGTGTAAGTAACTGGGTGAGTGTGTGATGCCCTGTGTTCAGTAATTCTATATAGGCTCTATTCACACCCATTTCCTGATTAGGATGAAGCATGTACAGACAGTTCTGTAGAGAGATAAGCAGCTAAATATGTGAAGGTGGAGAAATGTGGCCAGTAAAACCCAAATAATTGTATGGTAATGTGCTATGTGTGGAAAAAAATGTATCAAGCTTCTGACATGTAAAAAAAATGTATCAAGCTTCTGACAAAGAACTGGATGTAAAAATTCTGTACCTATAAAAAATGTATGAATATTTTAAAAAACTTTTATTAATTAGGTTGTAAATACCTTAAAGTTCATTAAAAATAGTTTGTAACCCAGAGATAGAAAGGAAAACAGTGATGTCTTGTTGGTCTAATAGTTAGTGTCAGATAACTTACTGAAAATGTCACTGTAAAGAATAAGTTAAGAATTTTTTTAGAAGTTTTAGAATTTTGTCATTTCACATGTTCAGGAACACCATGTTATTATTGTTTCATAGTCACTCTTTAGATTTTTAATTCATTAAATAGTTCAAAAAATATGCGAAGAAGCCAACAACCTTAATGCTTAGGGGGGTGTGCACTTGGGATCCTTAACTTATGTGCAGTAGATCCACAGCATCTTTCACATCATCCACAGCATATTTCACATCATGCTTTTCTGTGGTGGCTGTCTGCTGTGTCTATAAAGAGTGCACCGTAAAGTACATGAAATCTCACATTTACATGAGCTAATACATCAAATTTACAAGATGCCATAGTTATAATTAACAGCAACTGCAGCTGCAGTTGTGTAAACGTATCTTAATTTTGAAATAAAATAATGCCTTCAGAAGATCTATATTAGACATCTGATTTTGTTTCCTATACATCTATAAGTTAATTTGAAAAACCCCTATATTTCTATATTTGGAGCAAAAAACCCCTGACACTTTCGCTTTATGACACTGCTGTTCAAAACGACTTTAAAAAGATGAAAAGTCAAACGAACAGAACAGATGTCAAGGTTTGATGGCTGACTCTGAGATAAATATGATTTGATTATTCTTTGGGATAAAGGCAAGAGCACAAAAATAAGAAATGGCAGTGTGTTGGAGCATGTGTAACACTCAAAATTTTCTGGATGGCTGACCAAGCAGAGATGTACGTTTTACTCAAACACAGCGTGTCTGTGTGTGTGTGTGTGTGTGTGTGTGTGTGTGTGTGTGTTTCTGTGTCTAAAAGTTTAGAGAAGTGTAAAGAAAGAGAATTTGGTATAAACTAACGGTGCAAGACCTCCAGCTAATCAATGATGATCAATGTTGTGCTCAACTGCTGAAGAGGTAAAACAGGACAAGAAAAAAACACACAGAGCAAAAATAGCATGTTAAAAATCCATAGTGTGCAAGAAAAAAAAGCAGAGCTTTTCTGAGACATGAGAACGGGATGTAAGATCGAGCCTCAGAGAGGGTCAAATAGAGAAACAAATCTTTGGTAGAAAACACAAATAAGATGCTTGCATAAAAATGCTTGTGTATGTTCAATAGATAAAAAAGAGGTGAAGGTATAAGAGACAATTGCCAGATAACAACACTGACATAACATAGAAAGGGAAAAAAAACTTAATGACAAATGGGATTGTATGAGATAAAAAAAGATTAAAAAAGACTAAAACAGTATATAATGCTAAATTCGATGTAATGAAAGTGAAAGTTGTTTTGTGTATACATGTTCCAGACGTTCCAGATTTGATGCTTGTTGCAAATGTATGGATTTTCGGTATTTTGTGCATAATGTGCCAGACATTTTCAACTCTAGACAGGATGCAGGCTGCTCTAGTTATATAGGCAAGTTGTAATAACACATACAGAATTGGTTTGTAATATTGGGAAAAAAATATGTCACCAAGAAAACAGACAATGTTGCCCTAATTTTGCTGTCATAAATGAGAAGTAAGACACAAATGAAAAATTACACAGGCATTAACACGCCCCATTCCACAACAAGAACTAGCTTTTGAACTTTTATTCTAGTAACAGTATACAAGGGTTTGTGCATTGGTTTTAGCAGAGTGTACCTCTCTCTCTCTCTCTCTTCACACACACACACACACACAAGAGCAATATAATTAATGTCCATATTATCCTCTATTATGGTAAACATTACGCTGGTCTACATGCGCGCATGCACACAACCACACACACACGCTTAAAGGTCAGCTTTAAAACTGCCAACCCCTCAAAGGTCATGCTGCTCTAACAGGAGTGTGTTCGTGCGCTTCATTATAGTCACAGCCTTACAGGACACAACACACAAACACACTACAGAAAACAACTCCCATACACCCAATGAAAACTACAGAAAGGATTTACTCATCACTCTATCACTAATCAGTCTCCCTCTATCTATCTCTCTTTGTCTCTTTTTCTCTGTGTTTATTGAGCTTTACTCTGTTGACAATATACAGATAAATCATAGCCAAACAATCTGTAAATTAACAAGAAAATGTACATTGGCCTTTCTCCCCGTGTCAGCGTGGGTTTCCTCCGGGAGCTCCGGTTTCCTCCCACAGTTCAAAAACACACGTTGGTAGGTGGACTGGCGACTCAAAAGTGTCCGTAGGTGTGAATGTGTGTGTGTGTCTGTGTTGCCCTGTGAAGGCTCTGGACCCACCGCGACCCTGAACTGGAAAAGCGCTTACAGATAATGAATGAATGTAATTGGCCTGAACTTTAGTTTTAATCTTAACTACAAATCTTCAAAATTTATATCTATTATATATTTTATCTATTATATACTGCTACTGTCAGAAAACTTCTCCCTATTGGCAACATGACAGGAGAAGAGAAACACAAAAACAAAAAAAAATGTAAAAAGATTTTCCCCCCACAAAAATACAAGTACTCCATTATATCAAGTAACTCTACTCTTCATTTTCAGTAATGCTGAAATAAAGCATTTTTAGCAGAACTCTCAAAACCCACTATATGTGTATCATACTGATGTCGCAAAAAAACCAAGGCACTGTGCATATCATATCATAGTGGTCTGACTTATTCAGTCCCTGGCATGGGGCGCTGTACCTGCTCTACCTCCTCAGGTTCTTTCCTCAGGCCATAATCCTCATGAATAAAGACCAGTCACATATCCCTCTGCATTAAACAGCTTCACATGCACTTTAGAGCACACACTGCAATAGTCACTGTATATACAAGTAACTAAAAGAAAAAAATCACCTGGACATTTCCCACATTCCTCTACTTTAGGCTATAAACACACTGCAACATTCACATTATGTAACTATTTTTGCATAAAAATTACCTGCCTACTTCTTTGCTTCAAGCTACAACTTAGAAACAAATAATAAAAAATAAATAAATAAGTAAATAAAGTACAGTGGAACCTCTACTTACGAATGCCTATAGACTCGAGTGAGCGTTTAAGATTAGCAAATTATTAATCATTAGTATAAATAGCAGACATTGAAATTCGTGCTAAGTTAAGCTGTATCTATGCTTCGTCTCCCCACATTCACCCACCTACTCTCCGTTATTCCACACACCCCCACCTCCCGTCATACAGCCAGTGCCTGTGTTACTCACATCGTTACTCGCCAGTCGTCACATCTTCGATATGTAACCACTTAAAACTTTATTTCTTTTTTACTACTGTTACCACTGTATTTCTTTTTTATTTTTAGTAATGGTATATATATTTTTTACTAGTTTGAGAGTTTTGTAAACGTATATCAGGGCAAAAAGGGTGACTTTCGGGGTGGGCTGGAACGCATTAATTGCTTATCCATTTTTTTAAATGGGGAAAACTGACTCGAAAAACGAACTTATCACTTAGAATCATCAAATCGCATCTGGTTTTCAGTTGTGATCTTGCAAATACAGTGGAACCTCTACTTACGAACTTGATCCGTTCCATGACCCGGTTCGTAAGTAGAGGTTCCACTGTATTTGCAAGATCACAACTGAAAACCAGATGCGATTTGATGATTCTAAGTGTATTATTATTGATACTTGAAACATTAAAAGCAAGAAGTTCAACCCACTTTTGTAACTGAAATCTAAAATTTGAAAGCAAATCCACTGAAAAGAATGGAAAATGTAATCAAGGCAATGTGGAAACACTAAACACTAAGAAAATATTCATTCATTCATTATCTGTAACCGCTTATCCAGTTCAGGGTAGTGCTTGTGTGTGAGTATTGAGGTTTTTGTATCATCTCTCTCAGGCATACATATATACATTCAGATTTTATTTTATACAGTGTGTGCATCGTAACATTTAAGAATGGTGTATAACAGGAAGATACTGAGCAGTATATTTTATTATAAAAGTATGGGGGCGTTTGGAATATATTAACACATTTGAATTTGTTCTCTCCTTATTCTGACAGGATGCTGCAATGAACCGTGCAATCAAAACTGAGATGTACGTTGGAGCAGAGTGCATTTTTTGGTAACATAATGACAGATATATTACAGGAAACACTGTTTATTTAGAGAAATTCCTTCATCGCCTGAGGAGGCCTAGGCGTTGCTTAGCAACAACTGTATTATTTTTGGAGAGTGTGATTAATATTAAGAAGTGTACTTTGAATACCTTCGAAAACACATATTTTGTGTATGTGTGTATGTGTGTGTGTGTGTGTGTGAGAGAGAGAGAGAGAGAGAGAGAGAGAGAGAGAGAGAGAGAGAGAGAGAGAGAGAGAGAGACTATAATCCACTCTGATCTTCAGCCAGAAGGAAATGAGGAAGAGTAAAATCTGGTTTAATTGAATTTGGATTCTGATGAGTTCAAACAAGTGCGTGGCTTATTTGAACTGAACTGTGATCTGAGAATTAAGAAGTTACACCATGACCTTCCTCTCTCCTCTATGTGCACTTATTCGTTTGGTCTATTTCTGCTCTCCCTCATTTCTCATCTATGCCTGACAGAAAATGGCTCCTACTCGAGAAGCAAAGTTACTTTTTTTTTCCCAGTTTCTTCTGTTCTTCACCTCGTTCATGTCTCTCCTCCCCCAACTGACATTCTCTTTTTTTTCGTTCCTGTGTGTGTCTTTCCCTCCCTCTGTGATATTTCTGCTCCAGCATAGCAGGAACGTGTACTGTGTGTTGTGTGTGCCTTTGTGTCTGAGTGATTGGCTCCTTGTACATGCTGTTGCTGTTGTGTTGTAGTGTGTTATGTGTTTCAGTGATTCAGTAAGAAGAGGTTCTCCCACAGGCACTGCTGCTGCATGTGACATTCTAAAAGCAGAAAAGTAATGTTTGATTTATATAGGGTATTTACACTGTGTATTTGCAAATGTGCACATATATTCGTATTTATGTATATACACATTCATTCATACTCTGTTACTGTTTATCCAGTTCAGGATTGCGGTAGGTCCGGAACTTACCCTTGATTATTGTGCGCCAAGCAGAAACACAGGCTGGACAGGGCACCACACACTCACATCTACCGGCAATTTAGTATGGCCAATCTACATACAACGTTGGGCTGTGGGATTAAATCAGAGCACCTGGATAAAACATGGACAAATAGAGAACACACCAAATCTCCTCACAGACAGTCGCCTGAGGTGGGGCTTGAACCCAGAACCCCAGGACCAAGTGTGTGTGTGTGTAAACACAGTTGAACAAAAACATTATTGCCACCTCCTTGCTTCTACACTCACAGTCCATTATCTCAGCTCAGCATTTGGAACAAAAAAATCCATTGTAAAATTATAATGTATAATATATATATATATGCTGAAATCCATCTATAAACTAACTAATTTGCTGTACTTGACATAGCTCAGCTTTTTTACACTCGATGCCCTTCCTGACGAAATCCTCCAATTTACACAGACTTGGGGTCATAACTTTATGTGCACTGGCTTGTGTGTATGCCCAGTAGCTCTCTCTCTCTCTCTCTCTCTCTCTCTCTCTCTCTCTCTCTCTCTCTCTCTCTCTATCATTTTCACAAAGCAAATTGACCTGCCAATGCACATTTTGGGACTGTGAAAAGAAAGCTCAGACAGACACAGGGAGAAAACACCAAACTCCTCTCAGACAGTGAGTTGAACCAAGGACTGAGCCCAGGGTCCAAGGACCCTGGAGCTGTGTGACAGTGACACTAACAGCAGTGCAACCTTACTGCCATAATATAAAGCCATACGCAACACTAAGTGTATATAAACCAATCAGCCATAACATAACATCCACCTCCTTATTTCTGCATTCATAGTTAAATGTATGAACTCTCTTTCCATATAGGTTCACTTGCTCTTATACATTGCTAGCCACAGGACCACCCTTGAACACGTTGTTTGCTGGATCATTCTCAGTACTGCAGTGTTTTGTTGATGTGGTGGTGGTGGCCTGTACTCAGACACAGCTGTGATGCTGGAGTTTTTAAACACAGCCGTGCCACAGCTGGACAGAGTGTAATCCATCAACAAAAAATATCTAGACAAAGGCATCCAGTGGGCAGTATACTGTGACCACTAATGAAGGACTAGAGAATAACCAACACAAACCATGCAGCAACAAATTTTTTACATTGAAATGACGGGCCAACAAGGTATCTGGGTATCTGTCACTATGGTGGCTCCCCTTAAGGGTACATATTATTTACGTTTAATGGGGGAACATAATCCCTATTCTCTAGCCACATTTGACCAATGAGTAAGGTAATGGGCTAATTAAAGCTCATTCTCTTTTAAACACATGCATAACTATGAGTTAGGTATAAATAAAGGTGTCTGCTTTATTCATTTTGTTTAATTTTTAATGTCCAACGAAATGTTGCTGGCATTCTAGCCCAAATTACAAACTCACTGCCCATTCCACATTAAATGGTGAAGTGCTTCTTTCCACCATAAATGATGCTAATTATATTTGAGTGATTTTCTCCTGTGAAGAACTTATTTTTACCTTAAACAATATTTGGTAACATTCTGCTGTCAACATTAACATTAAGGTCCACCTAAAATGGTTTAATGTTCAAATGCTTGTTCCTTCATGCCCAAGAAGCTATGTAAAATAAATCATAAAAAAGGACACCTATGTTGCAAATATTTCCACAAAAACTTCAACATTGAGGTTTATAAAATTATAATTACTGATTTTTTAAACAAAACTTCAACACATTATTATTAGGTTTATCTCACAAGATGTCGTTTCCAGCTTTGCATAAGGCAAATGTCACGCAGGCCTCTCAGAACTACAGATCCCAGAATGCATCAGACAGTCACATGACACCACACCGTTCTCACTCACCAGAATTCTGATCATGAACACCTGTTTCTCTCATTATATACGCTTCACTCACTCACCAGAGATTCATATCCGAATACAAAGCGTTCTCTACATACCTGTCTATCCTGAATCCCAGTTACCTACCTTATGATCGTCTTTCGGTTTTCGTCCTTGTCTTGCCCCCTTGGATTTATTTGCTCTCCGGTTCGTGAACTCTGCCTGGCTTTTCGACTACTCTTTTGGATTATCTCTAAAGTACTGTTTGTTTCCGGTATTCAACCCATCTGCCTGGCTTTACGACTATATTGGATTATCTCTGAGGTACTGTTTGTTTCCGGCATTCGACCCATGCTTGTTTTTTTAATCCCATGTGGATTGTTATCAGTAAACTATTTTATACTGTTTACTGCAAGTGTCTGCCTTCTGTGTAGTCGTGATAGAATACTCGGCCAAAGCACGCAGACAGCGGGTTCTGATGCCGTAATGATGGCTCTAAGCAGTCAAGGCCAAATGCTTGGTCAACACCAGCAAACGCTAGCTAGTGTGACTCAAGCTATTGAATCTCTTGCTCAGCAACAACAACTTTCGCAGGTGTTAGAGAGCGTTAAAGCCCTTACAACTTGCTTTCCTGCTCACAGTCCTAACCCTGAGCCTCCTTCGGTCCCTGTTAATGTCTCTTCGCATTATCCTGTCAGTAAGCCTGAAATTTTTGAGGGTAATCCAGCCAAATGTAGCGGATTTTTGTTAGTGTTCTATATTTTTTGAGAACACACCTCCAAGTTATGATAAATCCAAAAATAACTTTTCTGATATCACGCCCCACTGGTAAAGCACTCGAATGGGCCACTGCGGTATGGAACAATATTATGGATAAAATGTATCCCGAGTTTTTGACTGTTTTGGGAGGTGTTTGATCACGCTAATGAAGGTCAATCCAATGGGGAAATCCTTTTAACCCTTAAGCAGGGCTCTCGCACAGCAGCCGCTTATGCTTTGAAATTTAGAACTATTGCTGCAGGAAGTGGGTGGAATGAACCAGCGCTCATAAATGTTTTCCGGAACGGTCTTAACTCAGATATACTTACTGAATTGGCCTGTAGAGATGATGGAATATCTATGGATCAACTCCTTTCCATATCCATTCGTCTTGATCAACTTTTAAAGAAAAGACACAAGACCTTGGGTCAGGGACACCTTACCTTAAAGGGTCGTTCCGTTCCTGGTTCCGAGAGGCCAAGGATGCACTCAAGCTTCGTTCCCGGTCCTAATCCTTCAACTGAGCATATGCAGTGTGATGTTTTGAGACTGTCTCAAGAGGAAAGTCGACGACGTCTACACAATGGATTGTGTTTGTATTGCAGAGGCTTTAATCACTTCAGACGTGATTGTTTAAGGTGTCCGCAGATTAAACCGACACCTCATCAGGAGAAAGCTTCACACGTCAATACGGTGAGTGTACCCACAACGCGATTAATTTCAAGATCTTTTTTAGTACCTGTGTACTGCCAAGGAAATTCTATTGTTGTTCCAGCATTGAATGACTCCGGAGCCGAAGGAAACTTCCTTCGTCAGTCCATCGTCACCAAGTTAAACATCCAGATGGATCCTTTGTGCAGACTATTGGTCCGTGCCCTAGACGGTCTTCCAATTGGAGGAGATCCCATCTCTCGAGACAATTCCAGTTCGGCTTCAAACCAGTTGTTTACATCATGAATGGATATCTTTTCTGGTGCTCCCTAAATCAGACTTTCAAATTATTTTAGGATTACCTTGGTTAGAGACTCACAACCCAGTTATATCATGGAATCCGTGTAAGATCATGCCCTGGTCCACCTATTGTCAATCCAATTGTTTAGCCCTGGATCAAATTTTTATCCACTCCACATCTGTGGAGAGTCCTGATTCACCTGTACATTTACAAATTCCCTCAGAATATTCTAAGTACTCAGAAGTGTTTTGTAAGGTCAAAGCCACAAAATTACCTCCACATAGAACTTATGACTGTGCCATAGAACTTATAGAGGGAGCTTCTTTGCCCAAATCGCGTATTTACCCACTTAATTTAGAGGAAGAGAGAGTTATGGAAGAATACATTAAGGAAGCTTTAGCACAAGGGTTTATTCGCCCATCTAAGTCTCCGGTAGCATCTGGGTTCTTTTTTTGTCAAGAAAAAGGATGGAGGATTAAGGCCCTGTATAGACTACCATGCTCTTAATGACATTACTAAAAAATTTGCATACCTGCTACCACTTATTCCTGTAGCATTAGAGCAATTACGAGGTGCTACCATTTTCACAAAGCTAGATCTTCATAGTGCTTACAATCTCATCCGAATCAAGGAGGGTGATGAATGGAAAACGGCGTTTAGCACTACTAAGGGACACTATGAATACCTGGTAATGAGTTATGGGCTAGCAAATGCCCAGTCTGTGTTCCAGTCCTTTATAAATGACATATTCCTGGATATGTTAGGGCAGTATGTGATGGCTTATATTGATTTATTCCCCTGATTTGAACACGCACATAACGCATGTCGTTAAGGTACTTCAACGTCTCAGAGAGAACAATGTCTATGTCAAGGGAGAGAAGTGTGAATTTCACCAACAGACTTTTTCATTTCTATGGTATGTCATAAGTGTGTCTGGTATAATAATGGACGATCATAAAGTGGAAGCTGTGGTGAACTGGCCAGTCCCGAACAATATTAAGTAACTTCAACGTTTTTTAGGTTTTGCCAATTTCTATAAGATTCATTAGGAACTTCAGTTCCATCGCGGCACCTCTTACTGCCTTACTTAAAGGAAATTCTCAGCGTTTATATGGGTCTCCTCAAGCGAAACTTGTTTTTGAACGTCTTAAGAGAGCTTTTTCTACTGCCCCCATTCTCAAACATCCGGATCCAGAATATCCCTTTGTGGTCGAGGTAGACACTTCTGAAACGGGGATAGGAGCTATGTTATCTCAGCGGAAAGGGGATTCTTCTAAGTTATACCCAATTGCGTTCTATCTCCTGCTGCGCGCAACTATGGTATTGGAGATGGAGAATTGCTAAGCAGTGAAATTAGCCCTGGAAGAATGGAGACATTGGTTGGATGGTTCTTTACACCCCTTCCTGGTGATAACTGATCATTAGAATTTGGAATATCTTAGGACTGTTAAGAGAATGAATTCTCGTCAGGCCAGGTGGTCATTGTTGTTTTTTTTTTTTGTTTTTTTTCTTCACGCTTTCATTTTTCTATCACTTACCACTGTGCTTACAGTAATTGACCGGTTCTCTAGAGGGGTGAAATTTATACCGTTCCCATCACTACCCACTGCTTTCGACACACATACTCATATTTTCCGTAATTTTGGGGTTCCAGAGGATATTTTATCAGACCGAGGTCCGCAATTCACGTCACGTGTCTGGAAAGCGTTTTTTTAACATTTAGGATCTAACATTAGTCTTACTTCCGGATATCATCCCCAGAACAATGGACAATGTGAATGGATGAATCAAGAACTGGGTAAATACTTAAGCTCGTATTGTCACAAGTATCCTCAAGACTGGTCTCAGCATCTGATGTGGGCCGAAATTGCTCAAAATTCTCTTGTAAATTCTACCACAGGGCTCACTCCATTTCAGTGTGTCCTAGGCTATCAACCTCCGTTAGCTCCCTGGACTGCTGCTATCTCAGAAATACCAGCCGTGGATGAATGGATGCGACGCAGCGAGGAAGTTTGGGAGGAAACACACCAACACATTTCGGAGATTCTGTCTCGGTATAAAGAGCAGGCAGATAAGCGCCGGTCTTCTCCCTCCTACCAAAATGGAGATCGGGTATGGTTGTCAACGAAGGATATTAGGTTTGAGCGCAGGTTTGAGGAAGCTCCAATCCAAGTTTATTGGACTTTTCCATGTTTCTGCTAAAGTCAACGATGTTACTTATAAGTCGGAGCTTCCAGCTCAATATCGTATTCATAACTCTTTTCATGTCTCTCTTCTCAAACCTGTAGTTTCAGGACCCTTGAACGACGAACTACCAGACGGTCACGCAGGCCTCTCAGAACTCCAGATCCCAGAATGCATCAGACAGTCACATGACACCACACCGTTCTCACTCACCGGAATTCTGATCATGAACACCTGTTTCTCTCATTATATAAGCTTCACTCACTCACCAGTCTAGGCCGAGTATTGCCGTGATTCATATCCGAATGCAAAGCGTTCTCTACATACCCGTCTATCCTGAATCCCAGTTACCTACCTTATGCTTGTCTTTCGGTTTTTGTCCTTGTCTTGCCCCCTTGGATTTGTTTGCTCTCCGATTCGTGAACTCTGCCTGGCTTTTCGACTACTCTTCTGGATTATCTCTAAAGTACTGTTTGTTTCCGGTATTCAACCCATCTGCCTGGCTTTACGACTATGTTGGATTATCTCTGAGGTACTGTTTGTTTCCGGCATTCGACCCATGCTTGTTTTTTTTAATCCCTTGTGGATTGTTATCAGTAAACTATTTTATACTGTTATACCGCAAGTGTCTGCCTTCTGTCCAGTCGTGATAGCAAACAGGATAAACAGGATTTTTTTTTTTTATCCTTTTAGTATTTATTTCTTTTTAAACTTTATTTTAAAAAAGTACATAGATACATATTTATTTTTTTTGTGAGCAACATGCTGAAATGATTTAAAATGGCCTATTAGCACTTTTTGAACTTTTCAGTGCATTTAAATATTACAGTGACAGTATGGATAACATAATTTTGGTCACTATAATTGTGATATTAAATTTTAATACACTTTCATGTCTAGTCTGACCCACTCGTGTCAGCACAACACATGCTAATCAACCACAGACATATCCATGGCACTGACAATGATTCCCCCAACCAAATGATGCCTGCTAAGTGATGACCTTTGAAGAACAGGGTGCTAACAAAATATGCAAAGCAACATATGGAGTGCAAATGCACACTGCACCTATACAGTAAATGGAGCTGAAAGAAAATGCTGCTTTAAATGTTATGACCAATTGCTGCCCATGTATTTTACATGGAATGTTTGTTTTAATTTTGTTTATTACACACATGGCCAAAAAAATCCACAAATGTCATTTTTGTAATGCCAACCAACAGACGCCTGTGTTGCATTAATGAGAGATGGCCATCCTTGCAACCCAGAATAAGTGTGGCCAGTTGGACACTTAGCCATGGATTTCTGTGGTTTTTCTGCGGATCTAACTCCCAACACCCTTATAGTTATATCTTAATTGTAACAAAATTTCCATCATCACATTTGCCTTCTTTATTACATGCAAAGGCATTTTCTGATTTTAAATTTATTGAACAGGTGTTTTTTAATGTTTAGCTGTATTCATTGAAAAAAAAAAAAAATTGCCACATTTCTTCATTTTGGATAACATCACAAAATGGAAATCCAACGTAACGATGTATTTATTTACTAGGATAAAATGTTTTGGTTTTTTTTTTAATCTTCTGTAACCTGTTCATCGTGAATAGGGGCCTTGGTGGATCCAGAGCCAATCTGGAAACATTGGACATAAGGCAGGAACACACTCAAGACAGGAAGGTAGTCACCCACACCTGTGTACAATTTCACACAACCTGTCAATCTAGCGAGATCTGTTTTTGGTCTGTGGGAGGAAACCAGAACACTGGAAACCCAGGCAGACAATGAGACAACACACCAATCTCCTTACAGCCCTTTTTGAAAAAGGTGGACCAGTTTGGTTCCTGTTAGCGATCCTAATTTGCAACCATTTTTGATGTTTCCACCAACATAAATTTAGGTTACATCTGGAACCAAAGACACAAACTGCAATGGTGTCTGTTGGCATGTTGGGCTAAAGAAGCTTCAGAAAGAGCTCAGAGCCTCAGAGTTATCACACAGTGGAGGTGGAGAGGGCAATTTGCAGCATGTTATATTGTCCTCTGCGCACTGTGTATAGCAATTCAGGGCAATCTCAATGAGCCACCCACGCCCCCACCCACGTATTCTTGGAACCAGTTTAAGAACCGGAGTTCTTATGGTGGAAAAGACAGTTATCAAAGGTGAAGAGTGAACTCACAACCCCAGGACCCTATAGCTGCAGGTGGTATTTTTTATAAGAGGTTTTTTTTTTTTTTTTTTTTCCTTTTTGACTAGACTAGAATGAAACATCTTCTGTTTTTCTTCTACCACTTGAAGTGTCCAGTTTCACTGCATGAGCACATTAGTAAGAAACACTCCGAGTGCTGTAATTTGTAGTCCCTCCAGAGACTTAGTCAACACTTGGTGCACTTGCTGAATTAATATCAACTACACTTTCCCATATCAAGCGCGAGAGGAGAAAATAACTGCTGTTGATCTACCAAGACACATTTACTACTAGGGATGCACCGATACCACTTTTTCCCTTTCATGTTCGAGTATCTGCCGATACAGAGTACCGATACCAACTCTATTTATCTTAACTACTAGACAGATGCCTATAAATCCAGATATATTTATTGCTATACTTTAACAAAATAAAATATGTAAAATAAAGTACTGATTTGTATCGCTAATAAGCTTGAATGAACAACATTTACTACTTTATTAACTGCACATAAATGTAAAATAAATATTTCCACAATGCAGTAAAAAGTACAAGTAGGATGACATGGTCTAGCCAGACTTAACAGCTTTTTACACTGTCATGAGCATATTTGTGACAACTGCACGAAATGCACTTTCTAAAGACTGCTGCTGACCTATGTTAGCATGCTTCTTTGTGGTTGCTCAAATTAATTCATTGTTCTTTGGCATGCCTTAAGTTATGTTTACACTACACGACTTTTAGCAGATTTTAAATACTTTTGCCTCAAAATCATGTTGCAGACCAGTTGCAGCTTATCAAACATTTATTTGACCCGACTTTGGACGTAGTCTCGTAGTGTAAACTCTTTACCAACTCAAGACTGAATGATTCCCTTCAACAGCAAATGAGAACAAAGCACAGAAAGTAAACATAGGTGCGTACAATAGAGCTCTACAGTGGAAGAATTTGGTAAAACTATGAAAAACTACAATATATTACTGTTATGTGTGAAAGTAGTCATTGCTGCAAGGCTGAGTGGAAGTATGAGACTGGGTTCGCCAATCATGGATCACTCCAAACTCCGGAATTATTTTCACCATAAATGCATACATTTTTTATTATATATAATACCCCAAAAAATTTACTGTACAAAAAAAATATTAAATAAAAATTTCCATAAAACAATCTAAATAACTTATCTATATTATTCAATGTCTACCTTTGACCCTGACATTACCGCAGTCAGAAAAATAAGTATTTCAGCTGCCAAGCTGTTTCAAGACCTATTGCACAAAGACCATTAAGATATATTCTTCCACTTTGGGGCCTCCATACTGACTCTACTCACCCCAATTTATAGCTTTTAGCCTGGGCCAAACCATTCTCCCCCCTAGGTGGAACATCTTTTACATTGTACAAATACATAAGTACATCAAATCTATACAAAACAGATAAGCATGGACATGTCCTCTATGTCAGAATTCATTTTACCGGTAAGTATATTTCTACTCATTGTAATCCTTTTCATTTCTCCTCTACAGGTACTATATTAGACCAGCCTACCCCTCTTCTTTTAGTTAACTGAGGGCCCTTCGGAAGCTATAAAAAAGGGAAGTTGGCTGGACTACGTTTCCTTTAGAAACCCAACCGGAGGGACAAGAAGTAACAGGTAAGTATATTAAATATTTTCACATTTAAGATGCTAATAGAAATACTGTCTTATGTCCACTACAGACTTAGTGACGAGTCAGGCCTTAACATGTCCCCAAATGAGCAGTATTACCTGTAGGAGAACATGGTGTGCCAACAACACGCTGTTACAGCCTTTATACCAACTGTATTCTAATTTTCCATTCCACCCTAAATGATGCAACACTGTGGCACTCACTACAGCTAGCACTGTTTCTGAACCATTTAAGGTGGAACGTAGCCGGGTTAGGGTTAACTATGTGTTATTCTACTAATCTCCAGCTCCCATTGCATTGTGTACAGACCACACTGACTATGTTTTCCCATCCATGACCCAAATACATTTTATGTGGTTTTTTTATTATTATTTTTTTTTTCTTAATGGAACTACACAAACAGCAGAGCAAACAATAATTGCAGAAAGTTTTATGGCCATATTGTGTGTCTCCAAGGAAACTGTGTTTGGTTGGGGAGTTTGGGGTCATGTAGTGTTATCCCCAGTCGTGTACTGTGTGAGACATTTTTCAGTCGCTGTAAAAATAGACAAAGAGTTTAGTGTGAAAGGCCAATTCTGTTTATAATTTGCTTCAACTTTAAATTCGAGCTGCATCTAGTGGCACGCATGTGCATCAGTATCTGCTTCATGGGATGTGTCCCAATAAGTGTCCTGTGTACTACGTGTAGGGAATAATGAGTAGTGGGCCATTTCCAACACACCTATGGTATTGGTGCCGATAACAATACAGTATCGGTGCAACACTATTTACTACATTTACCTGCGGTTTCAAATGAAAAAAAAAAAAAAAATCATATTAAAGTGAAAATAGGGGCACTGGGGCAGAATTGTTGCTAATATGCTGGTTACTGTTACTAACATAAGGGAATAATCTGCATGTGCTCATATGAACTGCCTTTGATATTTCATTTGCAAAACACAACACAATTTTTTCCAAAAATAAACCATATGTAGAAATCCAAATATTGGTTTCCAGGACATTTCACAAGCCACTTGTGTGTGTGTCTCTCTCGCTGGCTGCCACTAATAATGCTATGATGGGTTCAGCCAAAGCTCATTCTCTCCATCTCTTTTTCCATCACTCATCCCCCCATCATTCCACCCTTTCATCTCATCATCTGTTCCCCCTGGCAATCAGGAGAGAGAGAAAAACACACACTTATGTCCAAGGCTCATTTTTCATTTCTTAACACAGAGCTTTTATTACATAATGGCAATCTATTAGCCTTACATCAATAAATGTTAAATGTTTAACTGCAGCATTAAATGGACCCAGGTGCTTTTATATTTAACCTGATTTTATCAGCATTACACAACTCTCATGCATTCACACAGCTTTCAATGCCCTACTGTACCACACGGCTGCCTCATTTATTCTCACATTCTCTCCTGCTTTCTTTTTTTTTCTCTGATGTCTTTCTCTCCGTGTCTATCTGTTCTTCGTTTTAATTCGTTCCTCTAAGTAATTAGATGTCAGCCATAGCTTGCAACTATTCTTATCTCAGACAGGTACAGAGTGTGTATGTATGTGTTTTTTTTTGTGTGCATGTATGAGAGTAAAAATGTGAAAAAGAAAAGGAGACAAGTGGAGGGCAGAGATGAAATAGTGAGTTAGTGAGAAATAGTAAAAGGAAGGGAGAGAAGAAAACGGGAGGGTATAATAAGAGAGGAAGAGATGGGGAGAGCGTGCTAGAAAAAATAGAAGAACAACAGGAAAAAGAGTGAGATAGAGATGAAAAAAGCTGAAAGGAGTGAAAAGGGGTTAGAAAAAGTGAGAAAAGGGATTGAAGAATAGAAAAGGACAGAAGAGGGGAAAAAAGAATAAAGTGCAAGTGAGAAAATGTACAGTTAGAAACAGAAAAATACAATACACAAAACATCACACCATCTGTCTTCACTATTTGTGAAGACTTTTCTACATGTCAGTGCCACTGTAGACCTGTAATACTGCACCTATATAAACGTTATTCTTTCTTATAACAAAAGTTTTCACTTGTACAAAATCTGAAATGTATCACTGGCCACATGGGGTAGCGAGCACACACAGGCTCTCTCTCGTTCTCAGACTCTGCGTGTTATATCATCATGTGTGTGCTGCTCTGCTTTGACCCAGGCACTGTCCTGTTTTCTCCCTTCACTCTCAAGCCACAATATGGCCAGAGTCTGCTGAATATGCTCCAATCTGCTTCTGTGACCAACACACACACAAATGCTGACCCCCAGCCAAGCCAACAGACGAGCCCCCATCCAACACACACACACTGCTGTTCTATACAGACTAGAGTGGTTGAATATTTGGGCCTCATATGAAGCATCTATTGTTGGCATTGAGATTTTTATTTATTATATGAACATCTAGGATTTCAGTTGGTGAGGGTAACACCTCATTCACACAGACAAACAATGCTTCTAAAAATTTTTTACTTTTTTAACAAAGAAAATGCAGCTAAAAGGATTAAGAAAATCTCCTGTTCAACTCAGAACAGAATGAAAATGCAATGCTCCCACTAGGGCTGCAACAACTAATCGATTGTTAAAATAGTTGGCAACTAATTTAAAAATCGATTAGTTGGGTCTAAGTTATTATACACATAGGTACAGTTGCTACACGTGACGAACTCTGGAAGAAGGGTTTGAAAAATGGCGGAGGTGGTCAGAGCAAAGGATAATGTTAGCACAAGCAGAGAGAAAAATGTACGACCCAAGTCATCAAAAGTATGGGAGCACTTTATATTAACGCCTTCAAGGAACAGCGTTAGGTGCACAATGGGCACAGCTGATCTCGCATGGCACAGCAGCACATCACTGCATGAGCATCTGAAAAGGAAGCCTGTTGGAGCTATGTGTGAAAGAGATTAAGTATAGTAAGTTAATTCTACTTTTTCTCTCACTCAATGGTACTAGAGCCTGCTAGAGTAGTTAAACATTTGTTTTTCTTAGTACATTGATATTACACTCGCGTTTAGCGAACAAGCCTTAGCATCCCCCGAGTTTTCTCTTCCACCTTAAATGTGTCATCTCGACCAGCAGTTCCAAAACAAGCCGTAGTTTTAGTCAAGCTAACGTTAGCGACGTTAGTTTTTCTCTCACTCAATGTCACTAGAGCCTGCTAGAGTACTTAAACAAGATGTCTCATTTTTAGTAAATTTGTATCACTCTTGTATTTAGCGAGTTATCCGTTCCACCTTAAATGTGGCGGCAGTTACATTCAGAGTTAAAAAAAAAATCATTCCAAACATTTTTTTAAAATAATATATGTAAAGCCTTTTTCAAGGTCTTTTCTGACTGGCAGTGTGTGTTAGTGTTTGAGTATCACAGCCAAGTATATATTACATTACATACACTGTGTTAAATATTGATAAATATAAAATTAATGTAACGGTTGGGTTAATTCTTCATGTAAACACTAATTTTTAATAATGGTAGGTTGTGTGTTCCTTATACAATTACAACATTAGTTCTCTAAAATCTTAAATATCTTAACCATATTTGATCATGTGTTAGTTGAATTTCCCTTTCATTCTCAGCCCATGGCAGCTTCACCCAATATCCATTTATGTAATTTCAATTTGCCTGCATTGTTGTCTGCATTTTAGATCAGTAGTTATTAACTTAAAGGTGTATGTTCATATCTACACTTTCTCTCTCACCTCAGAGAGAGCTGACTATGTTTTGAAGAAGATCTGTACACCGCAGCAAGCAGCTTTTCTCACTGATGGTATCCTGAATACGCTAGTAACAGACAGGAAACCAAATTTGGCTTGTCTTCCTTTTTATCAGATTAATAATCGATTAATCGAAAAAATAATCGACAGATTAATCGTTTATCAAAATAATCATTAGTTGCAGCCCTAGCTCCCACGGATCTTTACACCAAAGGATCGCTGATTCGCTCATTTTGGTGTCAATCAAAAAGGGATTCAGCCTCAGACAGATCATCCAATCATCATGCAGAAGCTGAGCGTCCGGGCCAGCCGAGGCCAGCCCACTGCCCCATAGACCCCCGAAGACGCTGAGCATCCGATGGGCAGGACAAAGCCAAGCCTTTATCCAATGACATGTACACACAACAGTATATATTTGATCACTTATTTTTTGACATTTTAGGGGAAGCTGAGCTTCCCTTGCAGTCTTAGAGCAATTGCCTCTAATATATATATATATATACATATATATATTAGTTTTCAACATGCATCCATGTGGGGACCTACTCTGTTGAGCATGAACTGGGTTCAATTTAAGCCCTAAACAGAAGTGCACGTTGTTGTTAAATATATGAGTGAAATTAATCAGGTCTTCACCAGAATGTACTTCCGTATTACTTTCAGTAATTCAGTGTTAGTTTTCATTGGGGTTGATATAAAACTTATCCATGAATATCACATGAATGCAGGATGAATAACAAACCCCATTTCCAGAAAAAATCCAAGGATCTTTGTGATTTTATGTTTAGACACATGACTATTGGATTGTTACAACATTTGCTCTCAGTTGGTCACAGAATGTTGAACCCCTAAATATCTTTATTCTGAAAAGACTCTGGCTTTCTGAGATCCTCTTTTTAGACACTATCATATCAATTACCTCTTGCCAGTTAACCTAACTTAATAATAATAATATGTTAACTTATTTTGTATGTGTTGCTCTGTTCCATCATTTGAAACATTTTCTTTATACTATTTTCAATTAAGTATAAGGTTTAAATAATATGCCCATCATTGCATTATATATTTATATAAGTTTTGCACAGCTTTTCAACTTTTCTAGAAATGGGATTTGTATTCCTGTACAATTCCAAATGCCCTTGACATCCATACAAAACCTTTCAGCATTTTAGAAAGTAACTAAGAGAAAGATTCCTCACTCTGGACGAGAACATAAAAATTTCAGCACATGTACAAAGGCTGGAGTCAAAAGCAAGAGAACATGGCTGGGAAAAGATTAAAGTGACATCCCCAGCTGAGGAAATCATCTGCACTGCACTGAAAGAGCAGCATGAAGACAAAAATGGAGAACCCAGATGAAGCACTTTCACATAGACACGCACTCATATACCTCACACACACTTTCTATTGTTAAATTGCCCTTTGGGGTTTTGTGAGTTTGTTTTCTCATTGTTGTTGTTGCATAACACCACAGGATATGTGGTTTCTAGTTTGCTGTTGCTTTTAGTCTGCTGGGTGCTGACTTTTTCAATACACTGTCCAATGAAATATGGCCTGTTATAGCTACATCAATTGTGTGTTTTACCGTGTTTCCCCGAAAGTAAGACAGTGTCTTACATTCTTTTTACCCCCGAAAGTCCCACTATGTCTTACTTTCGGGGTATGTCTTATATTGGTAAAAAATGTCGATTTTTGTTTTAACCATAAAATTAACATTTATTAACAACCTGAACAGTATGGTATTCACCATAAAACAGTTTTATAAAAGCAAGTGCCAAGAATGTCTTGTTACAACCGTATCATGACGGTATTTCCATGTATAACATGTAAAACAATGAAAAACGGTAAGAACGAACAGTTTGAATATGTTATACTGGAAGATAAAACAGATTTATTCCATGACAACCATGGCCATGCCAATCAGAGCGGCCACCAGCGGCTGCACGTGAGGGCACTGAGGCTGCGTGTTGGACCACGGACAACATTACTGCTGCTCCCGCGGCCTCCACATCCCTCCGCTCATTCCGCTCCAGATCCGTCCGCATCCCGCAGTTAATGCAGCAAAAGGTACCGGTACTATGGCTTATATTTTTCCAACGTACAGTTTACTATGTCTTACTTTCGGGGTACGTCTTACATTAGCCGACCCCCCTAAAACCCACACTGCGTCTTACAATCGGGGGTGTCTTACTATCGGGGAAACACGGTAGTTGTTATTGATATATACAAGTATACATGAGTGGAATTTATGTGCTAAAGAATATCTAAATCCTAAATGTACTATTATATACTAGCACATATGGAGACAGGTTTGATGTTGAATTCTATTGGTAAAAATGATTTGGTTTCTTTCTGACAGAAATTGTGAACTTTTCTGTGAACCAATTTACAAACTTAAGTTTATCGATCAAATGTGGGTTTCTGTTTTCCAAGACCCTGAAACCTTCAGGAAACTGAATCTATAACCACACTCGAATACATGAAAACACAGTGATGTTATACCTCTTGTTATGTTAAGAGAACCTGTGTTTTGGTGTATAATGCTGTTTCAACATACGGGATGAGCTAATTTAAGTCTCTAGAACTAATAAGTGGGGCAAGAGGAGCTTACAGCTATCCATTCCACTCATTCAGCTGAGCCTTTGTCCTCTATACATGTGTCAGTGGACATTTTCCCTGAATCAAACCTATGTAGTGTATGATGTTGTTATTGTGCTAAGTTACTGCTACTACTAATACAATACATTGCTAGCTTAGCCTAAACACTAAATTTGAATGTACACTTCATGTTTAACAGTTTATTATATGAAAACAAATGACACGTATGCAAGATCAATAGCAGCAAATAAATTTAAGCTAAAAATGATCAGAGCAGCTCAAAAATCTCAACTGAGAAAACTATCCTGTTATCACTATGATCCTCTCATCCAAATTACCATAATTTAGGAAACAGAATTTTATAAGATCAAATGTTTGAAGACCTGAGCTGCATTTCAATTCCAATTTCCACTTTTCCTCTCTCACTTCCACTGACCACTCGCAGTGCAAGTGGAGAAGGGGGCAAGGAGGAGTGTGTTTGTCAGTCAGAACACACTCTCCATCCAAAACAAACACATACATGAAACCGAATTAATTGATTTTGTGATTTGCACATTACATTTTCTGCGGATGGTCTACAGTCTCAAACTGACAAAACATTTAAGATTTCAATGAAATCACAAGAGGTGAAGTATTACGTTTTTTCAACATTTGTTGCCCAGTTCTCTTATGGCTCATATTTGGCCTGCAATGATGGCGTTGACTCAGGGTGAGTCTGGCTGCCTAAACTCAACCACAGGTCCACTTTTTTATGCAGCAGATATTGCCATTTGGCCCACACAACAGGCAACATGACCCAAGTCAAGCCGGTTCATGACATTTGCTCCATAGCCGGCCCACACTATACTTGCTAATGCCATAATTGAGCCAGTGACCATGTAAAATATATATTTGGTAAAAATTTATTACATGTTTTTGTACATTCTAAACATTGGGAAGATTGTTCAGTTTTGGCTTATACTTACAAATTACCTTGTCCAATGTTTTCACTGTTACTATATTAATTGTGTCATGCTGCAATGCATTCTAGGCAAGTTGCGCTTCTGAAGTGTACATCAGTTTTGACTTGTTCCCTCATTACTCCAAGGGCAGACCTAACACACTTCACTTCATGTAATGCAGAAATGGAATGGCCCTTAAAATGGCGTCAGGGAATCCCCTGAGAAGAAGTAGGCGAGAGCAAGTTAAAACCAGAATTGAAACACAGGGTTACACCAACTGATTAAACAGATTAATCAGGTGAACTACACTGGCATTAAAACCTGCTGCCACACTGCTCTGAAGCACATATGTCCGGTCTCTGGTCACTCTTACCTATCTGCAGGTCCAAGGTGAGGAGCTTGTTTTCAGAAGGGAAAATGATCTTTGGAGGTTCTTCAGTCAAAGGAGCTGTAAGACACACACACACACACACACACACGCAGAGTTAGATTTAGCAGCATCAAATCGCTGTTTTTTTGTATGCCTAGATTCAGTAGAAAACTGCCCAAATGAGAAAAAAGCACAAATGCACAAAGTGCCAAACAAATTTAGTCATTTCCCTCTCTCTCTCAAATTCACACAATTACACACACACACTCACACATGCTTGCGCACACACATACTATTCAACCTTTCAGAATCTTTCCTTCCTGTGTAGGCAGGCTGAAAATTGCAGGTCATTCCTTTAGCTGATCTCTTTCTTAGTTCTTCTTGTTTTCATTCACTCTCTCTGTATATCCCTCTTTCTCTGTCCTCTGTCCACCTCTTTAAAGCTAATTCTACGCTAAACATTGCAACAGTAGTTTATACACTTGGATGAAGTGGAACTGCTGTTTTATAGATAAATCATAAACGTGAAGCTTCACATTTATCAAGCATCCAGACTGCTCTACCAAGAGCCAGTGATGGTTCAAATCCCTTACAGCATGTCATGTGATCTTGAGGAATTTGCACAAAACAGCAGTTGGTGGATTAGTTCGGATTAGTTTGCATTCTCTTTTCAAAGATTGCTTAAAATTAGCCAAATGTTTAAATGGAAACCTTGCCACTGTCTCTTCTGTCTTATTGTATCTCTCCCTCTCTCTTTGTTCTTTCCTCTGACGTTCAATCTCTGTCTCTCTAGCTTGCTTTAGCCATGTTTGTACAGAGGACTCATTCAAGCACATGATTACCCTTGTTAATACAAGTCTCTACTTCTTTTGTGTGTGTGTATGCTGTAATCTAGGAGGGTAATATAGGGACTTTGTGTGTATATGGATGATAGAAAGTAATAAATTGAGAAGGAAGCAGAGTGGATTAAAGGTATCTTTGTATGAGTGCTGCTTGTCACTGTGAGCATTGTGTGTGTGTTTATGTGAGTCTGTGTGAGATGTGGAGTGTGTTTAACAGACAGGCCGCTGGTGGAGCTTTAAGCTGTGCAATCGCTCATCCAAAATCTAATTTTTTCTTCGCCGGCAGAAAGCGTGCTGGCTCTTCCCGCCGGATTATTCTGGCCGAGTGGCGGATGGAAAACAGCAAATTAATGAATTACACCACTGGAATATATTGTCATCTCTAACTGGCCCACAGCTCATGACCGCAGAGCAAAGGCCTCAGCCAGAGGTGCACACACACAATGAGATAGATACATGCTGGCCAACATTTTCTATCTAGGAATTTTAATTTAAGGATGCCACTTTTAGTCTGGCTACTGTCATTAAAGATGTTAAAGGGTCAATTTAATAGAAAACCAAATTCCCTTTGCATTGTTATACACATAATAATGTCAAAAACTTTATGGACACTTATAAATAATTTTATTATTTTGCACTCATAAAAGTGCATTGTACATTGCATAATAAACTAATAATTTGGGCAAGTTAATGTCCATGCACTTTGATTGTGTTATAGTACTAGTTTTATAGTATGTGAAGTGCACTATACAGGGAATAGGGCGCTATTTGGGACAGAGTATATTGTACAAGCGATACCAGGCAAGAATAAACCAATAAAATGCTGGGACTTATTCCTACATGGGCCCCTTTCCTTTGTGGCAAGTGTTTTTTCAGATCTGAATTTATTTTTGTTCCTTGAGTTTTTCCACGTCTTTAAAAAATTCCATGATGCCCAAAAACCGATGTTTGTGACAGAGAGAGCTACTGCGAGGAGACCAATGAGCCATGTTCAAAGACTTATATTTACCTCATATCTGATTCACATGTAAGAAAACAAATACACTGATGTTCGTTTTGGCTTACACACTGGCTTCATCCAGCCTCTTTTTCTTAGAAAGCCTTCTCTTAATCTGCCTTTCCTTTCTATAATGGCAAGTATCTGCTCATGGATCCAAGCTTGTTTCTCTTTTAAAGGTACCGTTTAACTAAGTATTTTCATGTACAGTTTTGGGCAAAAGTGTAGGATACCTTTTAAAAAGTATAATCTTGGCTAGAGGGGTATGAAGCCTACCTAGCATTGTATGGGAGAAATGTAACTGTTCTCTGGAGTGATGGAGTACCATCCAATACATTAGGGAAGTGCTAGATTGGTGTGTTGTGTTCTTTTTTTTTTTTTTTTACAGTAGCAAGCTGGTTTCTCATGCAAAGGACTAAAAGGTCTCACATATTTGAATATAGTTTCTGGTTTTGCCATGCACTGGCTGAGCCACTGACTGCTACTTTGGTATAATTTATATTCTTCTTTGTATATGTTAGATATGTTAGAAATGGTTTAAACTGAATATTCTATAATTATTCACTTTTGGTTTATCCACCCAGGTTGTTGAAATGTACTGTATGCATTTAATTCTAAATTTGAATTTACAAAATAATGGGATTTTTTTTACTTTTTTCACTTATAAATTTTTTATATTTTTTTTACTGCATTATACACAATGTCACAACCTTTCCAACAATTGGGTTTTAGGAGCATAGTTCTAGTATTTTAAGGATTTACCATACTTAAAAACATTTGGTCCCTATGTTTGTGTGTGGGCTCAGCAGTCCAATGGAAGGATGGCATTAGGAAGTGAGAGAGAAACAGACATAGAGAGAGAAAGCACGGGGGGGCAGTGGAAGAGCAGCTAAACACAGCATGTGAGAATCAACCACAGAGGAAAAATAAGGCAAATTGGGCCTTTTTCTTCTTTTCAACGTTCACTACAGAAAAAAATATTTTTTGTTCACAGGTCAGTGAAGCATCACAGTGATTTTTAAACTGTATTTTTAATGAATTATGTTGCTTGGACCCTGAGTTGATCCCCACAATATTCATCATTAAATTTAAAACTTGTGTTGAATGTGATAATAATAAACATAAAACATAATATGAGCATGTATGTTTCCACACACACACACACAAAATGTGTGTTTTTAAAATGTGTGTGTAGTTGATCCAGTGTGTGAGTGATATATTGACAGACTGAGTGTAGGAGAAGTGTTATAGTACACACACTGTTCTGAGATTCACAGCTCTTTTTCTCTTTCTCTCTTACACACAAGCGCACACTCACAGAAATAAACTCCCTCGTTCCCTCACTCACATTCTCTCCGGTATGTGTTACATGGGTCCCTGCAGTGTATTTGCTGGGCTGTGTGAATAATACATGTGACCCCCACAAGTTGCAACAATGCTTTTCCATTAAGGGCCAGCACACCCTTGTCCCACCACACACACACACACAGATATTTGTTTATGTACATTGCCAGGGTCTGTCGTCATGTATTTGGGACCCTGATCATCTGACCAATATGGGCTTATTAGATATCCCGTTCCAAAACCATGAAAATTATAATGGATTTGGATGGATGTTCCAGTACAACATAGAGGTGTGCAGTGGGTGGCACAATGTTGGAAACATATAATTTTATGAAATATATTGTTCCTTCAAAGGAACAAATGAGTCTAGCCAAACCTGAAAAAAAACAGGGCCCAGAATATTAACACTCCTCCATCCACTATTATCACAATATATTCTGGTAGGTAGCTTCCAATAAACCCAAATTAATTAATCAGACTGACAGAGAAGCATGATTCACCACTCCAGAGAGAATTAATTTCCAGTGCTCCATAGTCAATTGGTGGCATGCTTTACATCACTCCAGGCTGCACTTGGTGTTGATCATAGTCATCTAAGGCTTGTGTGTAACTGATTGACCATGGAAACCCACTTTAAGAACATT
Organism: Hoplias malabaricus; assembly: GCF_029633855.1. Lineage (NCBI taxonomy): Eukaryota > Metazoa > Chordata > Actinopteri > Characiformes > Erythrinidae > Hoplias > Hoplias malabaricus. Next base: position 19,056,884 of record NC_089811.1, on the reverse strand, counting down.
TTGGAGCATTAGTATTAATGATGATGTGCTGTTATTGTTTTCAAGTCAGTCTGTTAATCGATACTGAGTTATACCATGGAGAATAGTGCTACATATTTTGCCATTTAATTGTCCCACAGCCCTATATATACACTGCAAACTCATGTCATTTCCATGTCGGACAAACGTGCTGCATTTGGCTTACAAGACAGACCTCGACTCAACTGCTTCGCAACGTCATCTTGATCCTCAGCTCTGGGTTCATTTTTGCTGATCCACTGCCTCATATTTGGAGCCGCATTTGGCTGTCATCAAGCCCACTGAGCCTCCTATTTCCCCCTTCTCCAGCTAAACAGCTATGGGACTGCCTGGGGCTGCGTTCAGCCATTGTCGTGCCAGCTTCCCGCTCCAACTGCCCTAAACTCTGTGCCATGTTCCAGTCTTTCCCGCTCTGAGCGTGGCTTCTGCTCCCTTCTGCTTCTCCTCCCACTGCAACAGGCCTCATGAGTGACCCTCCGTATCTGCCTTTGATGCTGGCAAATGGCTTTGAGCATCTGTTTACCTTCATCTCCCTCATGTTTGGGGAACTCAAATCTGCTGTCGTCATGGCTGCTGCTCCACTGCTACAAGCTCTGCAGCATAGACCCGGCTTCTCCTGCTTCTCCCTGCATCTACTTCAGCCACTGGCACAACCTTGAGCCTCCTATTTCCTCTTTCTCCAGTGAAACAGTTATGGGACTGCCTCATGTTTGGGGAACGCAATCAGCCTTTGTCATGCCTGCTTCCCCACTGCTCCCTCTGCTAAAACTTTTAAACGCACCTGCTCCTGCACTGACTGTTCTCCTATTTCTCCTCCTGCAGTAACATGCGTGAAACCTCCGCCAACGGCATGCAGCTTTGAGCCTCCCATTTCCTCCTCTCTGGCTGAGCAGCCTCAATGTTGCAGTAATGTGCTCTGAAACAAAGCCATCTCCTTCGCACATACAGCTAAAGAGAGGAACCCCCTTGCCAGTGTACAGAGCCCCTGGGTAGCAATGCAATGATGTCACAACCTTCTTGATGATCTCCCGAATCAACGCTCCCTGCTGGAGCGTTCCTCATCTTCCTGTTACTCTTCCTGGTTTTGTCTGAGCTAGAAGGCATTAGCCTCAATTTCTTGCCTTAGAGGACTGCTTTTGAAATTCATATTTTTACTTAAGCTGCATTAGAACATGGCTTGTAATCTGCAATATTTCTGCACATTACCAGGCCACTAGTTCAACACTGCCTTGATTGATAGCATTGCACCCATTTAGACACACCCCCTGTCTGCTTCTCTCGTTCTCTCCTCTTTTATCCCGCCTTCTTCCACTCTGTCTCTACTCATCATCCCAACACCTCTGTTTATCATCCCACTCCTCCCTTTCTCCTCCTCCCTCTATCTGTTTCTACCCATCATCCTGCCCTTCCCTTTATCATCCCAACCCCCTCCCTTCATCATCCCACCATTTCCCCTTGCGGCAGCCACCACTCCATGCCTCAAATTTCTAGCTCGGACCTCTGCACAGGTGCTCCATGACTTTTTTCAGGTGCTGCTGTGGCCCCTTGTTGCAACCCTTATGATGCTGCGCTTCTCTCACCTTCCAACTTCCAATTCATGCACTCTGTTTTCAGGTGCTGCTGTGGACCATTCTCCTGAACCCTCCCCTCTACTGCTGTGCTGCTCACACTCTCCAGCTTTCTAGTTCATGCTCTCTTTTCAGGTGCTGCTGTGGACCTTCACCCCCACCCACAACCGACCCCACACAGTTTTTTTTTTCTGTCTCATTCTCTTTTCAGGTGCTGCCATGGACCTTTGCCTTAATCCTCTTTCCTGTGGGGTTGTCCCATACCCCACCTCTTCCTTTACATCCCACCCTCTCTCCTGATGTGGACCCTTATCCTAATCCCGTTTTCTTTCAGGTTTGGCTGCACCCTGCCTTTGGCTCCAACTTCGCAGCTTGTGCTCTCTCCTCAGAAGCTGCCGTCTACCATCGTCCCTATGTCCTCTCCCTCAGAAACCAGCAGCACCCTGCGTCCACTGTATGCTCACACTCTCTCCTGCTGGATCTTACTTCCTGCCTGTCTGCTCGCAGCTACTCTGCTCTCAGCCCTAGCTTTGCAGTTTACGCTTTCTCCTACCACAGACCTTTGGCACAACCTCTCTATTTTCCGGATACGCTGCTCCCAACCTATAATTTCTCAGCCCTCACTCTGTCCCAGGTACTGCTGTGGACCTTTGTCCAATCTTCTCCTCTTAGTAGCCATGCTGCTCCCAGCTTCTAACTTTCCAGCTTGTACCACTAAGGACCTTTATCCATATCTCTCCCCTTGCGACTGCACTGCAACCTGCCAGCTATGGTACAGTTTGAACTGTTTCCTCCAGCTGCTGTGGGCCTTCAACTTGACCTCTCCCCTTTGTGTCCACACTGCTCCAAGCCCCTAAATTCCAGCTCATACTCCTTCCTCGGGCAATGCCTTGGACCAGCCCACTGCCCGGCATTTCAGGCACCCGACACCATCTCATATATTCATCCTTTTATGCTTTTAATATATGCTTTTAGCCATCTAAGCATCTCTGCCATCCTTGAGTCCATTTTCTACTTTGTCACCATGCTTGAGCTCCTCATCACCTTTTCAGATTTTGTCTCTTTCAGAATTTGCTCCTGTGTGATGAGCTGCCTTCTGTCTGAATTGCTGTTCCCGTGGTGCTGACCGTCAGCTGCCCTTTTAGGGCTTCTTATTTTGCCGCACCTGTCATCCCTCTAGATCACACTTCAATTTCTCAATTCCCTCTATACCACTGGAAAGGTGCTATCATGGCATACCTGCTAACTAAGGACATCTCAATTCATTAATGTTACCCCACTGTAGTATTCGACTTTCAGGTCCGCTACTAAACCACTTTCCACTGGCATGACCTTAGCTGTTTAAAGATCTACTATGATTCTATCACATTGTGCAAGCGCAACCCCTTTATCACTGCAGCTCAAATTACCAGTCACACCATCCCAATCATGCTAGAAATTATTTCATCATGAACAATAAAGATGATCAATTTACTCAATCAAATATTATTCTACCATCATGCACCAGTTTATTAAAGGCAGTTAAATTGTGTTAATTTGGAGTCACTAACCCCTTTCCTTAAACCTACCCATAATCCAGGAAACCAACTAAATCCTTGACCAGGTACCTCAACCTGTCTATTCTGGTATGCAGTATGCAGTAGACAAAACAAAATACAAGCAGCAGCCTTCCTTTAGCTGAGTTATAGACTAGAGAAAAATAGGGCAGATTTGATGTTTCAAAGACATGCAAAGTGTAGTGGAGTATGGACCAGATCAAGAAATGAAAAATTAAGACTCTCCACTCTGATGATAAGTTTTGGGACAGAACCCACATTCCACAGAATGTGTGTGTGTGTGTTGAAAGACTCTGCACCCCCCCCCCCCCCATACACACACACACACACACACAAACTCACGCACACACTTATGTCTACAACAAAGACTAAGCAGAACACACTTCGGTGACACTTCTTCTAGACAGTAAAAGTAGGAACCCAAGTTTATGACTTTTTTGAGCCTAGAAGATCAGTCAGAGCCTTGGAGACCAGGATTAAAGAACCCCAGTTTTACTGCCATCAGCACCGAGATGGCGACTGCTTATCTTCTACAAAATCAACAGATGGCCCAGAACTGGCCTTGTGGTGACCTCTCGCATCCCTAGTTCAAACCAGACAAACAGCATGGACCAACAGTGCCCCCAAGTGAACATTTGCAAAATCACTTTTCGCCCCCTTTCCCTATAAACCTCATAATCGGACGCATACGTATCATACATTATAAACATGTTTTATGCAATGTGTATTAATGTTACCCTCTGTTATTCTCAGGTGAATGTCTACTAACTAACAGAGTGATGTGTATTAGTTTTAATCATGAGAAAAAAATCTGTCTCCATTTAGAAAGACGAATTAATTTCTAACATCTAGAATAGTTGGTAATGTATTCGATACATATATATGTGTTTGATAAAAGTAATCCAGTACACTCATTATGCTATATTCAAGTATGTATGAAGTATTTTGATTCAATTAAGGTCATGTATCCATTCAGAAAATGTGAATTTCGGAGAGGCGAAACCGTGAAAGGTCACGTGAACCTCAGACCCAGGATCCAATCAGAGAAAAGAGACCTCCCAGATGGGCGTGACCGCGCCACATCTGAAATGGGTGTCGCCCAGCTCTCTGCTCACACCTTTTTTTTTACTTCTGCTTCGAACTTCCGCTCTTCACTTCTGCGCTTCTCTTCTGGACCTCTTCTCGTACGGCTCTCGTGCACTCTTTCCGTTCTTTTGTCTTCTCTCTACGCCGACAAGCCAACCCTCAAAAGACTCTTTAAGAAAAGGACTTCACGCAACTTCCAAGGGACGCCTTGTGTCAGTTAGCAGTGCAATACAGAAACTACAGAGTAACGTCGAGTAATTGTCAGTAATCTTTTCTTTGTTTAATTTGTGTTCGTGTTTGTAGCCCAATCCAAGTTTAATTTTAAGACTGATCAAAGCAGGTGAAACTTATTTGTGGCCAGAATAAGAAAAACACCGCTGGGACAGAGGAAAATCGTAAAATAAGTATAAGCTAAGTAATTCGAAAATTAGTTCTGAGGATCGGAGGAAAACAGCAAACTTTTATTCTGACTCCCCCTTTTGGAGGGGACATCCCGCTCAGGACAGTGAGCCAGAGGAAATCCGTCCACCGACGTCACCACGCTCTGAGTGCACCCGAAACGGCCTGCCTCACAAGTGACAAAGCCTACGCAGACCCAGCCTCAACGCTTCCACGAAAGAACCGCTGGACCTCTCTCCAATCACCTCAAAAGTGCCGCTGTACCCATCGAGTGGTTGAATCATAGAAAAGTAAGCCAAACTCCTCATTTTCAGAGCTGAAATCGAATTAAATCTCTTGGTAAAATGATACCCTAATTGAATAATCTAGCAACCCCTCACTCCCAAGCCATATAGCCTAGCCCATTTACTAAAGTCGAACTGGTTCACCTGCGTTGATTCCGTGAGATTTTGATGACTGTGCTGTTTATCAACCTATTACTTTAATAAAGTGTTTCCATTATTTGAAGTAATACAGTGCGTAGAGTTTTTTAATTAAGAGTCTGAAAATCCTGAAGAACTCACATAGCGGTGACAGTATTCCCTCTCTAATAAATTGTTAATATTTGTGTCATTAAATCAGTAATAATAATAATAGTTATTATAAGTTATAATCACTATTAAGCATAACCAGCTCGAATACGGTCACTCCGCTACAAAAGTCTATTCGGGGAGTACAGTGTGGCAGACAGCAATGGATATGTTCCACTTTAGAAAAGCATACTGATCCTGCAGCCCTATTTTACTGTCACAGGCAAGATTTTTATATGGAGAATTACTTATATGTATGTGTCCTTGGGAAATGCACAGATATAAGTGTGAAATTGAGACATGGGAGAGAATGAAGGAGAAGAACACAGAAAAACATGAGAGATAAAAACAAGAGATGTGTGTTACAGGCATGTTAATGTGTGTGTGTATGTTATGCCCTTGGATGCTTAAAAAGAATGTCGCAGTCTTGCTATCATTTAGCAGCCTTGGTAATTAACACTTAATTAATTATGATTACATAACACCCCATCCTGATCAGGGCAAAGTCACTCTCACTCACTCTCACATACACACACCTTATCCTGATTAAGCTTGACAGATGCATGGTGTTGGGAGCATGTGTAATGGATGTGTGATCGCAACCCTAGTGCACCATGGGAAGTAGCAACCCCATATGAGCTGGAATTACCATCAGAAAAAAAGCTCATTTAATCATCACATGCACTTATGCAAACATCTAGTACCACTCCATCAATATTCATGGGAAAAGTTAATGTCTTAAACACCATTAGCGCATGTTATAGTGAAGAACAACTTCCATAGTGAAATCCCAAAAATATATGAAGGCAGTGTCTGAAGTAATGAAAATAATGGAAGATGAAATTCATCCTATTACTTTTGGCCAAACTACATGCCTAAATCCTCACACACTTGCCTCAAACTTAAGTAACCTAACTAATGCTTGCTTATCTGGCCTCTGGTACTGTATGATTTTAGCTATACAATATCCTCCATTTAGATCTCAGATTTTCAGAAAACACACATGAGGATATCAGATATTATTTCTCTATTGTAGAGAGTTACAGTACGGTACAGCAGAATGGAGTTCATGTCAAATGTGCATTCACAACTTGTCAATACCACTTCATAATTTTAATGTATCAATACATTTCAGATTGCAATAAATGTCATCACAGCATACAGACTCAGACATGCAGATCTGAACCAGTAAATATGTAAATAGAATGTAAATATTATGTATTATGTTACTATGTCAAACACTGGCCTGGTTTACACATGGCATTAACTTGTGTTTCTTATGATCAGATCATGGATGTATATCGCTTGTCCACATGAAAAGCCGGGGGTCAACCACGTTCGGAGGTGGCCAGAGACGGATCTCATCCACATTTAACACAAGTGTAGACAGAATGCGTTTTCCATTTACGGATAAGGTGGTAGCACTTTAATATAAGACAACGTTATAACAATGTTATAAATGGTTTTATAGCTGTTTATTACATGGTTATTAATTATTTGTAAAACCCTTAAATGTCATTAATCATTTGAACACAAAGTTCGAAAGGGCAACAGTAACATATTTTTTGTCTAATACTGAAAATATCAGATACCTTATTAACAATGTCAAGTAAAAATAATTTAAGACCTGAGAATGTGAATTTAGGCATTTATCATTAATGTCTAAGAATACATTAAATTGGTGCTTAATTTATTTTCTTGGCGGTTAAATTGTTAAACATATTAAAAAATATGTGAGGAAATGGCATGCATAATGTCAACTGATGGAGAAGACAATGTATGTCGGTTTTTGACGAGATCTGAAGTTTCACAGAGAAGGTGTTACATCTGGCAAATTAAAGGTCACTTTCCCCTTTCTATCTATGTGTTATAAATTATTATTAATGATGTTTAATGTGTTTATGACCTTATTAATAAACATTAATTAACCATTTATCAACTTAAGTGTAATCTTACTATAAAGTGGTACAGATAAGGTTATGTGAGTGCAAATGTGTCAGTCGAGAATAGGAACAGTGAAGGTTTGTTTTTCTGGAGATAAGTGGCTAGAATTCTTCACAGATTAACTCGGATATTCGTTGCCATATGTGAAGGATTGGCAGGTGTCCATAATAACCAACACAGTTCTTTCCCACTAGTCTTGGGTTCTCATTCATGTCCAAAAATACTTCTGGACAGTTGTAGCATTGACCACTGCAGAAATCATAATACAAGCCTTTTTCTCTACCGATGTAGACAATTAACAGCCTATTTAAAATATTTATTCCCAAAGTTTGAGGGTGGACATTTTAAATTTTAAAGCATTTTTAATATTTCAAAGCAAGTTTGACAAGTGTAAACAGACTCTGGTTAAGGTATATCCAGATATTATTCAGATACATATAAGGATAAATGCCAGGTGTAAACCAGCCCTAATTTATATATTATTATTACTATATATTTTTTTTTGCTCATCAAGTTTGATGTGTTCTCCTGGTGTCTGCGTGGGTTTCCTCTGGGTGCTCCGGTTTCTGCTGGGTGCTACCCCAAAGTGTCCATAGTTGTGTAAGGGCAGTCTTGATGTGCATTTTTTAAATCTAATTTACTTTTGTTTTACTTCTGTGACATTATAGTAATGGAGGAATAGGGTCTCATGTTTTTTTTTCCTTATTCACTTAAAGGCAGTTTATATATTTCTGGAGAATGTCTTGATATTTGAACCCAAAAGCAAAATAAACATGCCCTTCCCTTCAGAAGCTCTGTCACCCTGTACAGAGCCAGGTGTTTTTCAGTGACCAAAAAGCTAGCAAACCATGAGAGAATATTCACTGAATTTTACAAAAAGGTTATAGAAATCATATACAGCAGTTTAATGTTTCAGAGTTTCACTTAAAAGAACACTAGGTAGTATTTTTACCTGATGCTTCATTGACCTGTAATAGAGAGAACAGGGCCCTAGTTGTTGCTACTCAAGGCTCAGTAGTGCAGAAATTGCACTATGGATCTTTTAAGATAGGGTAGAGAACCACCCCCGCACCCTCCCCTCCTCTTTGATTTGAGGACAGTGCGGTAGAAATTAATTACACTCTGCAAATATAGGGGGACCCCTGGAGCAAACAACTAAATCTTACCTAGTGTTCCTGTAACATTCACAATTTTCCACTACTGAAGTATATTTCTTTTTTAAGTAAATGGACGTTTTACGATGCAGGTCTTTCTCACATTTAATTTGGCTGGTGCTCATAGATTAAAGGTCTTACAGTGCTAGAAATGGGATAAACAAATCTATTTAACAATATTTAAAATGTCACTTGGTGTAGGGCAAGTGTGTAAAGATTTAGGCATGTAGCTTGCACAAGGCTTATTTATAGCTTAGAGGTTTTCACTACTTAAGCCTCATAACTAGCACACAAGCATACTGTCAGAAATAAAAATATAGCTGAGGTACACCAGTGGAATAAACATATCTAAATATATACTCAAATGTAATGCACCATTAGGGAACACAACTGAACTTTAAAACATCTTTTTATGTACATTTGGTCTTTAGAATGTTCCTGTATATAAACCTTTCTGACAATGTACAATGGAAATATTAATTTCTAAGGGCATTAAGAATTTTAGCCTGGGCTTTCTTGGTTGATCCACCCCCATCTGTAGTAAAGGGTTTGTAAATAAATGGTATAAATTTTAGTTATTGCCAGAATGTACCTTTAAAGATCTATCCTGGTGCCTTGGCTGTCAGTAATTTAGACTCTTTGCCGCTCCAGCTGGAATCAAAGTGCCTCTTCTATATCCCCTGTTCCCATGGTGATTCAGTAGCGTGGGCACAGGTGGGTACAGGTGCTTGTGAGTGTGTGTATGTGAGACTGTGTGTGTGTGTGTGTTGGGCTGAAAATGGAGAAAGGATGGCACTGCCCCTGGCACACCTCCACAGCTCCCTGTCTCTTTCACACAAACAGACACCTTCTTTCTCCCCCTCTTACACACGCGCACACACACACACACACACAAATGCACACACGTAAGGATGCACTCACACACCCACACACACACACGCACAGTGCTCATTCCCAATCTGCTGTTGGCATGGACACCACACAGGTGTCCATGGAAACCACATTGTGTAATCCGAAATAGCTTTCACACGGAAAAGCTTGTAAATACATTGGCGTCAAAGTCTTTGCAAGTGCAGCTCATGTAAAGCTCAGAGAGCAGCAATTAGACTCTTAACACTGTGGCAGTGGCACTAAAGCAGCACTGGTGTACAGCACATGAGTAAACTGGCTTAACACTCTCCTAATTAATGACAAATTAATGTTCCTAACTGAAGTCTTCGGACTTCAGTTTTCTCAGCCCAGTGACATTTCATCTGCCCTCAAACCAAAGTTTTCATTGTGAATTATCTTTTTTTATTTAGTTTATCTACATTTCCAAACCATCTCTCAACACTTTCTTTAGAAAAACAAGAGAATTTTACCTAATGCAACATTTAAGAAGAATGAGTTTTATAAATTGTTCAGTGTGTGTGTGTGTGTGTGTGTGTTTATGCTGCGAGTGTTGGGGAAGGTTTGTGAAATGGGTCAGGAGAGTATGTTTGTGTGGGTGCATTTGTGTATTGGTTTGCAAACCATTTTCAACCTATATTCAATTCAATTCAATACACTGCAAAGACAAGACATTTAATGTTTAAACTGCATTTTGAATTTGAGGCCTGCAACATGTTCCAAAAAAGTTGGGACAGGAGCATGTTTACCACTGTGTTACATCACCTTTCCTTTTAACAACACTCAATAAACATTTGGGAACTGAGGACACTAATTGTTGAAGCTTTGTAGGTGGAATTCTTTCCCATTCTTGCTTGACTTCAACTTCAGTTGCTCAACAGTCTGGGTCTCCATTGTTGTATTTTGCACTTCATAATGTGCCCCAAATTTTCAATGGGAGACAGGTCCAGTCTAGTACCCGCACTCTTATACTACGAAGCCACGCTGTTGTAACACGTGCAGAATGTGGCTTGGCATTGTCTTGCTGAAATAAGCAGGGACATCCCTGAAAAAACCAAAGGTTAGGTTGCTCCAAAACCTATATGTACCTTTCAGCATTAATGGTGCCTTCACTGATGTGCAAGTTACCCATCCCATCAGAGATGCTGGCTTTTGAACTTTGCCCTGATAACAATCTGGACATTCCTTGACCTCTTTGGCCCAGAGAATGCAACATCCATGATTTCCAACAACAATTTGAAATGTGGACTCATCAGATCACAGGACACTTTTACACTTTGCATCAGTCCATCTCAGATGAGCTCAGTGTCGGCAGTGTCTCTGGGTGTTGTTGATATATGGCTTTCGGTTTGCATGATAGAATTTTAACTTGAACCTGTAGATGGAGCAATGAACTTTGTTCACTGACAATGATTTCTGAAGTGTTTCTGAGCCCATGTGGTATTATCTATAACAAAATGATGTTGGTTTTTAATGCAGTGCAGCCTGAGGGATTGAAGGCATTCAATGTTGGTTTCCTTGCCACTTACTTGCAGAGATTTCTCCAGATTCTCTGAATCTTTTGATGATATTATGGACTGTAGATGATGAAATGAATGTTTAATTCCTTGCAGTTGTACATTGAGAAACATAGTTCTTAAACTGTCTGAGGATTTGCTCACACAGTTGTTCACAAAGTGGTGAACCTCGCCCCATCCTTGGGACTGATGTTAAAATGGTCACAAATCTGAACCACAATTAAGCATCCAAAAAAAACCAATCAGTGTAAAACAATGTGGAATGTATTAAACTGAACAACGGCATTCATCCTGCAATCAGTACTAGTAGAAGTAGAGCAGTAACCACCAGAGCAAAAATAATAATAATAATAATAATAATAATAAAAATGTCATCTAAAAATATGTAGGCTAAAATATCACAAAATAAGAAAATAAACTAACATTGATGTATGAACATCCAGTAGGTGTTGTGCTATTTTATTTTATTGAAATAATTTAAATTGAAATACATTTGTACGTAAGAATTATTCTGCCACTTGACAATAAAATGTGGCAATTTAGTCATTAATAATATGGTATATGGTTGCTGTCCAATTTAAAGGATGCATCTCCATTTTTGAGGATGTTTAGTTATCACATCCTGGCCCAGTCCTGTCTGTTTTCCCCACCATGTGCTCATGTAACACATGGCCCTGTCTGTTGTTGTCCCTGTCTCCGCCCTTGTTCCGCCCTAGCCCCACCTTAGTCCTGCCCCTGTCCCGTTATTGTCTCCAGGTCTTCCTCGTTTGTCTAGTCCTTATATTGTCCCTTTGTTTCAGTGCTCCCTTGTCTGGTAGTGTGTGCGTAGAGATGTGTTTCACAGTCTTTCTCTCCACACATGTCTACCCCTGTTCATGGCTTTTCCCTGTCCGTCCTTGTTTAGCTCTGTTTAGTTAGTTTTGTCTTTATTACCCGTGTTGATTTTGATTCTGTCTGTGTCAAATAAAATTCCTTGCATTGACGTCCGTCTCCTCGTCCTCCCTGCGCAGCCGTGACATTAGTTTACTACCTCATTTAAACACAGCAGCTGTCCTTTATCTTGTGTAAAAATGTCATGATGGAAATTTTATAGAATTCAATAGAAATGCTCCAAAGTTACTTGGAATAAAATAATTTTAAATTGACTAGCATAGAAAGTAAAAAAAAAAATAATATAGGGTCATACGGTCAAATGCTTTACTGTTCCAAAAAACTGAAACAGTACACCAATTTAAGTCATTAACCCGGAGGATCTCAGAGCAAACTGTACAATGTGACAAATCCAAAATTGAAGTGAAGACCAGAGTTCTTAGACAGGCAGACAAGTGTCGCACATAGACTACTTACTCTTTAAGTTATTCAGGGAGTTGGATTTTAAGTTTTGACCATTGGAAAGAGGACTGAGTACACCTAAATCTGAGGGCAGTGTGACAGTCCCTTCCCACCCACCAAAGAGCCGAGATGATTATGGAACAACTTTGACTATGACAACCACACTTCCCAAGACCATAAAAGTCAAGAGAACTGTCGTTCGATGCTGATACAGTGCTGGACAGGAGTGGGCATATACACCACAGCGTTGACCTGACTGTCATCCATAACAATGCCACTGTCATTGAAGATATCGCCTAAAATGTAACTATAACAACTGAAATACACACTTCACCAGCAACCTGTTCCAAAGAGTTGGAACGGCAAAAAAACCTGGTAGATTTGTGCAATGCTACACACACACACACACACACACACACACAAAGGTTCATCAGCAACAGGTCAGTCACATGACTGGGTTTAAAACAAGCATTTCATAGAGGCTGAATGTTTTAGAAGTAAAAAGGTCTAAACCCAGACTTCATCCAGCTCACACTTTACAACACATACAGGATTGTAAACTGCTTTTACTGCATATACTTTTTCATTTGTCACTTATGTATTGCACTGCATTAATTTGCACATTTAGATGCACATTATGCACTTCAATCCACATCTATATGCCATACGCACAGCTCACTTTTTATATTTTTTTATACTTTTTAGCTTTATACGTTTTAGCTTTAATTCTTTTTAGTTTTAATTAGTTTTATTAGTTGTATTTTATTCTATTACTATTTCCTGTTTTCTATTACCTTTCTACTTGACTTGTTAAACATGTTGGTCAGTCGTCAAAGCATTTCACTGCAAGTTGTACCGTGTGTAACTAGGTATGTGACAAATAAACTTTGATTTGATTTTATTTGTAATGGGGGGGGTTCATAACTCTGTGAAAGACACCAGAGTTCATCATCTAGGGTACATTAAGAGGTTAACAAAATCCTAAGAAATCTCTATATGCATAGGACAAAGCCCAACACTAATAATGGCTGGCTGTGATGGCACTAGATTAAAAAATACATGATTCTTTAGTGGAAATCACTGCTTTGGCTCAGAACAACGTCCCAATCTATGAACACAATAGAATGTGCATTAGTAAACACATGGCATGGGTGACCTAAAACACCTGTGAGGGCACTGTTAATGTGTGTGTGTGTGTGTGTGTGTGTCTGTGTCTGTGCCTGTGTGTAAATATATATAATTTATCCTATTTAATTGTCCCAACTGGACCTTGATCCAGAGCAGCATTTTGAAGTGGTTTTAGTTTGTGAATCACCCTGCAGTGTTTTAAACTTTCCTCAGCTCTAGAATTAATCAAAGCTAGAATAATAAGAAATGAATCTCTGAGCTATATTTTAACAGGTACACTCTTAAAAACTATGGTTCTATAAGGGATCTTTATTTAATTAAACTGTTCTATTATAGAACCATGAACAATTGGAGAAACTTTTGCGTGATTATAGTGTTCTCCATCAAGCTGAAGCAAATGTGCTATAGATGGGTCTATATAGCAACTTTCAGAAAAGACTTCTATATGGCACCAAAAACTGTTCTTCTATTGTTTTGATATTAATTTTGCTTTATTTGTTACAATAGAATAACTGTTCTGTAAGGTGCTATATAGAACCAATCTAAAGAACCACTTCACCATGCAGTATAGCTTTCTTTTTTAAAACTGTATACTGAGTTCTGTTTCATAATTTGTCAGATGTGCTGTAAAAATCTCATTATTTTGTTTTGTTTGAATGGAGGATAATGTAACACATTACATTACAATCATTAACTCACTACAATCATGTGCTGCAGAATGCTCTGCTGCCTCTGAGGCAGATTCTGAAGAAGTACTTTCCTGCACATTTGAGTTATGACTGCTGTTTCAGAGGAGGCTGCAGAATGCTATACAATGAAATTAGGCTCTTGAAACTTGAGGGTTTAGGCAGAGCTTTACTGGTTTATGGGGCTGTATTTGAAAATCTCTGCCCAATCCATTTTAAGCAATCATATTCATCCTCACCTGTTGGCTGGTAACCAATTACGTTCCTTCTGCTTTGGGCAGCACTGCTTCTAGAACCATTTTGAGCAGTGATTTTGCACACAACATTATAGTCTGTTCTGAAGTATGTGCATTTTAATAGAAAGCCATGGCATTTGTTAGATTTCCCATCAAATGTACCAGGTTTACTCACTGGTGAAACAGTAGAGCTTACAGGAGGAACAGAATAGATGACAAACATAGAGAAACAGAAGCAGTAAATGTACCAAATGTTTGTAACTGCTGTGTAAGCTCCTTAAAGGCAATGTTCATGATTTTAAACAAAAATAACAATTTTTATACAATTCTAAGGATATGTGCTCAGCATTTGCTAGCTCTCCAGTCTCTTTGCATGCTCAAAACTGATCTAATGTGTTTATGAAGCCCCAGCGTATGTAGATGTGTCTCAGTCGAACCAGTGTCTCAGTCGAATATTCAAGGCTCTCTCCCTCTGCTCATGGCAGAAAAGCAGCAATTTGGAGGATTATATACAGTGAAGAGATCACCAAAAAGTTGAAAAGCATGGACTGAGATCAGGATATTACTATATTCCTGCTTCATAGGTGGGTAAAACTGACTTATATAGGCTGTCAATGAAACTGACTCTATATTCTGGGAATGGCATGGAATTAAACGCAGACCTAAAGTGCTACAAAACTAATCAACTCGAGTACAGAAGGAGTTTCTGTGTTAATTCAAACAGTGAATAAAAACATACCGACAAGTTCAACTTCAGCCATGTAAAAACAAGTTATTTTTTCCTCAAACATATCATTTCACCTTAAAAGACACAGAGCTTTTGAATGCAAACAAAATATCTACAATTCTGTGGAACTAGTTTGTTTATGTTTAGAAGTTCAGCATCTTTTAAGGTAGGACAGTGTGTTTGAAAGAGAAAATGTGGCTGAAGTTGAAGTTTTTATTAATTGTTTGAAACTGTTTTGTAACTTGAGATTTGTGGCGATTTTGGTCTGGGTTTACTTTCATGCAGTTCGTAGTCTTCTGAATTTAGAGTGAGTTCCACCTTAAGTAATATGAACCAACAGAAATAAGTCAATATTACTCAATCATGGAGCAACAATATCCTCATCTCGGTTCATGTTTTTCAATGTTTGGAGGTCTCTTTCCTGTCTGAACATGCCATGAGCAGAGATACCCTTTGTTTTTTTTACCCATTTACAGACACTGGGGCAGAATAAATAAATTCTTCTGGTTTCCAGCACCCAAACCCAAGAGTTAGCTAATTGTGAGGAAACATCAGAAGAATTTTATTTTTAAAATGTATTTCGATTAAAATGTGTAAGTGCCTTTAACAGGGAAGGTCTAAGAACAAAGAGGTACATCTAAAATCAAAGTGAATGTACAAAAATACATTAAGAGTAGACACAAACACTCAACTTTGCGCCCAGTGGTTCCAGGTAGGCTCCAGACACACCGTGACCCTGAACTGGATAAGAGGTTACAGACAATGACAAATATTGAGAAACACAAGAAATGACAAACTGGTCTTCCTCCATGAGACTAGTAACATGTCTGATTAGATTTAATACTATATTTTTAATAGTTAATCATGAAAAATGAATCTCTTCAGTTATAACAGAGACTGATTCTGTCAATGTACACATGCCTGTATCACAAAAAAAATAATAATTAATAAATAAATAAATCTAAGGTGCCAATTGCCTTTGAATATTAAATATTTTGCTGATGCTGCAAGTCTGAAAACTTTTTTTAATGTTTATGCTGGCCCATTTAGTGTGGAACAGGTTAGCCTTAAGTTTTCTTACTAAATACTTTTATGTAGTAACAAAGCTTTATTGTCTGATCTTCATAAGTTATTTATCACTTATTCCTCTGATACCTCTTAGTCCTGCTATGGAGTAGAAGAAACAGCCGCAGGCTCTTGCACTGCAGCAGTTGGAAGAGGGCGCGAAGCAGAATGTTACGTCCAGAAAACACTGAGCAACATCCTGTTCACTTAATCTAGTCATATGTAAAAGTTTATATGTCTGCGGTCAAGTAACCTTGGCTTTATTTTCAATAGCCATTATGGAGAAAATAAATTTGCAAATATTTGTGCACTGTTATTATTTATTTGCCTAATTTAAAGTAATATTATAGTATAATAACTATTATCAAGTTACATTTTGAAAAGTCTCAGGAAATCTGGAGAAATATGGGTGTAGGGTAAAGCCATAAACAATGGTTGAATGTGCTTGACCTTTGAAACTTCAGATGGCATTTCATGAGAAACTGTGGTTTTCAAACAATACACTCTGCTGCCTCATCAAGAAATGCAACCTAAAGCTATTATGCAAGGAGAATATCATACATCATACAGAGATGCAGAGAGTTCTCTGGAATCTAGCACATTTCAGATGGTCCAATGGACAGTGAAACATGTGCTGTGGTCAGAATTCAGTCCACTTTTCAGCTGTTTTTTTTTTTTCTTTTTTTTTCGGAAAAACGGGAGTCTCTGTGCCAAAGGTAAAAGCATCACTCATGTTATGGAGTGAAATTGTGCCCATGGCTTGTGTGACTTGCATATGTTTGAAGGTACCACTGAAGCAAAGGCATAAACTGAAATCTTTAAGAGGCATAAAGGAGATTCAGATTTCCTGGTATTAAAAATGAAAATCAAACGGTTACCAGAAAACTGTACTTGAAGAACATGTCCTGAAGTAAGAAGACTAAAAAAATTCTAAATGTGTTTTTACTTTAAAAATCAAGAATAATAGCAATACAAAATAAAGAAAATGCTAATCTCTATATAGCAGTATGCAGAATGTCATAAGAGGACTAAATCATTGTTAACAGAAAACGTAACTGCAGGCTTGAAAAATGTCACACACACTTTTGCTTGTCTATAAAGGGGAACTCCAACTCCCAGAACCCTTCTGAATGACCATTGGGTTCAGATGAACACTCATTCAGCCAAGCAGCCCCAGTTAAACAGATCAGTCTCTCCGGAATACTGATTTTATATATATATATATATATATATATGATAATAATATGTGGAGTATAAACAGCATATTTTTAGTTTTTAGGTTTTTTTAATAAAGTATCGCCCTGATTTACTGGAGAGTATGCTGCCCGGTTTTCATGTTTATGCCTATTTGTGTATTGTTTTTCATCTACATTTTTCAGGTTTTTGCCCTTTTACTTAGTTTGCTGTTTCTCTTATATACTGTGAATGATCTTGTGCCTACTCCTCCTTGGATCACCACCTTAACGTGGTGGAGGGGTTTGCGTGCCTGCGTGAGCCTAGGAGCTATGTTGTCGGGGGCAATAGCCCCTGGTAGGGTCTCCCAAGGCAAATTGGTCCTAGGCGATGGGCCAGACGAAGAGTGATCCATAAAGACACGGATGAACAAGATACAAGCATGGACACAGCCTCCCTTGCCCGGAGCAGGGTTACCGGGGCCTCACCCTGGAGCCAGGCCTGGGGGAGGGGCTCCTTGGCGAGCGCCTGGTGGCCAGACTTTCACATATGGGGTCTGGCCGGGCTTAGCCCGAAGGAGATACCTGGGTCCACTCTCCCATGGGCCAACCACCTGTGGGAGAGGTAGTAATCCGGGTCTGGTGCATTGTGGATCGGGTGGCGGTCGGGGTCGGGGGCCCTGGCGTTCTGATCCTCGGTTACTGAAACTGGCTTTTGGAACATGGAACGTAATCTCTCTGGTGGGAAAAGAGCCTGAGTTGGTGCGCGAGGTTGAGAGGTACTGGCTAGATATAGTTGGGCTCACCTCGACACACAGTATGGGCTCTGGAACCAATCTCCTTGAGAGGGGCTGGATGCTCTTTCACTCTGGAGTTGCCCAGGGTGAGAGGTGTAAGGCAGGTGTGGGCTTACTCATAGCCCCCTGGCTTAGCGCCTGTACGTTGGGGTTTACCCCAGTGGACGAGAGGGTAATTTCCCTGCGCCTTCGGGTTGGGGAAAGGGCTCTGACTGTTGTTTGTGCTTATGCACCAAACAGCAGTTCAGAGTACCATGCCTTCTTGGGGACCCTAGAGGGAGTGCTGGAGAACACTCATTCTGGGGACTCCATTGTTCTGCTGGGGGACTTCAATGCTCACGTGGGTAATGACAGTGAGACCTGGAGGGGCGTGATTGGGAGGAATGGCCCCGCTGATCTGAACCCGAGTGGTGGTCAGTTATTGGATTTCTGTGCTCGTCACAGTTTGTCCATTACGAACACCATGTTCGAGCATAAGGGTGTCCACAAGTACACCTGGCATCAGGACACCCTAGGCCGCATTTCGATGATCGACTTTATAGTCGTATCATCTGACCTGCGGCCATATGTTCTGGACACTCGGGTGAAGAGAGGCGCTGAGCTGTCAACTGATCACCACCTTGTGGTGAGTTGAATCATATGGCGGGGGAGGATGCCGGACAGACCTGGCAGGCCCAAACATGTGATGAGGGTTTGCTGGGAATGTTTGGCAGAGGAACCTGTCAGAAAGATCGTCAACTCCCACATCCGGCAGAGCTTCGACTGCATCCCGGGGGAGGCTGGTGACATTGAGTCCGAGTGGGCCATGTTCCGGACCTCCATTGTTGAGGCGGCTGAATGGAGCTGTGGCTGCAAGGTTGTCGGTGCCTGTCGGGGTGGCAATCCCCGCACTCGGTGGTGGACACCCCGGGTGAGGGGGGCTGTCAAGCTGAAGAAAGAGTCCTACCGAGCCTGGTTGGCTCAGGGGACTCCGGAGGCAGCCGACAGGTACCGAGGAGCCAAGCAGCTCGCAGCCTCGGCAGTTGCTGAGGCAAAAACTCGGGTGTGGGAGGAGTTCGGTGAGAACATGGAAAACGACTTTCGGTCGGCTCTGAGAAGTTTCTGGCAAACCGTCAGGCGACTCAGGAGGGGAAACAGTTTTCCACCAACACTGTATATGGTGGGGGTGGGGAACTGTTGACCTCGACTGGGGACGTCACCAGATGGTGGAAGGAATACTTCGAGGATCTTCTCAATCCCACCAGCACGCCTTCCGCAGAGGAAGCAGAGCTTGGGGACCCTGGGGGGGGGGGCTCGTCTATCACTGGGGCTGAAGTGGCCAAGGTGGTAGGGAAACTCCTTGGCGGTAGGGCCCCGGGGGTGGATGAGGTTCACCCCGGGTTCCTCAAGGCTCTGGATGTTGTGGGGCTGTCTTGGTTGACACGTCTTTGCAACATTGCGTGGACATTGGGGGCAGTGCTTCTGGACTGGCAGACTGGGGTGGTGGTTCCCCTTTTTAAAAAGGGGGATCGGAGGGTGTGTTCCAACTATAGGGGGATCACACTCCTCAGCCTCCCCGGTAAGGTCTATGCGGGGGTACTGGAGAAGAGAGTCCGACTGATAGTTGAACCTCGGATCCAGGAGGAACAATGCGGATTCCGCCCCGGTCGTGGAACACAAGACCAGCTCTTTACCCTCGCTAGGATCCTGGAGGGTGCATGGGAGTTTGCTCAACCAGTCTACATATGTTTTGTGGAGAAGGCATTCGACCATGTCCCTCGGGGTATCCTGTGGGGGGTGCTCAGGGAGTATGGGGTACTGGGCTCTTTGTTACGAGCTATCCAGTCCCTGTACAAACAGAGCAGGAGTCTGGTTCATATGGCTGGCAGTAAGTCCGACTGGTTTCCAGTCGGAGTTGGACTCCGTCAGGGCTGCCCGTTGTCACCGGTTCTGTTCACAATTTTTATGGACAGAATTTCTCGGCGTAGCCAAGTGGCGGAGGGTGTCCAGTTTGGTGGTCTCAGGATTCCATGTCTGCTTTTTGCAGATGATGTGGTCTTGTTGGCTTCATCGAGCCGGGACCTCCAGCTCTTGCTGGACCAGTTTGCAGCCGAGTGTGAAGCGGTAGGGATGAGGATCAGCACCTCCAAGTCTGAGTCCATGGTACTCAGTCGGAAAAGGGTGGAGTGCTCTCTCCAGGTTGGAAGTGAGATCCTGCCTCAAGTGGAGGAGTTTAAATACCTCGGGGTCTTGTTCACGTGTGAGGGAAAGATGGAGCGGGAGATTGACAGGCGGATCGGTGCAGTGTCAGCAGTAATGCGGGCTCTGTACCGGTCCGTTGTGGTGAAGAGAGAGCTGAGCAGAAAAGCAAAGCTCTCGATTTACCGTTCAATCTACGTCCCAACCCTCACCTATGGTCACGAGCTTTGGGTAGTGACCGAAAGAACGAGATCGCGGGTACAAGCGGCTGAAATGAGTTTTCTCCGCAGGATGTCTGGACTCTCCCTTAGAGACAGGGTTAGGAGCTCGGACATCCGGGAGAGACTCGGAGTGGAGCCGCTGCTCCTCCACGTCGAGAGGAGCCAGTTGAGGTGGTTCGGATGCCTCCTGGACGCCTTCCTGGAAAGGTGTTCCGGGCATGTCCAACGGGGAGGAGGCCCCGGGGCAGACCAAGAACACGCTGGAGAGACTATATGTCTCGACTGGCCTGGGAACGCCTCGATATACCCCCGGAGGAGCTGGAGGTGGTGGCTGGGGAGAGGGAGGTCTGGGTTTCTTTGCTCCGACTGCTTCCCCCGCGACCCGGACCCGGATAAGCGGTGGATAATGGATGGATGGATGGATGGATGGATGGATGGATCTTGTGCCTATGTCATTTCTGCCACTAGCTTTTTACCTTAAAATTTCTTACTCAGCTCACTCTGTCTGGTGTTCACTTTTCAAAGAACATGCTATTATCTTCATGAGGTTTTACTGTAGAAATATAGAAAAAGCATTACAAATTAAAAAATGTTAAATTATAAACTGTATACCTAAGAATGTTTTTCAAGGCTACACTGTCAGAAAACCTGTACCTGTTTTCAACACCTTTAGTTAGGGAACATAATTGTACCTTTTTCAATTATAATTGTAGATTTTAAAATGTATTGATTTCTTACACCCAATTTCATCCCCAGGACTTACATTATGTTCTTTTCTTTAAAACATTATATAATGAAACTGATATTTACCTCTTGTTTTGGAGAAGAGAATGTAATGTACCCTTAGCGAACACAACTGGACTTTAAAACTACTGTTGTGCATTTAAAGGTACACTTATATAGAACCTTTAATGAGAACCAGTAACGTACCTCTATCATATATTTTTTGAGTGTGTATAGTGCAGTTTTCTGGAAACAGTAGGATTTAACCATTTTACATAAATTAAATGTCTGCTAAATACAGCACTATAATACAGCAACTTCCCAGAGTAAATACACAAGATCTTTATACTGTTTACTAGGAAACATTTTATGTAAAGCAGCAGTGGAATTTTCCTAGAAGTTTGGTTTAACCATTTTACTACATTTAAATCCTGGTATTTTCCATTGTTATTACTCCAAATTCAAATAATTTTACTTGAGGACATGTTACAAGACTCTAATGGATTTTTCTGGTACCAGCTTAATTTAATTTTTTTATAAAAGGAAAACTGTGAAAGAATTTCCAACTTGGTTATTTAATGGTTGTAACAATATTTTTCCACCAGTCATGTGTGTTTGTGATTAAAAATTAAGTCAATTATTCATTAATTCATTCATTCATCATCTGTAACCGTTTATCCAGTTCAGGGTCACAGTGGGTCAGAAGCCCACCCAGAATCACTGCAAGGCAGGAACACACCCTGGAGGGGGTGTCAGTCCATCGCAGGGCAACACACTCCCACATTCACTCACCCACTCACAACTGTGGACACTTTGAATAGCCAATCCACCTACCAACACGTTTTTGTACCGTGGTAGGAACCCGGAGGAAACCAACGCAGACATGAGGAGAACATAGCCAACTCCTCACAGACAGTCACCCGGAGCGGGGCTCATAAGTCAATTATGTATAATTATTCATCCCTTTATTCATTGTCTGTAACCTCTTATCCAGTTCAGGGTCACGGTGTGTCTGGAGCCTACCTGGAACAACTGGGCGCAAGGCAGGGAGACACCCAGTCCTTCACAGGGCAACACACACACTCACACATTCACACCTACGGACACTTTTGACTCACCAATCCACATACCAGTGTGGTTTTTTTTGGACCATGGGAAGAAACTGGAGCATCTTGTGGTAGGGCTTGAACCCCAGGATCCTGGAGCTATGTGACTGTGACACTACCTGCTCTGCCACCATGCTGCCTATGTGTAGTTATTCATTCATTCATTGTCTGTAACCGCTTATCCAGTTCAGGGTCATGAGTTCGGAGCCTAGCCAGAATCATTGGGCGCAAGGCAGGAACACATCATGGAGGGGGCACCAGTCCTTCAAAGGGTGACACACTCACACCTAAGGACACTGTTGAGTGGCGATTCCACCTACCAACGTGGGTTTTTGGACTGTGAGAGGAAACCAGAGCACCCTGAGGAAACCCATGTGGACACAGTAAGTACACACTAAACTCCTCAAAGACAGTCACACAGAGTGGACCCTGGAGCTGTGCTGCCCTATGTGTATTTAAATTATTCATTCATTCATTCATTCACTATCTGTAACCGCTTATCCAATTCAGGGTCGCGGTGAGCCCAGAGCCTACCTGGAATCATTGGGCGCAAGGCGGGAATACACCCTGGAGGGGGCGCCAGTCCTTCACAGGGCAACACAAACACACACACACATTCACTCACACACTCAGACCTACGGACACTTTTGAGTTGCCAATCCACCTACCATCGTGTGTTTTTTTTGGACTGTGGGAGGAAACCGGAGCACCCGGAGGAAACCCACGTGGACACGGGGAGAACACACCAACTCCTCACAGACAGTCACCTGGAGCGGGAATCGAACCCACAACCTCCAGGCCCCTGGAGCTGTGTGACTGCGACACTACCTGCTGCGCCACCATGCCGCCCGTAATTAAATTAAATTATTAGTAGTAAAAAATACAACTATTGAAATATGTAAATCAATTATAAATAACATATATATTACAGGTCTCTATGACATAATTACAGATATAAAAAAACATTCCTAATGGTGATAATGACATTACAGAGATCCATTATGGAATCTTCAGTGATTCATACTTAATCGTGACTAGTCAAATTGGAGTTCTGACAAGTAATACATTCAGTTCCAGAGCTCTACAACTCCATTCTTACTAGTAAAAACTCATATTCAACACATGCTAATTCACATGGGCTAGCATGCCTCTTCTTCTCTCACAGTTTTCTTAAAGTACATATAAATACAAGAGTCACTCTGAGCCTGATGCTATATTTCTGGTACTGTTAGCAGGGTAAACAGCATAGCTAGCTTACAGTTAGCAAAACATGGGTTATAAACTTATTAACTATTTTCCTAAAGCGATAATAACATTTAGTACATTTAGGGACAAACTGTTCCTCTACAGAGACCCTTCCAGCTTATCTCTCACACTCTATGTCTATTTTTCACAGAGAAACTTCGTTGCACACGGACACCACCACCCTTTTCCTGCCTCTGTTCCTGACATAAATATGTATAAGCTGCACATACATAAAGTTTCCTCAATGAACATAGAGCTATAAAATGTAATTTTAAATAGTACTCATGATAATTTTTTAAACTGTATTTTGGATCTCTATATCATACATATATTTTATACATATATAGAGATATGTATAAAACTATTATTAATAGAACTATTAACAGAACCATCGTTTTCTTTTGCTGTTCTGTAGAGTTTTGAAGGCTTTTTGAAGGTGTTCCTCAGTCCAAGCACTTACTTATAAGGTGGTCATCTGAAATTCATGGGCTGTGATTATGGTAGTGGTATGTTAATTGAAAAATATGTGCACATACTCCCAATTTGTTTTACTTGTTTTACTAAGTCACACTCTATTAAAAGATCTGGTGTTTACTCAGTTTTTATGAAACTGGCAGGAAGTTTGTCGAAATGTCCATTTATTCACACAGTTTGCTTGTGTTTTTATAAAGGTTTCACAAGTGAGACCCTTTTGAATACTGTTGTTGCAAATGAAATATAAATGTAATTACTGCTTATACTAAATGATGCAAGTGCATTTGAATATTATAGCAGGTTGACATTGATAAATCTAACCTTGTAAGGGCTAAATCAGTTTCTACCCATCTGTTTGAAACTAAATCAATAACCTTTTCCTGATAATTTTGCTGTGAAAGTAACCAACAGCTACTGCTTTTTGGAACAGAATAAAATTAAGACGAAGAATGTGACAGGCTGTGAATCATCAGGACACTCAACAAGAACATCTGCGGGTGGTCAGTGAGAACACACAATGGTGGTTTTCTATGATTTACTTCTCAGCTCCTTTGTTGAGTAATGCAGGAGAGACTGCTTCTGATGGAGGAAATGCTACATAATGAAATGCAGTGAGTGAGAGTACACATTTCTTACAATTTTGTAAATTCACAATGAAAAATTAGTAAATTTAGTTAATATCACATTAGCTGTATGATTATTTTCAGTATACATTTCGATTTAATAGAGTTAGAGGCCTGTCTGTGTGTCTAAGATTGTCTATGTGGAAGTATACATGTGTGTGTGTGTGTGTGTGTGTGTGAGGGGAAAAAGCAGCTGTAAGGTCACAGCAGTAATGGAGGTTAAGTGTGTGTGCACAGTAAAGTGGGTCGGCTGAGCTGCCACTGCTTCATAATGAAGTGCTTCATCACTGCAGTTAACATTATAAAGACACAACAGCCTGAGCACTCTTTATTAAACAGCCTGGAGAAGAGAAAAGCTCAGCATATGAAATATATTTTAATCAGTTCTACACTATGCACGGTATCCACTTTTTAAATCTACTGTAAAAAAATCAAACCTGAACTACACTGCTGAATTCTCAGGCTATATTAAAATGTAGTCTATCTTGTAAAAGCTCATGCAAACTGCCTTAAATAGACAACCACAACTATACAGTGATAAGTGTGGGTAATTTGGTGAATTGTTTGTGCTAGTGGGAAATGTTTTTTGATAATGTCAATTTTCAGGATTGTTATTTCTCTATTAGTTCAGTTCTGTAGTTTGCAACTGAAGTAAAGGGCACACAGTTTTCAGTTTTTTACTTTCACTTCTTATTTTTACTACCTCTGGAAAGTTTTTAGAGATGGCAAAAATAAAAAATAAATTTAACCTTCCTATCCAGGATTTCATTCCAACGGCCTGCGTCTCTAAATATCTCAGAGCAGCCCCAGAGGTGTCAGGCCAGCTGAATCACAATTCTGGGAAGGATGAAATTTTCTGGACCTGAATTTGCCACCTCTGACAGTTTCCCTATTTCAAAGCACTGCAGGGCAGTTCTTGTGGAGCACTGTGTTAAACACGAGTGAATTATTGAGTAAAAGGAAAAATACATTCTATATTAATTGTGGACATTTTCTGTGTTAAAAACCTGCCTTCAACATTAATACTGCTTAAAAATTAATAATGCTTTTAGAAATTGAATACTTGATGAAGCAGGAAACAAACCCTGAAAGCTGAACTCATGGTGAAAGTGGAGGGATATTTCAGTGGTCTAGCCCAGACTTGTACTAATTAGGGATGCACCGATACCACATTTTCCCCTCTGATATCAATATTTCATGTTCAATTATCAATATATCTTAACCACTAGACTGGTGCCTATAAATCCAGATATTTATATTGTTACACTTACAGATTTTATTTTTTAAAGCAGTGTTCTGTATTGCTAATAAGATATAATAAGCTTGAATGAACAACATTTACTTCTTTTTTTTTCTTAACAGGTTTATTAACTAAGTTTCAAAGCCATGAAAAAAATAAATATTTCCACAATGCAGTAACAAGTACAAGTAGGATGACATGGTCTAACCCAGGGGTCGGCAACCTTTACCACTCAAAGAGCCATTTGGACCCGTTTCACACAGTAAAGAAAACACTGGGAGCCACAAAATCCTTTTGAAATTCTAAATTAAATAACACTGCATATAACAGGGTTTTTTTGCCGTTGTGCTATGTATAAACAAACTATACTGTGTTACATTTGTGAAATTAATGAACGACTGCAGAAAAATTAAATAACATTTCTGCATGCAACAAAACATTTTTAACTCAGAAAAAAAGACATTGGGTTGACGGTTAAGTAAAATACTCAATGTCTATTTGAATCCTTGTAGTGGGAAAAAAAAAACGCCGAACTTAAATTATCCACTTGCAGCAAACAAAAATGCTGTCCTCTCTCTGCGTGCCATCATCCTTTTACTGGCGCCGTGCAGTCAGCTGTCAAAAAGTTCAAGAAAACACACACTGGCAGGTGGCACGTTGGAAGTTGTGACGTATATTAAGAGCGACAAAATATTTTAAATATTAAAATATTTTAGATGTTACAAGATCGCCATAATCTTCATAGAATTACATTTTGAAAATGAACGCACTAAAATAAAATACATTTTAATTAAATACTCAGTAATTATTTTCAAAAGCTGTGCCGCATCAGAGGGATCAAAGAGCCACGGGTTGCCGACCCCTGGTCTAACCTGACTGAACAGCTTTTAAGACTGCCATGAGGATATTTGTCATGACTATGAAATGCAATTTCTAAGGACTGCTGCAGACCTGTGTTAGCATGCTTCTTTGTGGTTGCTTGAATGAAGTCTGTTGTTTGGCATGCTTTAAAGAAGCAATCTTTAGGGGCAAGCATTTTTAGAAGGGCAATAGGGCTTTTTGGGTCCGGTAAAATATAACAGTAACCCTGTTCATTTGGTCATTTCATAACTGCAAGGCAAGACACTGTTTGTAGACCCGGCCACACTGTGGACTGTAAAATGATTGGACAGAGGGCGGGATCACAAGAGCTCCGCTCCGGACTAGGCATTTCTCAAAAAGAAAATACTGCTTTAGCAATGCTGTGAGAGGCAGCAGTGTTTTAGCTTTGACAATTTCCTTAAGCTAAGATCACACACCCTGGTCATTTTATGACTAAGTACAGTAAATATCCTACAGAGTGCTCCTTTAAACTGGGGTTACTCTACACGACATTTAGCCCTATTTTAAAAATTGTTGCCTTGAAATTGCATTTCACACCTATGGTATTGGTGCTCTCTGTAGCCGATACCAATACTGTGTTCAAGTTCCAGTATCAGTGGTGCAACACTTAATGTAAAGCTAAATGTATACTACAATTTATAGAGTGTATCATAGCATGAACATAGTTAAAATGCAATGAAAATGAGATTTTTTACTTTGTTACCATGTCCACGTGGTGGTGCTCAGCACTAGAAGCATACTATTTGTGAAATAAGTAGTCCACGCCATGGCTGAGTATTTATGCCCAGACAAATGGATTTCAAATGGGCAAATTCAGATGGCCAAATTTATGCTATGTCATAAACCTAAGAAACCAATCGCATCAACTTTCAGGACAGGGCTTTTCAAATTGCAGCTGAATAGAAGAAGTGTAAGTGAAATAAAGATTAATTGCATATTAGCATTAGTTTTTTTTCTTGGAAATAACTTCTAAAATTTGTTGCAGTTGCCTGGCTTAAGTGAACCCAAGCTGCATGTGTATGTAAAGTAGCCTAGGTGTGATCATAAGATGTCTGATATAGATTGATATGGAATATGGGACATATCAGTAGCAAATTTAAAATGAAAATGCAATATGGCAATGTCATCCTAAGGTTTAATTGGAATTTCCCATTCATACATGCAAGTTTGAACTCAAAATCAAAATCCAAATGTAATAATTCCATTAATATCAACATTTAAGCATCTTTTTGAAATTTCCATTTCCACCTTAAATGGCGCTGCTGTAATATTTGGGTGCAATGAGGCACGAGTAACTAATGTGCCATTTAATGTGGAATGGAGACAGAAGCTGGTACTAAACTCAATGGCTCCATATTTTAAGTTAGAGCCTTGTCTGCTGATTGTGCTGTTGGCCCCACCCTGATTGACTGAGTGAAGTGGAAGGTTGTGAAAATGAATTGGTTTGCATTTTCACAAGCATTTTGTCACAGAATGATCACTGTGCTCTAGTTTCCTCCCAAGGTCCACAAACACATGTTGGTAGGTGGATTGGCGACTCAAAAGTGTGCATAGGTCTGAGTGTGCGAGTGAATTTTTGAGTGTGTGTCGCCCTGTGAAGGACTGGCGCCCCCTCCAGGGTGTGTTCCTGCCTTACGCTCAGTGACTCCAAGGTAGGCTCTGGACCCACCGCGACCTTGAACTGGATAAGCGGTTACAGACAATGAATGATTGAATGATCACTGTTTCCCCTTAGCTGTTTCCCCTTTAACATTTGAATTTTTGCCATCTTTCTCGAGTGGTGGTGAGTTTTTCAATCATGTTGTCACTGAGTGCAAAATTATATTAGGTGAATAACATTTGGATTATCATTTTTTGCAATTGTCACATGAAACGTGATCTTTAAAATCTTTCAGAAAGTACATTTCATTTAAATAAAGACACTAAATGAAAGCATTTAATTCTCAATATAAATTATTGTCTATATATAGTATATGTCTACGAAACTGTAACAGTAAATGGAGTTATTAAAATTCTCTTCACAAATCTGCACATGAATGGATAATTTAAATTATTCTAAATGTCTTAGAACTATATTGCCAATTTGCATATTGCATTTATATTTATTATATTTTCTACTGATATACTTCCATAATGGAATACAGTATTATATTGTTTCAAATTTTATTGTCAGTACTGTGGCACTCTGCTGATAATATCCGTATTGTTACCAATGGTAACGGCGCAAATTAAGTTCAAGGAAAGTGAGAGAGATGTGTCAGCATGTGATGATGCAGTTCCCATGATGCATCAGTGCTTTTTCTATGTAGTTTATTCAGGATTTTTAATGTTTATATGAAATTTATGGTTGTTGTTTAAGGCTGTGTGGGTGATGTATATGTCTTCTACAAGCTGTGTTTTGCCTTTTCCCAACTTTTTTCTCTGCCATGATGTTCTTGTATGTTTGCTTTGGTCTCCCCCACTAAAATTTAAAGCTAGGAGGAAATTCTTGTTGAACACCACATAGTGCGTATCATTGATGTAAACATGGTTATACCACTGAAGAAGAGTGGCAAAGGAAAACATGCTACCTACCTCAGCAAATTTTCTGGGCATGCAACAGTTTGAACCGATATATTAATATTTATTAGAACACACACGCACACACACACACACTCACAAATGCATATGAAGTATTATCTTATTACCTGTCACACTGAGGAATGTGGTCCTGCGCACCAGGAAGCCCCCAAATGGCAGCTCACAGGTATAGTTTCCAATGTCCTCCTCTTTTACTTCCTGAATTGACAAAGTGTCCCCAGATTGCAAAATAGACTCTCTCCACTGCCACACACTGCACTCCTGAGACACACACACACACAGAGACAGAGAGAGAGAATAAGGAGGAAGGATGAGCAGGAAGAAAACAAAAGGAAGGGATAAAAGAGAAAAAGGGATAGTTAAACAGAAACAGAAAGAAAGTATATATATGTGTGTGTGTGTGTGTGAGAGAGAGAGAGAGAGAGAGAGAGAGAGAGGAAGGACACGGTGATTAGAGAGAGAACAATACAGTAATGTAAATGCAATTACCTTATCAAACTAACACAGACAACCAGGAGGCTCTCTCTCACTCTCTCTCTCTCTCTCTCTCTCACACACACACACACACACACACACACACACACACACACACACACACACACACAACAGTGTTTTATGCCACTAGTAAATATAAATATTTAATGACAAATATAGTAAATATATCAAGATTAAAGTTCTAAATATTTTGAGATTAAAGCCATAATATTTTGAGAATAGTCAAAGACCTAATATTCAGAGCATAAAGCACAAGACCATTGCATCAGAAAACATGCTCTTTAGGGCTGCAGTAGGGTTTTTTGACAGCATAATGGACTTCAATTTTTAATAATAAGCTGTGGATTTCCTCTATATCATTGGCTTTTCTAGCCTTTCAACCTGTCAGGTTTGTTTTAATAAAAACTAAATAACTTGCATTACGTTTTAGAAAATGTGGCCCTAAAATGCAATTTTACAAACACAGAGGTCCCTCTTTACCTTGTACCACGTTATCTGTGGTGTTTCGTTGGGCTGGACGTAGTCCTGGATGTCAGGGCAGGTGATGTCTTTGCTCTTGCCCAGTTCAGCCTTCTCAGGGTACTGCAGTTTGGAGCTGTAACAGGCTGCTGTGTCATTATCAGCCACCAACAGAGTCATGGACACTTTCATACAGAACGTAGAGTTCCTGTTAGTGCCAGAGAGAGAGAGAGAAACACACACTCACACTCAACCCTGCCAAGTACACACTGATCTGCATACGCTTCACTTAAAGGGTTCCCACTGAATGAGAAAATAACCAGCGCACAATCAGTGTGATAATTGGTCCAAATTTGCAGACACTTTCCCCAGCTGTTAAACCATTTTACCATTTGAAAAAATCCATCCCAAAAAAGGAATTACATTAATGACTTTCTTTTCCCACTGATTTCACATGATTAAACCTAAATTCACTGCAGGAGTGGGAAATCATTGCTTAGAGAAATGGTTAGGGGGAATGCTAACATGGATAATTATGAGCAGACCAATAGGACTCTGTAACCCCTGTGGTGGATTACATCATTGGTAGCTCATATAAGGCATGCTAACATTGAGGCTGCCTTCAAATTCTGCTTGGAAATTCCTACTTAGGAGTTCTGGGGTCATAATTATGATGGGATATTCACTCAAGTGGTTTTTAGTCAAGGGAAAATGGATGCCCTGAGAAAATCCCTTTGGTTTTGACTAGAGATGCATTAAAAGTGATACTGGTATTGGGTATTTGCCCGATACCATGTTCATTTACTCATATTCATAACCACAAATGAGACTCCGATACCAACATCCAATACCTCCTGCCTAGTGCTGTGTTAATGAGCAGAAAACTCAATGTCGCAGATCTGGAATTATTTCACTAGCTGAATAAACCTTCATTTCTATTCTCAGTTACCACAGCCAGCTGCACGCTATCAGGGTAACACGAAGGGTGGACTGACGGAGGCGGACGCACACGCTACAACACAGATTTTATTAATGTAAGAATATAACAAAACAAAAACAAACAAACTTGAGGGCAAACACGATGACTGAATAAATTAAAGGGCTTGAAACAACAACATGAAAAGAGGAAACGAAAACAAGGAACAACTAAATAGAAATTAGAACAACACGAAACAACACGACTTGCAATTTGAACAACACAAAACAAAACAAATAACCAATAAAAGGAAGTGACACAAGGGAACTTAAATACATGACACAGACGAGACACACCTGAAACAGATAAAGAGGGTTAAGGACAAGGAGGCGGAACAAAGGCGGGACAAGTGCGGAGACATGGACATGTGCTGAGAGAACACATGGCGGGGAAAACAAACAGGACTGGGCCAGGATGTGACAGATGCCCCCTCCAAGACGCACAACTCCCAGGGCGCGAAAAGCTAGACTCCCCAGGAGCTGGCGCAGGAGGGGGCAGGAAAAACAAAACAGAACGAAACCACAAGACTCAGGACAAGACAGGAAATGGAGCTGGAGACAAGAGACTCGACTGAAACGGACACTGGACAGGACTAGAAAGAAGAGATGGGAATCGTGAGAAGGCAGAGGACAGATTCAAAGACAGGGCAGGAGCAGGCACACGTGACTGGACAGGGTGTTGTCTTTTGATGGAACACTGGACGGAAATGGAGACAGGACAGGTGATGGGACTGAGGCTTGGTATGAGACTGTACAGGTGACGAGACGGGGAACTGGGACTGGACTTGATTAAAGACTGGGGACTGGACAGGACTTGGCTGGGGAACAGGGACAAGGACGTTTACAGGGACAAACACGAACACAGTAACAGGGACAGGAAGAGAGACAAAAGCGGACACAGGTACAGGGACAAGGACAGAGACAGGAACTATGACAGGAACAGACAGGGGAACCAAAACAACTGGAGAGTGCCCAGGACTGTCTGAGGTACCAGCCTGGGCACAGTTCTGGGTATCGGCCTAGAAGTCCATGGGGCCGATTTACGGACATGAACTGAAGCGGCCGGGGCTACGGTCACAGGTGCAGAAGCGGCCCGGGGCCACAGTCACGGGTGCAGAAGCGGCCGGGGCCACAGTCACGGGTGCAGAAGCGGCTGAGGAATCTGCCTTCCCCGGAGCTGGTGCGGCGGGTGCCGCCTTCGCTGGAGCTGGTGCGGTGGGTGCCACCTTCACGGAGACAGGAGCGGCGGGTGCCGCCTTTACGGAGACAGGTGCGGCGGGTGCCGCCTTCACGGAGACAGGTGCGGCAGGTGCCGCCTTCACGGAGACAGGTGCGACTGGGTTCGCCGCCTTCACGGGGACAGGTGCGGCTGGGTTCGCCGCCTTCACGGGGACAGGTGCGGCTGGGTTCGCCGCCTTCACGGGGACAGGATCGGAGACGTCCCCCGAGGCAGGAGCTCATGCTGCTCGCCGGGCACCTGCTGTAGTTTTAGCGGGTTTAGGGGGACTGATGGGCGCACTCTTGAGGGACTTCTTCAACCATAGTTCCCCCGGAGATGCGCCCGTTAGCCTCACCTCTCATGTCCAGTGGTTTGAGGCTACCAGCCCCTCCCCTAAACCCCCCCAAAAAATTTCCCCGGACCTAAGGGGGTAATCCTCAGGAGCAGGGGTCCCTGCAGAGACGTCCTCGGGGGCAGTCCGTGAGAATCTCTCGTTTAAGAGTTCTAAAAATGTCTCTAGTCAGTTCAAGGGCCTTTTCTTTAATTATTTGTTCTGCCCACTGCAACGCCTCTCCTCTGAGAAGAGATCTAATAAAGATGACCTGGACAATGTCAGGAGGAGCAGGACAGGTCAAAATTTGAAAATAAAGTCTGCATTGTAATAAAAATCCCTTACAGTTGGGACCTCCTTAGAATTCACCGGGTACTCCCATGACGGATTGTAAAATAGATGGTTGATTATCCACCCTTATGGCCAGTAAATCCTCTGCTATTTTCATGGTTTTCTCCGGTGATATGGCTGTGTTAGCTGCGTCCTTTAGTTGATCGGTCATTCTGTCATGGAACGTGAAGGGCGGACT
This sequence comes from Hoplias malabaricus, assembly GCF_029633855.1. Taxonomy (NCBI): domain Eukaryota; kingdom Metazoa; phylum Chordata; class Actinopteri; order Characiformes; family Erythrinidae; genus Hoplias; species Hoplias malabaricus. The sequence continues at coordinate 19,023,762 of NC_089811.1, read as the reverse complement.
GACGGAGGCGGACGCACACGCTACAACACAGATTTTATTAATGAAAGAATATAACAAAACAAAAACAAACAAACTTGAGGGCAAACACGACGACTGAATAAATGAAAGGGCTTGAAACAACAACATGAAAAGAGGAAACGAAAACAAGGAACAACTAACTAGAAATTAGAACAACACGAAACAACACGACTTGCAATTTGAACAACACAAAACAAAACAAATAACCAATAAAAGGAAGTGACACAAGGGAACTTAAATACATGACACAGAGGAGACACACCTGAAACAGATAACGAGGGTTAAGGACAAGGAGGCGGAACAAAGGCGGGACAAGTGCGGAGACATGGACAATAACAGACAGGGCCAGGGAAAACAAACAGTGTGCCAGGATGACACACACGCTATCAGATCCGTATACTCATGCTATTATGGGAAAATGAATGTAGGTGACTGCATGGACATGAGAATGTAAGCAAGATACGTTTAATTCAAGTGCTTGTGTGTATGTTTTATATATATATCAGTGGCGGATGCTGGTCTTTCACGGAGGGAAAGCTCAATTTCGGCCTACATCATAAAATGTGTCAGTTTATTTATACGTAAATTCTCCCCTTTGTTCCTTTTTAAGAAAATGCTTTTTGACTCTGTCGTACCAACAAGGCATCTTTTCCAGGGACTTGACTAGTGTCCTCTCAATGGCCAGCAGAGCTAGGCTGCTTAAACGGCCTTGGCCCATGTGAAAAAGTGATGTGTCGGTTGCGAACGAACCGGTTCAAAGAGCCGGCTCTTGTAAGTGAATGATGAGAGACTTTTCCCGCCTAAGACCGAGCCATATTTTTTAAAGGCTTGCCATTCAACCAATCAGAGAACAACAAGCAAAGGTACCAATCAGCGAAGGGTTATACCACCAAGCAGGGAGGGGAGGGGTGGGTGGCATCCACCCCTCCCCTCCCTGCTTGGTGGTGTGTGCAGTGCTTGCACATCGCAAACAGGAGGAAAGTGAAAAAGGAGTGTTTTGCACTTTGCAGAGTATTTGTTTATTTTATTACCCAGAAATGAATGATTATTTAATAAGCTATTTTGTAATACCTACCTTTTGGGTTCCATTGGCTATATTTCAGAGTTTACAAGTGATTTTTTCTTAAGGTGTTTAAATAAAAATCCAGTTATTTATACAATTGAATGTGTGAGTGCAATCAGTGAGTTACTGATTTACTGATTTATGAATTACAAGACAGCCATAAAAACAATTGGCCATTGCAACACTATTTATTATTTTTAATACTGAACAATAATATTTTGTCCATATAGTCATGTAAAATGTAGGTAATACTGTTCTGTACCCGTGGAAATAAGTGGTAAAACAAAGAGCCATTTAGGAGCCGAAAGAGCCGGCTCTTTTGGCTCGGCTCATCATAAAGAGCCGGCTCTTTTGGCTCCTAAATGGCTCTTTCTTTTACCACTTATTTCCACGGGTACAGAACAATATTAAAAGAGCCAAAATTCCCATCACTAATGTGAAGTGTGTCCGCCTGTGCTCCCACGGATCTTTACACCAAAGGATCGCTGATTCGCTCATTTCGCTGTCAATCAAAAAGGGATTCAACCTCAGACAAATCATCCAATCATCATGCAGAAGCTGAGCATCCGGGCCAGCCGAGGCCAGCCCACTGCCCCCATAGACCCCCAGAGACGCTGAGCATCCGATGGGCGGGACAAAGCCCAGCATTTATCCAATGGCTCGTCTCGTTTCGCTGTACTTCGCTGCTTCGCTATTGAACTCTGTGGACGCTCAGCGTCCTCACTGTTTAAAACACCGTTAAACTGCGGGAATGAATGAGAGGAAAGCTGCGTCTTTACCGGTGATTAGAAGCTGATTCTGAACAAAAGTTGAGCTCGTTGTTGTTCATATTTATTCAATGACATGTACACATAACAGTATATATTTGATCACTTATTTTTTGACATTTTAGGGGAAGCTGAGCTTCCCTTGCAGTTTTAGAGCAATCGCCACTGATATATATATATATATGTTATATAATTATGTTATAGTCCTCTGTTCACTGTGCATAGGGGTGTATTTTGTCTGGTATGCGGCTCCTCGTCAGAACACAAACGCAGAAATAAAAAAATAATTTGGGGCGCTGTCTTGACTGTCCTCAAACAATAATAAATAAACATCCAACGCAACCCTGAACTGGATAAGGGTTACAGATAATAGCTGTGTCTCATTTCAGTGGCTGCATCCTTCGAAGGATGCATTTGTAGGCAGATTATGTCACAGTGGCACAACTAGACTGTCCCACTTCACAGGCTCATATGTGGCTGACAAATGTGTCCTTCTTTTAGCAAGAAACAAATGACGCAGCAGGACTATTAAGAAGGAAAATGTACTTCAATAAAATGATAAATTGACCCATTTATCTCTCTTTTCTCTACAGTGGTGTTAAAAGACACGGGTCTGAGGTAAATACACAGCATCTGAAACTTCAACAGACACACAGCGATAATTTCTGTAAAATATTGTTTATAAGGGAGTTCTATTGAGATCTGCTCACTTCAGAAAGCTATCATAATTACTAATACAGCCTTTCAGTTTTACACAATCAATGACTTAAATGTTCATTGTTTATTTTAAAGATTACCCATTATGTGTATGGTGTGTCAAAATTGTGTGAGGAGAGTGAGGAGAACTGTGAGGAGAGCACACCGGAGAAAAGAGGAAGACGAGCAGCAGAGAGATAATGTTTGTTTGTTTAATTAATAACATTCAATAAACGACTCCAATATCTACTGTCATCATTGGGTTTTTGGGAAATAATAAAATGAAAGGGTGCACTGATTATTATCACTATAAACAATAACCAAAAAAGCATATAAAGCCACAAAGGTGTTATAAAAGTAAACGCAGCAGGAGAACATTCCATCAAAAAAGCTGTATATGTTTCAAATTGTGATTTGTTTATTTATGATATCTTTTGAGTGAAATCCTCTTTAATAAAACACTTTCATCTCCAGCTGTAATAAATTCAGGAAAACAATTAAAGGAAAGTTTCTGGCTCCGCCCTGAAGGCACAGGAGCCCGCAGCAGCGAACAGGGGCAGGGCTGAGTGACGGTAACTACAATCAAACAGGAAATCCTTTGTTGAGTAGACTGTCTCTTTTTGGTTTAGCCTTTGAAGGATAGGCCTCCATAGACCACGTCCTTCGAAGGATGCAGCCCCTGAATTGAGATGCAGCTAATGAATGAATGAAAGTGCAGAGCTGAAAACATTCTAACTTTCCCACTGTTAGAAAAAAGGCTTCCACACAATATGTTTACAGTTCAGCACTGGGAGTATTTATTAATATATTTATTATTTTTAAATCTCCTTAATATATCTTTGGACTCGTTCTGCTTCTTTAAACACTTGAGGTGGTAATGCCCCAAGACATAGATATCATTAATTTTTGTGTATAAAGTTTTTAATTAAACAAATATATTTTAATTCATAACTACACTATTACACAATGCTCCTGATTGCTTAATTCTAAACAAGTATCGTTATTGATATCGACAAGTACAAAAATACACATACTTGTACTCATACTCGGATGGAACAAAATGGTATTTATGCATCTCTAGTTTTGACTTTTGTTGTTCTAACATCACAAAAATATATATTGCCTTATTGAAAAAATTAGGATATGCATTCGATAAACAGTGTTTTTAATCCCATATAAAAATTGTTCATAGGCAAGTAGGGGTATAACCATGGTTTTGAGATAACATTTTGGTGCAAGTATGGTATGACATATAATATAAAAAAAGAATTGTTAAAAAAAAACATACAACTAATATATTATTAAATGCAGTTTCACTGGAACAGACAGTTGTGCAACATGCAGTTTTTTCTAGCTAGTGCCATATAGTCCACCTGAGGGAGTTCATACAGCCTGTACTGTAGATAATTAAACAGTAAAGTGTAAATGGTAGCATCTTCAATGTGTTTACACAAACACACACATGTACACACATTAACCTTGTCCAATGCACTACATTACACATCTTATTCATGACATGAAATAAGGTTAACAGCCAGAATATTGGTAAAATATTTGTTTCTTTTAAGTTGTTTTAAATCCAAAGGTGAAGAGGCTGAGAGATCATAAATAAAGAGGGATCAAAACAAGTGTAGAAGAGAGAGGAGGTGGAGATGAAGGAGGAGTAGGGTGGGAAACAAGCAAGAGTACAGATATTATAGCAATACTCCTAAACCTCTACAGTTCCCACAATATTATGTAGATCCAGCAGCTTCAATTATAATATCTGTTACAGCATAAGCTTTTCAGGTGACATGCTTGGGAAATTACTGCCCAGGCAGCAAGAATATATTGGTCCCCTGGCCTAAAAATTAGACACTCTGCAGACTATAGACCCTGCTGGTCGACCATGGGCCCACTCAGAATACTTGTGTACAAGATCTAACTAGTTTTTAATCTTCTCAAACTGATTTAAAACTCTCAGAGACTTTTATTCTGGAAAATAAACTAATACAAAAATTACCATCAGTATGAGAAATACAATAATCATAATAAGTTGATTATGCAGAAAATGTCGACACTGTTCTGGATAATAATTATTTACTAAACTAATTTACAAAATAATTATTATTGAAAATAATGAGGAACATATTGGGAAATTGGACTGTGAATGGATTTTTTATAAAATTCTTTTTAATGACCAGTGGTCCACCCAAACGGATGGATTTTGGTCGGCCGGTCTTCTTGTTATAAGGATGTATTTACGCTAATAACTACCCTGATATTCCTGTCTGTCATGTATAGCCCTGTCTAGTGTGTTCCTGCCGCCTGTCTCATTGTTTCCTTTGATTGTCATGTGTGTGTATAAGCACATGGCTCTTTGTTTTGTTTCTGTCTTCCTTGTCTCCACCTTTGCTCCTCCCTCTTGTGCCTCCTTAGTGTTCCTGCTCCCTCGTAATCTGTCCCAGGTGTTTCTTGTTTGTGTTGTCTTTTTAAAGTCCATGTCAGTGTTTCCTGTTTGTGGGTCATTGTGGTTGTATGTATGTTTGTGGTTCACGGTCTTGCTAAGTTCTGGTCCTATGTTTTGTTTATCCTCTCTGTTAAGTGTTTAGCCTTTGTGATTAGCCTTCTAGTTTATAGTTTATCCTCTCTGTTTTGTGTTTATACTCTCTGTTAAGAGTTTAGCCTGCTCTGTTTAGTTCTTGTTTAGTTTCTTTGTGTTCTGCTATGTTTAGCCATCTTGTTTAGCCCTTGTGTTTAGCCTCTGTGTTTTGCCCTGGTGTTTAGTGTCTAGCCCTTGTGTTTAGCGTTCTAGCCCTTGTGTTTAGCCCCTTTGTCTAGTTCCCTAGCCTCTTTGTTTAGTTTCCTTTTGGTTATTATTAAAGTCTCCTGCGATTACCTCCTTCCTTAAAATACATCTGCAATGCACCATCTCAAAATTATGATTATAATGATTATAATTATGATAAATCTGATAAGAATTTGATTAGAAAACTGGAACACCCTGTAAACAGAAAGCTGGGCCTTAGAGTTTTCAAAGCACCTCTCAGTGAATAAGATAAATATCAATATTGAGAGGCTTGTATTTTTGTTGACTGTAAAATGAAGAGATTTGTTTTTTTTAGTTTTAACAGAACATTTTCATATTCATATCTCGATTGTTCCATGTGTTTACTGCTATAACATTGTAGTAAAATTGTAATATTCTGCACAGATGTAGCCTATTATTTTGTAAACGTATTTTCATCTTTAAATGTGTAGACCAAGGAAGCGCTAAAGCTGGAAATATATATATATATTTAGGCTGTTAATTTAAATCTATTTTAATGTACTGTAATGTAAGGGCTGTTTAAAATTGTATATAATCTATAGCATTATTTATGCCAGAAAAACTTATCTGTCACTTTTCAATGACAGAATTTGCTACAGGTATGTTAGACATGCAAATAAATAGAAGATCTTGCAATAACCTGCAACAACAACAAAAGTCGAACAGGGCAAAGTCAAAAAATGAAATACATTTTTAAAAATGTAAATAATATTGATAATATTGTAGTTACACTGTTTTCTTACATTTCAGTGCTCAGTGTAAGAGGAAAAAGCTCTAAAGAAGTATCCATCAAAGGCTCAGTCAATCAAAGATATGGGTTGTGGCTCACATCTGTCAAGTGTCAAGTCAGTAAATAGTCAAAGAGCTAAAAAATAATGTTCTTCAACATGCAAAGAATTTAGTTCATTCGAAACAATTCAGCGAATCCATAATAATCTTATTGTGTGTTGGGAAAACCAGAAAGCACAGCTGGATATGTGAGACCTTTGATAACACATGTTCTCATTGCATGAGAAAATGTATTAATGATGTGATAACTTTAAACATCTGGTCTCAGGCATAATTTGGAAAACTGTTGTTACTTAACACAGTCCTCCACTATATAAAGGAATACAACCTAAAACTAATAGAAATGGCCATACCTAAATTCTAGGCAGAAATACTGCTGAGTTCTCTGAGCCAAACATTCAAATGTGCTCTGGTCAGATGAGTCCATGTTTCAGCTTGTTTTTGAGAAAAATGGATGTCGAGTTCCCTAAGCCAAAGACATAAGGCACCATCCAGACTGTTATCAATGATACAGTAGGTGCAAAAGCCAAAATCTGTCATGGCAAGGGGACGCTTCAGTGTTAACGACATGGGTGACTTGCCTATGATATGTAGGTTTATATTGGGATTTTAGAGAGACATATGCTGCCACTGTCACACAGCTCCAGGGTCCTGGGGTAGTGGGTTCAAGCCCCTCTCCGGGTGACTGTCTATAAGGAGTTTGTCCTCCCTGTGTCCATGTGGGTGATCCAGTGTCCTCCAACCATCTAAAAACATGTTGGCTACTCCACAGTGTCCATAGGTGTGTGTGAGTGAATGTGTGAGTGTGTGTTACCATGCAAAAGACTGGTGCCCCTCCCAGGTTGTGTCCCTGCCTTGTGCCCAGTGATTCCGTGTAGGCTCCAGATCAATGAATGAATACAGAAAATAAATGAATGAATGAATGAAGTGTGTCAACAGAGTGTGTATGTGCTCATCTGGCCTGTCTGCAGACCCGATCTGTCTCCTATAGAATATTATGAAGAGCAGTGGAAAATTGAGCAGCTTGAAATCTTGTATCAAGCATGAATGGCCAAAAATTCCATTTGCCATACTTCAATAGTTCGTATCCTCAGTTCCCAAAAGAGTACAAATGTGTAATTGAAGGAAAGGTGTGTGGGTCCTAACATTTTTGAGAGTTGCATGCATTAAATACATTTTTTATTTCATATTTACAGAATACAAGTACAGCAGTGCTTCCAGAAATTGTAACACTCTGCCTATTGACTGGCCACTGCATGGGACATACAGAACCTAACTTGGTGGTCTATTAAGATGCATTGCACACTGTGAGTACATACTCAGTACACAAGTTATAGCTGAGCAGTGTTTCTCATGTAAATATATCTGTACCTGAGTTCTTCTTCTGATCATTAGTGTGGTTTTAAGGAATAATAATGCCTTAATAAGTGTGATTTTAGGAGAAAAACATCTCACACACACACATACACACACACACACATTATACAACTCAGAGTTGTCCTCCCCCTTGCATAGTAATGAGTGTATGTCCATTACAAGGTCATTAGAGTGGGCTCTGTCTGAGGGCTTGGACTTTGATAGCTACTGACGAAATCAAAATCAAGTTGTTACCTCCCACATTTTCTTGTATTACCATGGATACAGAGTGCTTATGGTGGTGGTTTTAAAAGATATACAATGCAGTCTTCTTCTGTTCTCTCTGTCTCTTACTCTCTTTTCTTATCTTTTCTCTGAAATCAATGGTATTAATAGGTATTTTTCCATAAATGCTAAAAGAAGAACATTTGTGAGGCCATATTTTGATGAATGGGTGATTAATCCTGGATCACAAACACCACTCCAAGCTCCATCACACTAATGAAATCATTGTGATTGCTTCACAGCTTAGTATTGTGTTTCTATACCCTCTGATCAGTGCTTGGCATTGGGCATGGTGACCATAAGCTCATGTGCAGTGAGTCCAGAATGTCTCATTCTGTTGTCTGTAATTTCCATGGAGATTTTACAAGTGGTGTGTGCAAAACAATGTCAGTAATGAGTGCACTTCAAAACTTCAAAGATTTCTACAAACCTAGTGTATATTCTCTCTCTCTCTCTCTCTCTCTCTCTCTCTCATTCTCTTTCCCCATCTCTGTCTCTCCTTCCCTGTCTTTCTCAGTCTCACTCTGATTTCTGCCTTTAAAGAAGTCCATAGTTAATTATAGGTTATTGTTATTTAGAGGGACACTAAAACACACCAACAAAAGCTCTTGTACCTCTCTTAAACTATTCCTAAAATTAGTGCTTTTCATTGCTGGCATGATGATAATAACTGTTGTTCAGACTTTTATCTCAGAAAGCCGTCAGTATACTGTGAACAAGAGTCCCAAGTGGTTAATCTTAACATCCTCAAAATTCTTTAGAAACAGGAAAATCTGCTCCCCTTCTTTCATACTCTGCTTAGTTTAACTCTATTCTATTTATATTGTGAATTCCAATTGTGCTAAAACAATAGAGCACTTAACAGAGAACACATTTTCTTATGAAAATCTTTCTACTTGACTGAATAAGCCAGCATAGTGTTCATACAGACATTATCTTGTGAATATATAATATGTTCATAGGACTGTGAGCATCTGCTCATCCAACAGTAACAGAAAGTTCATTCCCCTTTCCTGCAGTAACAAGTACTACTCTTTTTGTGAACATTTCTGTGAAGAGAGGTTTTCACGTGAGTTCTGGGTCACAAATGCCACGCCTAGGTGCCATGTTCCTAGGTAGGAAAATCTAAATCCAGCTTAAAAGTGGAAAATGCAGTCTCATGGCAATACGGCCCATTGCTGGGATGCTAAATATCTCTCTAGCCCATAATTTGGCATAGTAAAGTTAGGCTGTAGGACCACACCCTACAACGCCTCCTCTCAGCCCTATATATATGTACCCCGCAAATTCACGTCATTTCTGTGTCGGACAAACATGCTTCATCTAGTTCAGGAGACGGATCTCGACTCGACTGCTTCACTACGTCAGCTCAGTCTTCCGCGGTGGGTCATTCCTGCTGATCCCCATATTTGGAGCCGTGTTCGGCCATTATAAAGCCCACTGAGCCTCCTGTTTTAAAAAAAAACTTGCTCCCACCTCCACCCCGTCTCCATCCTTTTCTCATATTCATTTAAACAACGGGGGTTCGGCTTCATACGCATTCATTAACCGCCCTGAACTCTTCCCAAAGACTTCTGAGTTCACCTCCCCATTTCAGCCTCTACGGGCGTGGTCCGTACTAGCAATATATATGAATTTGTTATGGCATACACATCCTTCAGCAACCTCTAATAGGAATATATGTAATCTAGTGTAAATTAATTATAAAGCATTCAGTCTACATATGTAAAATAAATAAAAAACACTCTCTGGAATAGTCAAAGGAGGTGTGTATAAAAGCTTTATATAACATGAATAGCAATATACAGTATACATGGATCTAATAGAAATAATGGTAAATAAAATTAAATTAATTTTTTCAGTGCATCTGGGTATCTGGAGGGCCTACCAACCCACAAACACAACAAATGGTATCCATTAGGGTGAGTGGACCAGCATTTATTCCATAAAGTGCTCTATCTGTCAGAAGTACTATCTGCTATGTGCATGTGGGTGCGTGTATGTGGGTGTGTGTGCGTGAGTATATGTGTGCGTGTGTGTGTGTGTGTGTATGCGAGCATATGTGTGTGTGTATGCGTGCATGTGTGTTTATGTATATGTATGTGCCTATGTCATGGAACTCGCAGTGTCATTCTCTTCCTGATGTTTAGGTCTTTCATGATTAAACTTAATTAAACTCAATTACACAGGAACAATGGAGGACCAAACTGGCCAAAATTAAAAAATATATGTATTCACTCATTAAGCGTGATGCCACAACATTTCATGGGTCCAATAGGGCCTTCTGTCCCGTGTCATACATTCATAGACATGTATTTTCTGTTTGAATAAAGCTGAATACCTAATCAGAAAATATATACGAAATAGTATATATAGTATATAAACGAAAAAAATATATAAATAGTATAATAATAAATAACAAATATATTTTAGGTATAAAGGTATAATTTTGTTACTGTCTGTTTACCAGTATGAAAATAAGATACTCTCAATTCTATGAGTTTGCTACTTAGTGTTTGTGTATTTTATTAAATAAAATTATTATTAAAAGCTTATCAGTAGATTTTTGGTGCCTATTTTGATTACTGTACTAACACACAAACAAAAACCGCTGTATTGTTTGATATACTATAATAATGCTTGTATTCCTTCCCTCTAGTATGAAACAAATTTATTTATATATTTTATCTGTTATACAGTTCCTGTGAATTTCTGTAATATTAATTCTTAATATCTGAAAGGAAATATAAAGATAGATGTTGCACATTTAAGCAATTTCTGGATAACATTAAAGATACAAACATTTACACCAGTCATTCATTACAATAAAATAACACTGCACTCATTGTGAATTTTATCAGCTCCATTTACCATATGCCCTTTGTAGTTCTATATTATAGAGCGAAGTCCATAGAATCTTAATGAAATTCTTTCCTATCAGAACATTTTACATGAGCCTAACTATGTTTAGACCTACGATCAACAAGACCTCAGGTGATATTGATGGAGAAATTGTCATGTTAGCATGATGGACATGGGCTTGGGGGTACTTTGGAAAATCAATGTCACTTACACACTGCCACTGCATCAACTTGAAAAGGTATTATTAAAAAGAAGCCATATATTAAAAGGAACATCTACGACTGTGGGGAAATGCAGTTCCCTCTGGTTGTTGCTTGTACATGGTTGAAGTTTAACTTGTCTAAGTTTTTAATTACTGTTTGAATTACAACAGAAACTCATTAGTAACTCAAATTGTTTATCTCCCGAATTTGGAAATATTTCCACCTTAAGTGATCTGAAACAGCAAAGATAAGTCAACGTTACCAATGGAGCAGGAATAGAGCAATATTATTATCTCGGGTCATGCTTTTCAATATTTGGAATTCTCTCCATGGTCTAAAAATCTCCAGATAGAGAAAGCCTAGCATACCAGATGGAGACACTTTGTTTTTTTACTCATTTACAGACACTGGGGTTTTGTAAACACATTAGACCAATTTGGTGCACACAAAAAGACTGGAGACCTAGCAATTAGTGAGAAAATATCTTCTGAATTTTATTGTGTGTTTTATTGATCACAATTAGATAAATATAATTTAGCACAGAGTTTAATTTAATGCCAGTGAGATCTCTGGGCCTGAAGTAATTTGAGTTGGATAGAAAGGCAGTGGAAATATCTTCTGGAGCTGTGTTTTGTAGGTGTAAGATTAGAGACAGTAGCTCATCCATATGGTCACTGGAGCTGATAAAATGGACAATAAGTGTAGAAACCTATTGGCTTTAATGTTATGGCTGGTCAGTGTATATATCCATGTTTGGATCTTTTTTAAATTAAAGTCTCCAATCCATTAGTTGCCAAAAATAATCTCTGGGTTGCTTGATTACTACAGAATTGATTCTGACAGCCCTGTTGGTGCTTATGATAAAATGTGGGGCATTTACATCACTTCTGCAGGAGCCAAGGGCAGCAGCTTATAACAGCCAAGTCCAGCCTGCTAAATGTATATAATTGCTGATTTAGTAAATGCAGGTGTTTTTTTTTTGTTTTTGTTTTTTTTTGCAGGATAGCTGTACATCAGTGAGAAATGCTGGGTCACGCATGAAAGGCAGAAACGCTCATTAAAGCAGCATGTCATAAATAAAAGGAAATCATAAATAAAATGCTTGGAGAGATACTACACTTAGACATGCAATGGGAGCTAGATTGAAAGTGACATCCCCTGATGCAAATGCTGGCACGATGATCAGATTTAACCTTAAGCAGACAGACACCTGAGCCAATGAGAGGTTCTGAGAGATCCACAGCTGTTTAATATGCTTGCCTGTTTCCTGCAGCATTGTGGGATAGTGCCAGGGAGTCAGCATGTGATTGATGGATGACAGAGCTTTCTCTCTGTCCTCTGCTGTTTTTACCACAGCTCATTCACACATTTACTGGCTCTGAGCTATATAACACCCACCATCTCTATCTCTCTCTCTCTCACACACACACACACACACATATTCGACAGATTCCAATTATTTCATAACTAAATTAAAAAAATAAAGCTATGCCTGTGTACATCTATAAGCTAGGGATTATTGTTACCTGATTATTAACAATTTAAATGTGTGTATAATTACCAGGGCATTAATGTAAATCTAACATTCAAACTAACATTCAAACTAATCTTTGAAATGTAACCTGACCCTCAACAATGGTGTTATGTTCCACTAAAGTATCACAGAAATATTGCTAGCGATTTATGTTTTGGGGCTAAGTGAGCTAAGGGCGTGCTGAGGGTATGGGGTCAGCAGAGTTTGGTTTGTGTAGAAGGAAACAAAGCGCATCCCATAGCAATTCAATATGGAACTTTTAGTGCACAGATATAGGGTGATTCCATATTTTACATTGCATTATTTAGGGGGTGGGGCTAACAAACTTATTGTAAAATTGGCCCTACTTTCACTTCTGGGAGAAAGGGTGCATATTTTTAATTTTTCATAAAAATATATTATTAATGTATTCATTGTCTGTAACCACTTATCCAGTTCAGGTTCGCAGTGGTTTTGGAGCCTGCGTGGAATAACTGGGCACAAGGCAGGAACACACCCTGGAGGGGGCGCTAGTCATTCACAGGGCGACACACGCACACATTCACTCACAACTATAGACACTTTTTTTTTGAGTCACCAATCCACATAACAACGTGTGTTTTCAGACCATGGGAGGAAACCGGAGCACTCGGAGGAAACCCACGTGGACACAAATAAAAAATACACCCCTTTTACAGTATGGTATGGTACGTCCTTCTTGTCCAAAGCAAAATACAAATTTTAATCCTGTTATAGAGGTAGCCTAATTGTCGTATTAGGAGTTATACCCAAGCATTCTTACTAGTTTTCCTGAGTAAGCTGATAGAAAACTAATTTGCTGTGCTTCTAGGAATTACACAGTATTCTACATAAACCACTAGCACCTTTATACAGTATCTGACAGTGTGTTGTGTAAATTTGTATATCTGGAGATGATAAATTTTCACATTGAAAAAATAATCTGCTGATCAATCTTCTTGGACACATCTTCTCAAAGTATTGGCCGCGTAAAATAGTGAAAACCAACATTAAAAAAGCTATCAAAGAAAACAACATAGCTATATATATATATATATATATATATATATATATATATATATATATATATATATTTATATATTTATATATATATATATATATATATATATATATACACAGTGGAACCTCTACCTAAGAACTGACCCGGTTCGTAAGTGGTTACATATCGCTACCTTGAAGATGTGACGACTTGCTGGAGGAGTAACGCAGGTACTGGCTGTATGACGGGAGGTGGGGGTGGGTGGAATAACGGAGAGTGGGCGGGTGAATGTGGGGAGACGAAGCGTAGATACGACTTAACTTAGCATGAATTTTGATGTCTGCTATTTACACTAATGCTAAATTGCTAAAACTACAATTTGCTAATCTTTAAAGCTCACTCAAGTCTGGGTGCGCTGGGAGACTCGCCTATTGGGGCCAGTGGCCATTTCTTCCAGCCGCCGGCTCGGCGGAGGCTCGGGTTCGTTTCTAGAGTCATGGTTCGTTGGTGGAGGCAAAAAATATTCAAATGCCCGGTTCTTGGAAAGTTTGTTAGTATAGGTGTTCTTTAGTAGAGGTTCCACTGTGTGTGTACACATATATATATATATATATATATATATATATATATATACACATATATACATACAGGGTGGGCCATTTATATGGATGCACCTTAATAAAATGGGAATGGTTGGTGATATTAACTTCCTGTTTGTGGCACATTAGTATATGGGAGGGGGAAAACTTCAAGATGGGTGGTGACCATGGCAGCCATTTTGAAGTCGGACATTTTGGATCCAACTTTTGTTTTTTCAATGGGAAGAGGGTCATGTGACACATCAAATTTATTGGGAATTTCACAAGAAAAACAATGGTGTGCTTGCTTTTAATGTAACTTTATTCTTTCATGAATTATTTACAAGTTTCTCTTTGTTTACAGCCATTGACATGTCGCAGAGGTTAACACATGAGGAGCGGATAGAAATTGTGTTGATGTGTGGTGAATGCAGTAAACGGGTCATTGCAGCAGATTTCAATGCAAGACACCCTAAAGAAAAAAGAACACCCAAATGAAATTGATGGTATGGTGTGGCATATGGGGTACAAATACAGTGGGGCCATTCTTCATCAATGGAAACCTCAAGGCCACTGGATATGCGAAATTGCTACATGATGATGTGTTTCCCTCTTTAGGCACTGAAGCTGGCCCATTCCCTGAGTTTTTCCAGCTAAGATGGTGCACCACCACATTATGGGTGTCAGGTCCGAGCATTCCTAGATGAACAGTTTCCTGGAAAGTGTATTGGTCGTCGTGGGCCAGTTGAATTGTCCCCAAGGTCTCCCGATCTGACCCCCCTTAGACTTTTTATCTTTGGGGTCATCTGAAGGCAATTCTTCCCATTGAAAAAACAAAAATTGGATCAAAATGGCCGACTTCAAAATGGTCACCACCCATCTTGAAAAGTTTCCCCCTCCCATATACTAATGTGCCACAAACAGGAAGTTAATATCACCAACCATTCCCATTTTATTAAGGAGTATCCATATAAATGGCCCACCCTGTGTATATGTGTATATATATACACACACACACACACACACACACACACACACATCTCCACTGGACTACTCCTGTTTTTTGACAATCTCCATGTCTTTTATGTTGGAAGGATTCTTTGCCATCGGTTGGGCCTTTATTTCCTTTTTTCCACAGAGTAATAATAGGATTCAAATCTGGTCTCTGATTAGGAAACTTCAAAATGCTGATGTTGTTTTGTTTTAACCATTTCTTGACCACTATGGCTGTAGTTGAATGGCAAGGTTTTCTGCAGACATCCTGATGTTTTTCTCTCTAATATCTAATGCAGTCCTCTTTTCTCATAATGCTGTTTACATTGCCAACGTCACCTGGCCCATTGGCAGAACAAATAAAAATCTTAAACATTACATTACCATCACCATGCTTGACCGTGGGGATAGTCCTCTTGAAGTCAAATGCTTGTCTTTTGTTTTGCCAAACAAAAGCCATATCCCTGTGTCTAAACAACTCTGTTTTCATCTTATCCAACACCGTATTGAGGACCAAAACCTTTGCAAATTCCTTTGCGCATCTTTTATATTGGTCAGGATCTGTGGAGCTCAGCTTTGTGAAATGTCTGTTGGGGTGTCTACCTTGGGAAATTGATATCAGTATTGCTCAGATTCATCAGGATGGCAATGATGATGATCCTTAGATCCTTCTTGACCTTTATCAATATGCTTGCCACTGCATGAGTCAAGCATGAAGATACATAAAGTACTGTAGTATGGGATCCATTTTCCCTTGAATTTGTTTTATATTTGAAGTCTTGCAGACATTCTTTCAAATTTATATTTTCACAATTTTGTTCCACTCAGTGCTGATGGCTTCAAACTCTGATTAATAGTAAAAATTAAAACTAGTTTGTGTGTAAATATCTTTATATAATACTAAATAAATAAATATTCAATGAAATAGAAAAATTCATTATAAGATTAATAACTGCACTCAGATTGCTCATGTGCAAAATCACTACTCAAAATGGTTCTAAAAGCAGCAATGCTGTTGAGGCAGAATGTATGTAATTGTTGCCAGCCAAAAGTAGGGGATGAACGTGATTGGTTAGCACACATTGGGAGGAGTTTTTGTTCCATAAATCAATAAAGATGCTGAAACCCAGGTGTTTGACTTACGAAAGCCCTGAAGGTAAAGCTGAATAAAAAAGTTTAATGTATGTTCCTGAGGCTTGTATTGCCTGCTTTGACTGTGGAAAATAACTTCATGCAATAATTTGTTAAAAGTGCTGTAAAGTGTTGATTGAATGGATGATGATGATGTAACTCTCCATAGAGGAAGCTGCAGAATGTTATAATGCTCTGCTGCCTCTGAGGCAGATTTTTAAGAAGACAGAGTTGATTAGCACACGCCTGCTGCCTCTGAGCAGAGCATTACTGTATATCATTCTGCAGCTTCTTTAAAGTAAGCAGTCATAAATCAAGTATGCAGGAATCTACTTCTTTATAATTTGATTTAGAGGAAGAAGAGTATTTTTACATTCTGCAGCTTCCTCAGGGGCAG
This sequence comes from Hoplias malabaricus, assembly GCF_029633855.1. Taxonomy (NCBI): domain Eukaryota; kingdom Metazoa; phylum Chordata; class Actinopteri; order Characiformes; family Erythrinidae; genus Hoplias; species Hoplias malabaricus. Next base: position 19,007,284 of record NC_089811.1, on the reverse strand, counting down.
AGTCACACTGTCCTCAATTTAAGCAAAACAGAATGCTGAATTTTTTTGCAACACTTCTAACAAATTATGAAAAATAATTAGGTGTAAAAAAGTATTTTTTTATTAATTTAAAAAAATGTTTCATTGTTTTTAAATTTGTTTGCTTTTTTTCCCTTCCAAGGTCATTTCTGGCAGACAGAGCATGCAAACCATGAGGGTCTAGGCAGAGCTTTACCGGTTTATGATGCAGTATATGAATAATCTCTGCCCAATATGTGCAAACCAATCACATTCCTCCTCACCTGTTGGCTGGTAATCAATAAGATTTTTTCTGCCTCAAAGATAGTGCTGCCTCTGGAACCATTTTGAGTAGTGATTTTTCACACGAGCATTCAGACCAGGCAAAATTGATTAGCTTGTTCTCAATTCACCAAAAATATGTCTTTGATCCTCTTTAGAAAACAACAATATGAAAGAAGCAAACCTTTCTGCCATATTCTGTTCTATCTCAGTTGTTAATACCATTAAACGTGTGTGAATGTGTGTTTGATTTGCACTCTAACCTGAGTACGCAGGAGTAAAGGCCAGCATCCTGTAGCTCTGCAGGTCTGAACCAGATGGCATCCTCTTCTTTACTCATGCGCAGGCCATCGAATGTGATTGGCTCTTCAAAGTCTCCATGCCCTAGCCCTGAGCTTCTGTACCACATCAGACTCAGCCCCACACTCTGAGCCTGAGAGTAGTTTGCTCGAATGTAGCCATAAAATAGAGCACACTTAATTTTCACTGGTTCACCGTGAAGCACGCGGTACTTCAGATAGTCCACAGACCAGTCGGTACAGCCATCCACTAAAGAGAGAGATAGAAAGAGAGAAAGACAGAGAATGTATGTAAAGGAATGTTCCATTATTATTTAGATGTTTATTTAAATAGTTAGAATTCACAATCTAATAAAGAAAGTTTGATGCACAAGTGACGCACAAGTACATGATTTTCTTTCCAGACCCCACTGAAATTTATTTTATATACTTTCATACCAAACAAAATAAAGCAACCAATCACCCATAGAGTGGAATTATACATTATGCATTATATACATTTGCCTTTGCTGTGGCCCCCTGGAATTTAAACCACTAAAAAGACTAAAAAGATCTATGGGCATCTCATCTATGTTGAACATAGCATTATAAAATAATTATTTAAATCCACAATATATGTTAGATTACAATATATGTTTATCATTACTATTTATATAAATTAATAAAGATTATTTGTTAGTCTTCTCATGTCCTTGGCTACATACCAACACATTTAAATCAGCAGTGATTAAGCCTTTGATCAAGAAACTAAATCTTGGTCCCAGTGTGCTGTCAAACTCTAGACCTATTTTGAATCTTTCTTTTATATCCAAGATTATAGAGAGAACTGTGAGAACTCATCACAGCATACAGACAGCACTAGTGAAAAAAAAATAAAACAGCCTTCACAGCCACCATCTGACTAAGTGAACTTTTTTTTTTGCTCTAGCTGGACACTCCACTTTCTTAAATCAGCTCTTGATGCGTTAATGGCATTATCTTATAGATTACTTTACAGTCATTTTACATATTGTGGCTGTGGAGTGTCGGAGGGGCACTCCACAGTAGTTTAGTGTTAAAAGACACCAGTAGATGAGAATATTGTTTTCTGAACCTGAAGAATGAGGCTGTTTGTCTGGTTATTGTAACAGGACTGTCAAAACATACATGGACATGATATGAGAAAGTGGAATGTTTATAACATTTTGAGGAAAAAAAAACTGAAAAAGCTGAAAAATAAATGAAATAAATTTTTACAAAGAGAATATAAAGGTCAAACTACAGTTGAAAAGTTTCTGTATGTGAACATGGGTCCTTGATGGCTGTTGAGGTGATGCACTGATGTTGCATTCAATTAAATAACTAAATAAATAATAATATTAGTAGACTATATTTGTCTGCCTCCTGTGAAGCCACATTTTGTAAGCAAATATTTTAGGCAATCCTCTCCTTTATGTAAACAATGCATGCAGTGCAAAATTAATTCATATGAAGGTAATCATAATTATTGAGAGAAATTAAGACAGCATGAGTCATGGTGCATTTGGAATCCATGCTGCTGCAGCAATAAAGGACTTAACCCCTTCTGCTAATTGCACTCAAACTAATTATGCTTCACTGTTGCAATTAAGCATTAAGTGTCAGGATGTTTGGATGTGTGTATAAATGTCTGTCTGTGTGTGTGTGTGTGTGTGTATATATATACTCAGGAGATTATACAAGATAAAGATAAAATAAAGAGCTTAACTGTTTTCAAACTTCTTGGGATTCCCACCAATGACTGCTACAACACCATGACTGTTTTATTATTAATTACTTACTGCTAGTGATAAGTCAAGGACAGTATTTGTTTAGTTGCTTTTCACCCTTATAATAGGAAAAGTGGACTTAGGACTTCCCAAGAAAAAAACAGCCCCACTAAAATAATTATGGCCAAATTCACATCTGGTCAAAAACAACAATAACACGTAAAACAATTAAAGCAAAATAAATTATTTAATTATATGCTAATGTATTTAAATATTCATCATTTTGACTTATGTATTTGGTATTTTTTAGTATTTATGACATTGGGCATGATACATTTTTTATGCTCTCATCTTTCAATCCTTCTGCACTTTTTACACTTTTTTTAAGACTTGTATATGACCTCTGCTCTGACTGGCTGTGTGGATTCAAAATGCAGTTTGGGCTAAAAGCACTAGAACGTTATTGTCCCAATAAAAAAAAAAAAGAGGCCTGTAGGTTTTATATAGTTAATGGGTAGTGAAGTACACAATACGTTCAGAAATTTGCAGACACTTCTTTATAACACTATCACAATTTTTGTTCCCTGGTTATAACTGTTATATTTCAACTGCTCACGTAGAAACGTAATAAAAAAACACCAACATTTCTCATGAAATTTGATTTTGTGACATTGATGTATACTAGTTTGAGATTGATTAAGATAAAACACGAAACTGACTTGTGCCTGTGTTTTAATATAGAAACAATCAACAATTAATTCATTCATTCATTGTCTTAAACCTCTTATCCAGTTCAGGTTTGCTATAAAAGTATAAAACCATTCCTTATCACTGTATCTTCATTATCTATAACCGCTTACCCAATTCAGGGTCGCGGTGGGTCCAGAGCCTACCTGGAATCATTGGGCGCAAGGCGGGAATACACCCTGGAGGGGGCGCCAGTCCTTCACAGAGCAACACAGACACACACACATTCACTTACACACTCACACCTACGGACACTTTTGAGTCACCAATCCACCTACCAACGTGTGTTTTTAGACTGTGGGAGGAAACCGGAGCACCTGGAGGAAACCCACGTGGACACGGGGAGAACACACCAACTCCTCACAGACACCCGGAGTAGGAATCGAACCCACAACCTCCAGGTTCCTGGAGCTGTGTGACTGCGACACTACCTATTTTTATCACTGTAAAAATCTTATAATTTGTTTAATAATTTGGGCTGTGCCTATCTCCTGTATATGTGTCTGTAGGCAGCATCTTCTGATCCACTACATTTAGCTTGCCTACTATTTTATTTAAACAACTGTATGTGTAAAAGTACACCATGGCAGCACATGTCGACAAACTAGCACAAATGGTAAGAACATTGGCTGTCCCAGAGGCAATGAAAACATGGAAAATTTGGCCTTGGAGGCCCACCAAGAATAACAGCATTTTAAAGTACCCCAATCACTTCCCATCAACAAAGAACAGTATGCATTGCAAATTTACAAAGTTATGACAGTACTGAAAATCATTTTCACGAATCAGTGCCCAAATACAGTCTCCAATCATGTTCTCATTATACTGTCCTTAGTAACAGTGTTCAAAGTTCATTACACCTTTCTCCTCTGAATAAACTCTGATATTCTCTTTGAATTTATCAAGATGGGCATCAAGGATATGGCGTCTGAGTGACAGCCTGCATCCCATTGCAGCATAGTTCTTTATCAGAGTCTGAACCAGCTGTGCATAGTTTTCATCCTTGTGATTGCCTCGAAAGCCATAAACTCCAGCAGGCACGCCAAAGTATGCTTTGCAGGCTTCACACATCTTAGCAGATGCTTTCAGAGTACTTTTTCACTCGTCTTTATAAATTGGCCACATACATAGCAAAATGCGCCTGCCGAATGTATGCAACCTCTTGATGCCATCTAAATTAATTGTAGCTGTGTGCACAAGTTCACTTACTCAGCAGAACATCAAATGGAACGGTTAATATAATGGTTAATATTTTTTGCGAATATTTTAAAAAATAGATCAACTTCAAAATATCATTATACTGACCTCAAAAGCAAAGTTTATGGGGAATAATATTTTTTTTCTATTAATTTTAGGCACAAAGAATTAGGAAAACACACTTAACACATGGGAACAAAAAATATATGTAAAATTGTTACAGTACAGTACAGTACAGTACAGTGTAATTCATTCAGTCATTTTCTGTAGCCGTTTCATCCTCATCTGGGTTGTGGTAGCTTGGGAATCTACCCAGAATATTTAAGTGCAAGAAAAGAACAGCCAAGAAAGGGGACTAATCCATTGCAGACATGGGTGGACCTACAGCCCAGTTGGCAGTAACAAATTAAAAGAAACGTTATGGCCAATTTGACATTTATGAGTGTGAATCTCCAATGTCTGACTGTAGTGAATGCAGCACGAGATAACGTCATAGCAGCAAGAGACTGATTTGTTTGGAAAACTGAGTGGTGCAAAGCAAGTGAGCCAGGAGTCGAGAGGAAAGGAGACATGGGAGGAAAGAGGTAAAAACAGATTAACTTTCCGTTAAGAAATGAAATTTTAATAAAAGCACTGTGCTAGTATAGTTCTGATGCTGATTTTGAAATGATAAAAATCAGGTTGAAGAACGTTATTTCACTAATTATGGACGTAGTTAGACCTGTTTTAGTGGGACTCTAGTACCCCTGAAATGTCCTTTAGCCCCCCAAATCCTTTTCAACAACCGTTCTCTGTCTCCATAATAACAATGTAATGAAGCTTAGGTGCACTAGGACCTAGGGGAGCTTCTGCTGTTACTGTAACTGCATGCCCATTTGATGCTGTTGGCTGTTGGTCTGATATTTCTTGACAGAATACTGGAAATAATGTTTACAGGAAATAATGTTTCCAACCATAAACATAAATTTCAGAATCGTCACGTATTTTGACACTAAAATATACATTTCGATTTCTTCCATATTTATGAGGTCACACTGTTACCTCTCCCTCTCAGCAGGAGCAAGGGGCAGATTTTCCACGGCTCCTAAACAGAGATGGTGCTTTTCATTTGTCGTCACCTTTATTTAGCCAATCAGCAGCCAGAGTTATCTGTCCATCATTCAGTGCTTCAGCCAATGAATTCAGCGGCGCTGAGAGCAACACAGCTCTGTAGTAGTGTTCGATACCACCGATTTCCTTTCTGATCCGATAAAGTAAAATTCAGGCTGGTATTGGTGACACCACTCCAATACGATACTTTGTGCAAATACACATAATGTGTCTGGTAAATCTAAAAAAAAAAAAAAAAGGAGAGAATAAAAAATACAAGACATCAGAGTGATTTATTTAGGAAACCTTACTTGAATAAATCTAGGCCTGTGTGATATTATCTCAATTATACACATATTACTCCAAGCTGAACTCATGTAGCTAGTTGTTGAAGCATGTGTTCTGTTAATTATTTCATAATCATATTCATGAATTTGAACTACTACAACAGCAACAATGCTTAGCGCTGTTTTAAGCTCCACATCCCTCTGTACCTGAATAGCGCCTGCCTGCAGCACTGAAAGACTCCGGCAGAGATTCTGTTTTGTGGTTTGACCTGAGGTCTTTCACAAACTTTGTTGTGGTGCCACAACATCACAAACAGCATCTTGGCTATTTGTGGAGCTCCTTTTACACTCTGCCATCTACAGACTGAGTGACTGACTGAACCGTTCGCTGCTACACTTACGCATTACGCACTTACCTAGTCGGAATAAGAAGTAGTTCCCACCAACCACGTATTGTTTAGACAAGATCTCAATAGTTTAGTTACTTTCCACTGTGTTCCCGTTAATGATATACATTACCTCAAATGACTGTATGAAAAGTATCCATATTTTTATTTGAGAATCTATTTTAAACCATAATTGTATTAGATTTTGTATCAGTATCAATCCGCACATCACTACAGCTCTGCTTTCAGATAGAACTAATATTAGCACCGTGGCCTCAAGAAACTACGAATCAATGTAACTATTTATACATACAAATCACATTAGATAAAGGAACATGAAATAATTTGTCATTGTACAACGACAATGTGTCTTCCGCATTTAATACAGTTACAGAGAACACACACACTAGTGCGCTAGGGACTAGAAAATTTAATATAGATTAACAATAGCAATAACAAACTGCTTTTAGGTCCTTTACAACTTTATTACACATGGAAAAACATGGGAATTTCTTTTTTAATTAATCCGAGAATTTACATTTTCGTTTCGGCATAGCTGCTCCAGATGAGGGTGGGTACATGAGCGTTGCCAGACGTAAACAAGGACTAATGACGTGCATACTGACCAATTAAATGTTTGCAGAGAAAGTTATTGACCAATAACGGTAGCTCTACAGTCAGACCGTCCAATCAGAAAATTTTAGGCTACTTCACCACCAAACGGAGGAGGGGAGGGCGGGACTAGTTTGTGAACGAAACGCTTCCTGGATGTTTGTGAAATTCCGCCCGGACATTATTTTAAGTTTAAAAAAGAGGAAATGTCCGGGTAAAAGAGGACGTCTGGTCACCCTAGGTAAAGGAGTATTTGCAAAATACAAGGAAAGATTCTGCTTTGTCATAGTTCAAAAAGGCTACTGACAGGTGCTGACAGTCTTGATGGCAATTGGCTTAGTAAATGTCTGATAACAAATATGTTTTATCTGATTTACTACAGTCAAAAAGGATTTACAAGTGCATATTGGTCTCCCAGCCTCAGTGTTCCTTATTTTGATTTCAGAAAGTTGGCAACCCTACGCACAGTGTATGCAGGAATGGTGTAGTGGGCTTCCTGACAGTGAGTGTTATTTCAAGACAAAAATTAAGAAAGATTACATGTTAACATATTTTATTAACCACATTGAAAAGCCACTGATGCACTAGTTGAAATAGCATTATGCTAGCAGGGGAAACCTGATACACTGCAGTATAAATGGCAGACTGAATTGATGTTAATTAATGTTAGCTAGGTCTGACGTTAGTTTTGTGTCAAGTAGGCTATAAAAGTTAATATTGATTCAACGTCTGTCAAGGAAGACTTTGTAAAGTTACTTTGAATCTTACAGAAATGAAGAGGAAAGGTAGCATACATAGTTTATTTCTCAACAAAGAGAAAGGCAAGAGAAATAGAAAATGAACAACCAAGCAAGGTAAACTGTGAAGATGAAGTGGAAGGAGAGTGAGAAGGGAAGGATAAGGTGGAAGGAGAGAGAAAAAGAGGCATTTCACATGAAACCTCAAATGCATTGATTGCATGAGCTTAAGTTTGTTTGCAAGAGTTTGTAAATGGCAGCCCGTGCCCTTTTGTTGTGTGTACATAATATTTCTTATCATACTGTGATTAAATTCAGTATGTCTGCCATATGTTGCCACCCCTTGAAAATTCCTGCTCCCCCCACCTTCGCCACCCCATAAATATTTTTCTACATCCGCCCCTGATTGCAGGGTATCATTACACTCACCCAGACAAATTCACACAGCCAATCCATATAGCAACATGGGTTTTTGGACCAATGGGAGGAAACGTGAGCACCACACTCCTCAACGACAGTGACCTGAGGCAAGTTTCTAATCCAGGACAGCAGGACCCAGGAGCTCTGTGGCAGTGTCACTATCTGTAACACCACTGTAACAACACATTATTATAATTAACAATAAAAATAAAAAAATGTAAACATTTTAAAACTGTCTCTGTCCAGTATGCTATGCTTTCTCTCACTGCTCATAGCAGAGAAATTGTATCTGGACTTTTAAACAACAGAGAGAACTCCGAACATTGAAAAGCACAAACCAGGAAGAGGATATTGCACTATTCCTGTTCCAAAGGTGGACTTATTTTTGCTGTTTTGGACTGCTTAATGTGGAAAATCTCCAAATTTGGGAAATGGCTAACCACATCAAAGTAAACTGACAGAAAGTGCTACAAAACTAAACAACTTGAGTTACAAGTTAGTTTCTATGGTAATTCAAACAGTGAATATAAACCTAAATACAACCTAAACTTCAGCCATGTACAAACAAAAACTTCTTTTTTACCCCTCAAACATGCTGTTCCACCTTAGTTGGAACGCAGATGTTCTGAACATAAACAAACCAGAGAGAACAGCGTTTCCACACAATCATAGATGTCCCCTTTAAGACACCATGCCCCGTACCCTCACTAGCTAGAGGGGTATGAATCCCCAGAGCTTTGGAGCTGTGGGACAGTGTCCTATATTATGTTCTCATAGCTGAATGGCATCAAATGCTTACACATATGTTCCTACATAGTATAAAGCTTTCCCAGAAAAATCAATGGTATGGTATTTAGGTATTTATCTCTTGACGTTGCCCATCTTTCTCCTTGCACCCATTGTTAGACCATGCGTCAGTCAGGTTTTCCATCAATGCCAGGCTATTAAAAGATAAACTCAGTATTACATAAACAAAATAAACTGTCATGGACACACACACACGTAACTGTTAAGAGTAAGCTTACTGGCTGATATTTTGATTGCCCACCCACCATGAAATGGAGTTTTTTATTTTTTATATTTTTGCAGTATTCGACTCACACCAAGAGAAAGCTACTAATAAAATATAATCAATATATCATACGTAATCAAAAGTAATAAAATAATGTGTAAATCTTTAAAGGTACAAAAAATTCTTAAAGTATTTTTGTGCACTCTGAAAAGAAAGAAAAGAGAATGATTATTTAGATGAATAATCTATTATAATCTTGTTAGTCTTTTAAACAGTTCAAATCTCTCTCTCACAAACACACACACACAAATAAAGTACTGTGCAAAATCTTAGGCACCTTATTATTATAATCAGGGTCGCTGTGGGTCCAGATCCTATCTGGAATCATTAGACGCAAGGCAGGAACACACCCTGGAGGGGGCGCCAGTCCTTCACAGGGGGACACACCACTCCACCTACCAATATGTGTTTTGGGACTGTGGGAGGAAACCGGAGCACCCGGAGGAAACCCACATGGACACAGGGAAAACACACCAAACTCCTCATAGACAGTCACCTGGAGTGGGACATGAGCCCACAACCTCTAGGTCCCTGGAGCTGTGTGACTGCCACACTACCTGCTGCGCATGTAACTTTTATGTTATCTTCTCAAAAAGTATGGTGCTTGTATAAAACTGTAAATATCTACAATAAACACAAAAAGTACACATAAGTTTTTTTTCCCTAAAAAGTAGTAGATGTGTTGTGAGCAAGTTTTGGTTTCCAGATGTTCTCCAGCTGAATTTTTCAACAACACACTTAATTTAACATTGATATATATTTTCTCTAACCAGCTTTTTTGTGCATTCCACACTACACAGTTGTTTTTTTCTCCCTCCCAAGTTAATTCTATATGTATCAGAATGTATTCAATAAATAAACATATTAATTCTATGCATACCTAATTTTCTTCCATATTTATTCCAAAGAAAAACGTCTCCATATTTGAACACAGCACATTCACACATTGCGTGAAAATTTCACGATGAATTGACCATGTCACGCCTTCGTCCTGTCAGTTTGTTGTCCCCGCCATGTGCTTTATTTGCACATGGCTCTGTTTTGTTTATGTTCGAGTCTCCGCCTTTGTTCCGCCTCCTCGTCCGTGTCATGTGTTACCCGTCCTCGTTATCTGTCCAGGTGTGTCTCGTTTGTGTTGGTATTTAAGCTCTCTTGTCTCGTGTCCTGTTTGTCGTTCATTTCACATTCTCATTTATCCTTTCTCATGTCAGTCATGTTATCTGTCTGTCTCCGTAGTTTCTCTCGTCGTCGTTTCGCTCCCCAGTCTAGTCTGTCTAAGTGTTAGTTTAGTTTCATTTCGTGTTGTGTTGTAACTACTGTTTCCTGTCATTGTTTTGTTATTTCTTTCATTATAATTAAAATACCGTGTTTTAGCAAATGCGTCCGCCTCCGTCAGTCCGCTCCGTGAATCCTGACAGAATGAACGACCACATGGACGCAGCTAGCGCGGATTACTACCTCAAGGGGTGTGCCGTTCGCCGGACTCCATTCCGCACAGGCCCCAAAGATCCTGTGGGGGAGGCTTTGAAAGCGGCCTCGGAATGGAGTCGCCGGCTCCAGCTCCTGCCTGGCGCTGTTCCGGATCCTATAGCGGTGGAGTCGACTCGGGAATCGAGTCGTTGCGCCAGCGGGAGTCGAAAGAGTCGGCGGAAGACCCGTGCTGGAGTTCCCCCCTCGACGGAGGATTACCCCCTCAGGTCCGGGGAAATTTTTGGGGGGGCGTTAAGGGTAGGGGCTGTTAGCCTCACCTCCGTACCTCTGAGGCCTGAGGCTAACAGGGGCGCACCTCGAGGTGATCTAATGGGTGCGCCTGTGAAACCCCCTAAACCCTTTACAGCTCCAGCGCGAGCCCGGCGAGCAGCACAAACCCCTGTCCTCGAGAGCGCGGCACGCGCCTCTCCTGTCCTCGAGAGCGCGGCGCGCGGCTCTCCTGTCTTCGTGAGCGCGACGCGGGCCTCTCCTGCCTCCTTGGACGTCGTCGCAGGTCCCCCTGCCTCCTTGGACGTCGTCGCAGGTCCCCCTGCCTCCTTGGACGTCGTCGCAGGTCCCCCTGCCTCCTTGGACGTCGTCGCAGGTCCCCCTGCCTCCTTGGACGTCGTCGCAGGTCCCCCTGCCTCCTTGGACGTCGTCGCAGGTTCCCCTGCCTCCGTGGACGACGTCGCAGGTTCCCCTGCCTCCGTGGACGACGTCGCAGGTTCCCCTGCCTCCGTGGACGACGTCGCAGGTTCCCCTGCCTCCGTGGACGACGTCGCAGGTTCCCCTGCCTCCGTGGACGACGTCGCAGGGCTTCCTGTCCCCGTGATGGCGGCACCCGCCGCTCCAGTCCCCGTGATGGCGGCACCCGCCGCTCCAGTCCCCGTGATGGCGGCACCCGCCGCTCCAGTCCCCGTGATGGCGGCACCCGCCGCTCCAGTCCCCGTGATGGCGGCACCCGCCGCTCCAGTCCCCGTGATGGCGGCACCCGCCGCTCCAGTCCCCGTGATGGCGGCACCCGCCGCTCCAGTGTCTGTGATGGCGGTACCCGCCGCTCCTGTCCCCGTGACTATGGCGGCTCCCGCCGCTCCTGTCCCCGTGACTATGGCGGCTCCCGCCGCTCCTGTCCCCGTGACTATGGCGGCTCCCGCCGCTCCTGTCCCCGTGACTATGGCGGCTCCCGCCGCTCCTGTCCCCGTGACTATGGCGGCTCCCGCCGCTCCTGTCCCCGTGACTATGGCGGCTCCCGCCGCTCCTGTCCCCGTGACTATGGCGGCTCCCGCCGCTCCTGTCCCCGTGACTATGGCGGCTCCCGCCGCTCCTGTCCCCGTGACTATGGCGGCACCCGCCGCTCCAGTCCCCGTGATGGCGGCACCCGCCGCTCCAGTCCCCGTGATGGCGGCACCCGCCGCTCCAGTCCCCGTGATGGCGGCACCCGCCGCTCCAGTCCCCGTGATGGCGGCACCCGCCGCTCCAGTGTCTGTGATGGCGGCACCCGCCGCTCCAGTCCCCGTGATGGCGGCACCCGCCGCTCCAGTCCCCGTGATGGCGGCACCCGCCGCTCCAGTGTCTGTGATGGCGGCACCCGCCGCTCCTGTCCCCGTGACTATGGCGGCTCCCGCCGCTCCTGTCCCCGTGACTATGGCGGCTCCCGCCGCTCCTGTCCCCGTGACTATGGCGGCTCCCGCCTCTCCTGTCCCCGTGACTGTGGCTACGGCCTCTCCTGTCCCCGTGACTGTGGCTACGGCCTCTCCTGTCCCCGTGACTGTGGCTACGGCCTCTCCTGTCCCCGTGACTGTGGCTACGGCCTCTCCTGTACCCGTGACTGTGGCTACGGCCTCTCCTGTCCCCGTGACTGTGGCTACGGCCTCTCCTGTCCCCGTGACTGTGGCTACGGCCTCTCCTGTACCCGTGACTGTGGCTACGGCCTCTCCTGTACCCGTGACTGTGGCTACGGCCTCTCCTGTACCCGTGACTGTGGCTACGGCCTCTCCTGTACCCGTGACTGTGGCTACGGCCTCTCCTGTACCCGTGACTGTGGCTACGGCCGCTCCTGTCCCCGTGACTGTGGCTACGGCCTCCCCTGTCCATGTCCGTAGGTCGGCCCGAAGGACTTCAGGGCCGATCCCCAGAACTGTGCCCAGGCTGGTTCCTCAGACTGCCACACAGACATTAGCCAGTCCTGGGCACCCCCCTGTTACTTTGGTTCCATTGTCTGTCCCTGTCCTGGTTCTCGTCTCTGTCCTTGTCCCTGTACCCGTTTCTGCCTTTGTGTCTGTCCCGGTCCCTGTCACTGTGTTTGTGTCTGTCCCCCTGAATGTCTTGGTCCCTGTTCCCCTACCTAGTCCAGTCCAGTTTCCTGTGAGTCCTGTCCAGTTCCCTGTCAGCCCAGTCCAGTCTCTGTTTCAGACCCCTGTCCAGTCTCATGTCCAGTCCCCTATTAGTCCTGTCCAGTCCCCGTTTCAACCCTCTGTCCTGTCTCATGTCCAGTCTCCGTATCCGTCTAGTGTCATGTCACCTGTCCTGTCTTCTGTCCAGTCACATACCCCTGTCCAGTCTAATGTTCCTATCCTGTCCAGTGTCTTGTCACCAGTCTCTGCTCCCGTCCAGTCCCAGCACCCGGTCCTGTCATCAGTCCCGTCTCCATTCCAGTCCCCTGTTCATGTCCAGTCTTCTGTCCCCAAATGTGTCCAGTCTCCGTATCCGTCCCACGTTCAGTCCCCTGTCTTGTCTCCAGTCCAGTCTCCCGTCAATTCCCATGTGTCCACTCCTGTCCTGTCCAGTCCGTTCTCGTCTCTTGTGGCCCCCCTTTGTCAGTCTCCTGTCATGTCCCATGTCCCGTCTAGTATATTCGGTCCTGTCGTGTCCCCAGCTCCTGTGTCTGTTCCCGTCCTGTCCTGAGTCCTGTCACCCGTTGGTTTGTTGTCCTGTCTTGTTTTCCGTGCCCTCTCCTGTGCCAGCTCCTGGGGGGTTTAGGAGTACGCGCCCAGGAGTTGCGCGTTCTTGGGGGGGGCATCTGTCACGCCTTCGTCCTGTCAGTTTGTTGTCCCCGCCATGTGCTTTATTTGCACATGGCTCTGTTTTGTTTATGTTCGAGTCTCCGCCTTTGTTCCGCCTCCTCGTCCGTGTCATGTGTTACCCGTCCTCGTTATCTGTCCAGGTGTGTCTCGTTTGTGTTGGTATTTAAGCTCTCTTGTCTCGTGTCCTGTTTGTCGTTCATTTCACATTCTCATTTATCCTTTCTCATGTCAGTCATGTTATCTGTCTGTCTCCGTAGTTTCTCTCGTCGTCGTTTCGCTCCCCAGTCTAGTCTGTCTAAGTGTTAGTTTAGTTTCATTTCGTGTTGTGTTGTAACTACTGTTTCCTGTCATTGTTTTGTTATTTCTTTCATTATAATTAAAATACCGTGTTTTAGCAAATGCGTCCGCCTCCGTCAGTCCGCTCCGTGAATCCTGACAGACCAATAGAAATGCTCCAAACTACTTGGAATAAAATCTTTTTACTTCGATCTCCACTGAAAGTTAAGAAGGTTTTTGCTTCTATAAAATCATTATTTTTTGTGAGTGACAGTATATCAATGCAACATAAAGATAATATTTAACTAAACTAACTAACTAAAAATGATGCTTAACTACCTAAAAATACAAAATCTCAATGACATGGAAAGTAATGTGTGGCAGTTGATCTGAGATTGTGCTGTTAGAATTTGTAGTGATCAGATCTGGAAGCAGAAGCAGAATCAGAACTGATGTCACTCAGAGTTGCTGAGAAAACACTGACAACTGCCATCACCTCACAAAACAATAACCAGAACATTTCTAGAATTAAGCAGTATACACACCCGCATAACTGTTTCCTACTGTTCATCTACAGGCATCATTTCCTAACAGCCTTCTGAGCTCCAGCTCTGCTGCAGTGCCCTTGACCAAATTCACAAACCGCTAAATCAGGCTCTCTAATAACTTACCAATTCGGTTCAAATTAAGTGAAACCTGTTATAGAACAGCTTTGTCTGCCACAGAAGACAAAATGTCATTCATTTTCTCTCTCTCTCTCTCTCTCTCTCTCTCTCTCTCTCTCTCTCTCTCTGAATAGGCTTTTTTGGTTTATGAAGCATGCTCCTTTAATCTATACCTCAGCTTCTCATAAATCTTACTAAATACTGCTGCTTAGGTATAAACGCCACAGTACAGTCTTAGACATTAGCGCTAAAAAAAGGATGGTGACATAGCGTAACATTTTATGGCTTCTGCACATTCACAACATACTACTGAGACACAGTATGTACCTGACATCCAAACCAAACCAATGCAATTGAAATTAAAAGGTATACAGCATGTGCCTAATGTGCGCATAATAATTATGTGCATAATAAATCGAATAATGCACACCCAACACACATCTCCTAGAAATGTGAAACAGCAGTACTGCTTTTCCAAGCTGTCAAATCAATTACATCTAATATGGCAACTAATTAGTAGGCATTTCCGGCTTCTCTTCTCACACATAAGTGTACACACACACAGATAGATAGATAGATAGATAGAGAGAGAGAGAGAGAGAGAGAGAGAGGTTTATTTTCTGTGTAGAAAAATCTTTCTCATCTCATTACAGTGTTTACATTAAAGTCCTATATATAAGTAGCCACCATTTGCTACAGTAACTGTGTATACCCTTCTGGGAGGGCTTTACACTAAATGTACGTTACATGGCTATGAGGATTTGATTGTATTCAGCATTAGTGAAGTCAGGTATTATTGTTGGATGGTCAGTTATGGAGTGCAGATAAATGTCAATGCTCCACAGCATATTGGGCAACATAAAACATCCCAAACTATTGGTTTTCTACATGGATTGTGTTGTGAGTGCTCATAATAACTCCTGTTCCAGAAAATATTGCACCTTAATGTTGCTGAATACACTCATTGGATGAAGTGTCTACAGATGTTTTTTTTATTGTGTAATTACATATATTTAACCTCAAACTCTGTGATTAAAGAGAAAAAGATTTGTCCTACTTAGATAAATCATAAATATGGATTATTTTTATCTATTCTTTCAAAGTCAGAGCCATTTTTTCATGTGAGATTTTATGATAGCCTTTTTGTGGTGTTCCTACAAAGTGAGGGCATTTTGTCTTAAAAATATACAAAAACATATGCACACACACACACACTAACAAACACAACCCTCCCATGTTGTCTTGCATCTGAATTGCGTCAGTGTGCACAAAAAAAAAAAAAAAAAAAAAAAATTGTCTAAAATGTCACACAGGTGTCAAATTGTGACACGAGCGAACTCTGGGCATATCCCCTTGTGTCATTGCCTTAACAGATCTGTCTGTGGTGCCGAAATCCTGACTGAACACTGTCTGTGGTGCTGAGCAAAAACAAAACACAAACATGGAAATGCAGTTCATAAACACATATTAGTGAGCAAATGCTGACCCAGTAAAATGACTCAAATTTACACCCACAGTAACTCACAACCTCTGGACAGAGTGCCTACGGACAGATGAGGATGCACAGACTGGTGTATGCATGCACACCCACCCCTGCTCCCTCATACAGACACAGACACACACAAACACACACACACAAAATTAGCCACAGTTCCACAGGTCATAAGGATTAGCTATGTTGAGGCAACCCATGTGCTCTCCTGTCAGGTGTAATTTACATGGCAACCTGCTGCTACAGGAAACAGTGACCTTTAAATGATAAACAGAGAGAGAGTGAGAGAGAGAGAAACAGAAATGTGTATATGTTGCTTGTAGTAATGCTTTGACAACAAAGACATTTTGTCAGGTCAAGTAGAACGGAGAACAGAGAAAGACATAGAGTGACAGGGAGTTATATATATATATATATATATATATATATATATATATATATATATATATATATATATATATATATATATATATTTATTTATTTATTTTTTAGTGTGTGTGTGTGTGTGTGTGTGTATTTTCTTTGGTAGGGTCCATTTTCCATGCAGAGGATGGGTTCTCCCGACAGGAAAAAAGAATGTTGAATATAGAATGTTGCCTGAATGATGGTAAAACCTCCCTGGGGCATTATCTGGGCAATAAATAACAGAAACTAAATAGAATCAAGCTGTCCTGAACTCCACTGCTTCCCACCCTAACCCCCTCTGCATCTCTCTCTCTTTCTCTCTCTCTCACTCTCTCTTTGGTTTTGTAATGCTGGCATTCAGTCATTTACTCATATTTAGCAAATCCACCATAAGGGGCGCTATTCAGGGCTTCACATCAATGCCACTTTGTGTCCATGTTATTTCTAAGGGTTGACACACCAAGTCTTCTGTCGGCCATCATTAGGCCGTCATTAAGCATCTGTGGCTGACTGGTTTATACAGCACGTCTCAGGCTGTTGCTGTTAGTTGGCCACTGTCAGCTTCTTATCAAGCAGTGGTGAGACAGTCCTGTGACTGGTTGGCCAGCCCTATGAATCAGCGCACATAAATAGGAATAGCAGTAAACGCATGCAAACAACATTGCCAACAGAAGAATTATTTATTTATTCATTATTTACCACAGAGAGATTGCTGGCTGTAGGACTGAAATATTCATCATTTTTAATTAAAATCACTTTGAAAGGGTGCAATTTTCAAATTGCAAGATCAGCAATATTTATTACATCAACATTATTTTACAATGTCTTAAAAACACTGAATTTGGGAAGTTTCACTTAATAACACAATGCTTATAAAATGGCAGTCTTTATAAAATGGCAGAATTAAAAAAAAAAAGGGAAATAAATGTCCAGGAGCTTAATTTATGACAATAATCCCATTTCTGTCATAATCAACATAATGGTGTGGAAAATCACAAATAGATAATTCCTTTTTACAATAGGGGCAGGAAATGCCTAATGATTAGGGGTGGGGTTTATTGTGGGGCTATAACACACCCTAAATATCCTGTCCCCTGTATTTGTACACAAAAAGACATTCAATTTTGAACCGATATGGGACACGATTGTATGTCGCATGTGACTATTGTGTGAGTCGGTGTCGGACAGTTCTTTCTAGTAGACCTGCCTACATGTGGACAGCCACAGAAATGTATTTATTTTGGTTTCTAATTTTATACTCTGTTATTTTTATAAATAAATTATATCATACTGAAACGTACACAATAAGTTGTGTTTATCTTCAAGTTTTTTCTTTTATTTCCCCACCCTCCTCTTACTCCACCCCCTGCCTCAAAACAAAAGTGGTTTAACCCTCCTGTAAGTAAATCTATTGTGTAATTTCTGTGTTGTTGGCTTGGGAAATGTTAGCATTACATACAGGTACACAGAGTAGGCAACATCACTCAGAAAACTGGTGAGCTTTAAGGGGCCCAAACTAATTATGCTGCAATAATGAACAATAGATAGATAACATGCTATATTTGCGGTCATCTATATAAAGGACAAGCTGATAGCTGAAAGTACAAGAATTTCATTCAATGCAGCAATTAATTAGTAACTTTAGTATAACAGACAGTGTTTTTGCTGACATAAGCAAAATAACTAAGCCCAGCAACTAACTCATAACATACACAATGTTAGTTCCAGAAGCAGCCACAGTGCCTGAGGAAAAAAGAGCAGACACCTCTACTTTTCTGATGCAGCAGAACATGCAAGACAAGTTGCTCCCCAGTGTCCATGTTTAGTAGGTGTTTCAACTTCAAAGAATCAATTTATTGAACAGATCTGTAACATAATATTAAATAAGTCATATGTTATAGTGTAATACCAAAATTAATGGCTAATATCAGTTTGTCTGTTTGTACCCAAACTTCCCAGTCAGCATTGCTGCAAGCATAGCCCCATGTTAGCCCCTATATTCATACATTTTTAACAACGTCTCTGATGGTTACAGAAGCAGGCTTGAGACTGGAAGGTCACTGGTTTGATTCCCATGACCAGCAGGAAAATTAAGGGCTGGCTGCCTGCTGCTCTAAATGTGTGTGCTCATTGCCTCGTGTGTGTGTGCCTGTGTTCACTGCCACAGATGGGATACATAAGGAAAACACATTTTTTTTGTATGTTGTACAATGACAAATAATTTCATTCATGCATTCAGTCTGTTTAAAGGAGACACTGATTTTGATCAAATGCTCTTTTTACAAAATTGGTTTCCTCACCATTTGCTAGCTCTCTAAACTGTTTGCATGCTTAAAATCGATCTAATGCGTTTATGAAACCCCAGTGTCTGTAAATGGGTGGATTACCACATTGGCGTGTCTCTATTTGGTATTTTAGGTTCTCTCTTTCACTGCCTACAACAGAAAAACTGCATTTTGGAGGTATTTAGACCACAAAGAACCCTCCAAATGTGAAAAAGCATGAACTGAGATGAGGAAATTACTCTATTTCTGCTCCATAGATGGATAATATTGACATATCTTTGCCATAGATGGAACTGACTATCAATTAGGGAGAGTGCTAACCACATGAAAACAAACACAGACCAAAAATTATACAACTACAGTAACAAATGAGTTTCTGTGGTAATTCAAACAGTAATTCAAACAACAACTCTCCCACTCTCATCACCCCTCTTAATCCAAACATTCCCCACTTCTTTCTCTCTCACTATCTTCATCTCCATCCCCCCACAAACAGCCAAGAGGCTGCAAGTGCAGGTAGATGCTATGATTTGCTGGAGAGGTGGAGCTTAACAGACGCCTTCGCTGTTCGCCTTCGCTTAACAGCCCCTCGCTGTTTTAAAACGCAGACTGAAGACTATTATTTTTGTCTTTTTGTGAAGTATTTCCAAGAGCACTAATCCTGCACTTATTAAAATGTCCTGATATGTATTGAATTGCAGTGAAGTGCTTCTCTTTTTCAGGTTTTAGCAATTATTGTATGGTTCTGCACTCATGATGTGCATATTTAATACCTCTCTCTTATGTATAAGCACTGACCCTGTGTCTAATGGTATCTTAGTTCAGTAGCATTAAACCTATGTGTACTGTCTATGATGTATTCTCTCAAAAGCTGACAAAGCAATGTGTCTTCTAAATGCAGTAAATGTAAACAGTAATTTTGATTGTGGAAGTGAATGTGTGTGCATGATATATTTTAAACTTCAAATGGGTTCCAGAATATCTGACTAATTATTACATAAGTTCACATAATAAAAAAAATGAGTTGTTAGAATTAAAAAACTGTGGTAGCAGTATATCAGGGCTTATTATTGTATATTATTATTGTAAAGGTGGTTTGAATTTACTTCTGACATCTATATCATGAAATTAAGGCTTATAAAAGTCTTATACTCATGGATCACCACAGGGAACTAGTGAGGTGACTACAGGTTGACTTTGCTCTCACAAACTCTATAAAAATATATAAGTGGTTCAGGTTTCAGTATATAGACTCTGCTCTCTCTCTCTCTCTCTCTCTCATATCACCCCTCCTAATCTCACCCTCCCTTTCTGCTAAATGAATGTTAAGGAGGTTGTTGGTCTGTGTAGGGTGTTCTCAGGTCGGGAGTGGATACTGAAGGGCCGGTTCAGCTCAGTTCTATCACTTCTCTGTGGGTTGTTAGAGTAAATAACCCCCTTGTAATTAAGAGTTCACACATTTTAATCCTTTTGTTTGTATTTGTACAAAAACTGAATAAAGAGGGATTAGTGTCTGTGCCTCTCTGTGCACTGTGAGATTTGTGTGTGTGTGTCACTGTATGTAGTGTTTTCATCACAATGAAGCAAAACCTGGGCCAAATCATGCCTTATCACTTTCTCTCTGTTTCCCACTATGTGTGTGTGCATATGTGTGCACGTGTTTCTCTGTGTGTGTGCTCATCACAATTGAATGCAACCTAGGCCAAACCGGGGGTGTTTATGAGTCCTCAATTTGAAGGTGCCAGGAACTCAATATGAAAATCACTATTCAAGTGTATCATACAGAAGAATATTTCAGTCATATTTGAATTTTGAAGGCATCATTGAATCTATATTGAAGTAATAACATTCCCTATCCCTCCAAAAAACACTATCTGGAGTCTTATGGCTACAGAGTAGTGATTCTCAAACTTAAAAAAACAGTAAATATGCTATAACATAAATTACTAACAATTACAGACAGAAAACTAAATAATAGGCTTAAAGTTTTAAACACAAATATACATTTATGAGAATGCACAGCATCTTTGTGAGATGTTATTAAGCTTTATGAAAGAAATAAAAATGAGAAGAGAGGTCAGTTTAATTTCTTTTTCTTTTAAATAATATTTATCAGTAATACCTGATGCTTGGAGCAGCTCTTGTCGCTTGTATAGGTCAAGCAGGCGCTTGTAGTGTTAAATGGTGTTTTAGGACTTTAATGATTTGCCATGTTGTTTCTTTAACCCCCTGGAGTCTGAGGGGTTTTCTGACACTCTGGTGTAGTCTGACATGTCTTGATTGTTTTACAAATTGTACGCATCTGAAATTATTTTTTCTCAAAGTGTTACACATGCATTTTTCAGAACTATCTCTGCAACAACAATGTTGAATCAGTAAGAGTGTCATACATCTATATTTTGATTAAATTTACTCTAAACTTAGACTTTCCAAAAACCTATTTTCAGAAGTGCTGATATACTGTGAAAAAACACATTCTAAACATTTCTCACCGGGACATTTGAGGTCAAAACTTTGTGAACACGGGTCTTGGCAACACACTGCTGATTCTACTTTTCATAAATTGTATGTAATTTTATACTTAGGACATAACAAATGTGAGGTGACACTCTGTTTTTCTCAGTCACTGGCTCCTACATTGCATATGTATGAAGATAGGTGCGAAAACCGAGGTGCGAGGTCCCCACCCCACTGCCTAATGAATGGCCCATTAGCTGTCACCGCCACAGCTGTCAAAAGAGAAGAGACCAGAGGCAGAGTTTATCACAGTTTATTGCAAAAAAAGAGAACTAAACAAGCAATAAAAATAAAAAAATAAATAACTGGCATGAATTAAAATAAATGGAAAATGTGTTCACATGTAAAGATAGTGATAATATACTAAAGATAGTCATACTGTATATCCTTGTGTGTGTATATATATTTGAGTCAGTTCAACAAAAGATGCCAGTCTCTAAAACAGTTTCTGTCTGGCTACATGCAAAGGTAGGCATCACACTGTTCACACTTCCATGGGGTTTTTGCATACCACACAGCTGTTCAACAAGGCCTTGTGGGTCAGGCTGTCCTGTTGCATAAGTTGTTGAATGTAGGCATTGGTAGCAGCAATGTCCAAGAAGTGAAGAAACAGTTTTCTGTACCACTTCAAAGTTTTGTGCTGAGTTGTGTAATGCAAAATGCTAAACTTACAGAGCAGATGTGGAAGGACCATGTGTTTACACGTTGGTGGTTGCAGACTTGGTTGACGCCCTTGTCTTTGCTTGGAGGTGTATTTTCCACATTTCTGAAAGAAAAATAATAAGAAATGTGAGCTTCTGAGCAGTTACAAAGATTAGCTATACATGCCAACAGTCACTACAACTAATAATTACGTGTATTTCAAATACAGTACTTACATATGACCTATGTATAGCAGTACATAGCATAACAAGCTACATAGGATGACACTATCACATTCACACAGGCCATTTACACATTACATTACCACACTAGGCTAAACATATACAGCCATTTAGCACTCTGCATGCACACTCAGATTAGCAACAGGCTACACTTCAATGTCCCGTTTACACAACAGTTTTTTTTACATTCATTTATGCTTTCATATACAAAGTAATACTTATTTAATTTATTCTTTATTTTAATTTACCCGGAATTCGCGGAGTGTACACAGTAAGCGCGAAGCGTGGGTTTGTTTCATTTGAAAGGAAATATTTCACTTACCTATCACAAAAATCCTCCTTCGGATCAATCCGCATCTCAAAATAAATCTTTCTTCGTCACTGTCCTCCCCGCTTTCGTCAGATTAGCTGAAATCCTCTTCATTTTCCAGAACAAAGCTCTCCTCCGCAGCTTCCGTGAGTGCGACATGACGAAGCTTCACGAAAATAATTCCGCGACATGACGAAGCTCCACGAAAATAATTCCGCGACATGTGCTCTGTGTTTGTAACAAGCGAATGGGCGTTTTCATGCAAATTATCAGCCAATTATCCTCCACTAGCAGCTGCCGAATTACCATAGTGTCAACATATGAATGGCAGAACGCGTCTATGGGCGGAACAAAAAAGCTTGTGCCTCAAAAATGTGCCGGTTGTTGTTTACGCTTCTCTCACAAGAATATAAATATATATATCGTTTCATCCTATATATAGTTGGAAAGTAGACCCTTCAAGGTTTCCGAGGTATGTTGTATTTTTTTTTAGGATAAAATCTCGCAGAGTTATATACGTGTTTATGTGGAATTTCAATTTTATCCCGCCGGCGGCATAGAGTAGTGACTTTAATGATTTGCCATGTTGTTTCTTTAAGCGGAGTGTTTTCTTCTATTTCATTTTCATGTGTACAGAATCCTCACTTTGTTTTTGTTTCCTCGCTTTGCCCTTCTCAGTTCAGGAGTATTTCTCTGTCTGTTCTCAAAATTTTTAATTATGGCCCTTTCTGTACAGTAGCTGAAGGTAACAAAGTCAAGAACTATAAAAATATATTTCCCTGACAAACTAATAAGTTGGCAGTAAGAAAGAGAAAAGACCAGGAGTCTTCTTTAGGATTCAACTTCTGTTTCCTCTTTGGCTCATCTAAAGAGGCAACCTTGGCACACGCAGTTTCCTGTTTTTTCTTGGCTTTTATTCCCTGTGAATAATAAATCTTGTTTTCAAATGTATTTCTGTTTGAAATGTATACTGTTAAATTTTTGTTTCACAACATTTTTTTAGCCTCCTCGCACCAGTGTTATCACTGAAACACACATTCACAATTATATATATACAGTACTGTGCAAACGGTTTAGGAACCAGAGATTATGAGATTTAAAAAGCTATTTATCTGAGCAGTAAGTGTTTATTTGATAAAAACAAACAAACAACAAATAACACCTAGCATTAAAATAAAACCAAATAACATTATTCCAGGAAGTGTAATATTCTGTGCGTGAATGTGTTGGTTTAACTTTTTTCAAATCTCTCCTCGTGGCAGTCCATATTATTTGAAGTTATCATACAATGCCTACAGGGGTTGGACAATGAAACTGAAACACCTGTCATTTTAGTGTGGGAGGTTTCATGGCTAAATTGGACCAGCCTGGTGGCCAATCTTCATTAATTGCACATTGCACCAGTAAGAGCAGAGTGTGAAGGTTAATTTAGCAGGGTAAGAGCACAGTTCTGCTCAAAATACTGCAATGCACACAACATTATGGGTGACATACCAGAGTTCAAAAGAGGACAAATTGTTGGTGCACATCTTGCTGGTCTTTGTGATGTATCAAGAGCCATGGTATCCAGGGTAATGTCAGCATACCACCAAGAAGGACAAAACACATCCAACAGGATTAACTGTGGACACGAGGAAGCTGTCTGAAAGGGATGTTCGGGCGCTAACCCGGATTGTATCCAAAGAACATAAAACCACGGCTGCCCAAATCATGGCAGAATTAAAAAGTTAAGACCAAGATGGCGTCACGATCACACTGTGAGGCTCAGCGTCTTACCAGTTTTAGTAATATTATACTTATTTACTTAGCTATCTCCAGTTTTCTTGCGCAAATTACCCTTGCGAACTACAGCTACGACAGACAGACACTTTTGGAAATTAACATTCACTGCACCGGATTCACACATCAGTTCAACTTCAACCAGCTTCCACCAGAGATGACCCGAACACTGGGACCAAGCGAGTCAATCTTGCCAACCGGAAGGACCCGACGCTGGCAACGCCAGCGTAAACAAAGACGAGGTAAGCGCGGTGGCTTACGTGCTAAGCTAAGGCTAAACCCACACAGGCCGGCATTACCTAGCGTTTTTCTCGCGAATGTTCGCTCGCTGCCGGGTAAGCTGGATGAATTAAAAATCTGGACCCTCACACAGAATTGGCTCAGGGACTGTAATTTAATGTTCTTCACGGAAACGTGGCTAAGGGAAGATGTGGCGGACAGCGTGGTGGGAATGGAGGGACGAACGCTGTTCAGAGCTGCCCGGTCAAGCGTGACTACGGGCAAGACCCGCGGCGGAGGAAATCTACGTAAACAAAGCGTGGTGCATGGACTCTGTTGTTGTGGAAACCCACTGCTCTGCAGACCTGGAGTTCCTGATCATTAAATGCAGACCCTTCTACCTGCCCCGTGAGTTCAGCTGTATTGTTTCAGCCGTAGTCTACGTGCCTCCTGACGCTAACGCTAACTCGGCTATGGAGTGTCTCTGTGCTTCTATCACCAAACTGCAAAATACACATCCGGACGGAGCTTTTATTTTATCAGGAGATTTCAACCACTCTGATTTAAAATCTGGACTACCAAAATTTTTTCAGAATGTCTCCTGCACCACAAGGGGACAAAAAACTTTGGACAAAGTTTATACAAACGTGGCAAATGCATACAAAACAACACCCCTCCCCCATCTTGGACTTTCCGATCATCTTTCTTTGTTCCTGCTTCCCAAATACACTCCAGTCATGCAGAGGATTAAGCCTTCGACCAGAACTGTAAAGATCTGGATGGATGGGGCTGACTCCTTCCTTCAGCAACAGTTCCAGCACACCGACTGGAGTGAGTATGCTGCCCGAGCCACCACAGGCTCACACATCCACTTGGAAACCTACACTAACTCTGTCCTGAAACACATCAACATCTGTGTGGACAGAGTGACATCACAAAAGACAATAATAACATTCCCCAATCAGAAGCCCTGGATGAACAGAGAGGTTTGCACTCTGCTCAAAGCCAGATATGTTGCCTTCAGATCAGGAGACAGGGAAGCATACAGCTTGGCCAGAGCTAACCTGAGGAGAGGAATAGCTATAGCCAAGCATTGCTACAAACGCCAGATTTAGGAGCACTTTATCTCCTCTGACCCTCGGCGTATGTGGCAGGGAATTCACACCCTGACTGATTATAAACCAGCCAACTCTGCTCCATCTACCAACAGTGCTTCACTCCCTGATGAGCTAAACAACTTCTACGCTCAGTTCGACCAGGGCAACAAGATATCTTCAATAAACCATCCTCCACCAGACCACAACCCACTTGTACTTTCCACTTCGGACGTCAGTCGCATGCTGAGCAGAGTGAATGCACCAAAGGCAGCTGGCCCTGATGGTGTACCTGGCCGTGTGCTAAGAGCTTGTGCTGTGGAACTTGCGGGTGTCTTCACTCACATTTTTAATGTTTCCCTTGCCCAGGCAACTGTACCATCCATCTTTAAGTCTGCCACCATTGTGCCTGTGCCTAAGCACTCTACTGCTTCAGAGTTAAATGACTTTCGACCTGTTGCACTCACCCCAATAATTTCCAAGTGCTTTGAAAGACTAGTTCTTTCCCACTTGAAAACCTGCCTGCCTGCTACGCTGGACCCACACCAGTTTGCCTATCGTAGCAACAGATCCACCGAGGACGCTATCTCAACAGCACTACACACTGCACTAACCCACCTGGACTGTCAGAACTCATATGTGAGAATGCTGTTCATCGATTTTAGTTCGGCATTCAACACAGTGATTCCGTCTATGCTGATATCCAAACTCAACCAACTGGGTATCAGCACATCACTCTGCCACTGGATTTTAGACTTCCTGTCTAACAGACCCCAATCTGTGAGATTAGGCAGCATTCACTCATCAACCATCACCTTGAACACTGGCGTTCCACAAGGTTGTGTTCTGAGCCCGATTCTGTACTCTCTCTTCACCCATGACTGTGTACCTGCCTATGGTTCAAACACCATAGTTAAATTCGCAGATGACACCACGGTGATAGGCTTGATTACAGATAATAATTAAACAGCCTACCGGGATGAAGTACAGCATCTGTCCTTGTGGTGCCACAACAATAACCTGGTACTAAATACGCTCAAAACAAAAGGAGATCATCATAGATTTCAGACGGACTAGGAACCAAGCTCACGCCCCCATTTACATCAACGGAACTGCAGTGGATCAGGTGTCCAGTTTCAAGTTCCTTGGTCTCCACATTTCCAATGATCTCACCTGGTCCTTGAACTCCTCCGTCCTCATCAAAAAGGCGCAGCAGCGCCTCTATTTTCTTCGGAGTCTGAAGAAAGCTCACTTGTCTCCCAGGATACTAGTGAACTTTTACCGCTGTACCATCGAGAGCATACTTACCAACTGCATCTCTGTATGGTACGGCAGTTGCTGTGCTGCAGACCGCAAAGCTCTCCAGCGGGTGGTAAAAACAGCGCAGCGCATCATAGGCACCAAATTACCTACCATCGAGGACATCTACCACAAACGCTGCCTAGGCAGGGCAAGAAACATCATCAAGGACGTCACCCACCCAAATCATGGACTTTTCAGCCTTTTACCATCTGGCAGACGTTACAGGAGCCTCCATTCCCGCACTAACAGGCTTCGTAACAGTTTTTTTCCTGAGGCTGTTATCCGGATGAACACTATTCAGGCACTTTAAACAAACATTGCACAATCACTACATTGCACCTTCTGTAAAGTTGTATTTAATTTATCCCTCAGTACTTAATGCATCACCTACACAATGTTACTTTGTTTACATTTTTTATATTTTAATATGTATATATGGTTACTTAACTTCCATAATCACAATGTCATATCACAACTGCACTTTAATCACAATCCATAATCATAATGTCATTTCACAACTGCACTTCATGTAAATAATCACAACTGCACTTTATGTAAATTATGTAAATAATGTTATATATTGCACTTCTGGTTAGATGCTAACTACATTTCATTGGCCCTGTACTTGTACTCTGCACAATGACAATAAAGTTGAATCTAATCTAATCTAATCTAATCTAAATGTGCACCTCAACTCTTCTGTTTCCACCAGAACTGTCCGTCGGGAGCTCCACAGGGTCAATATATAATGGCCGGGCTTCTATAGCCAAATGTTTGGTCACTCATGCCAATGCCAAACATCGGTTTCAATGGTGCGAGGAGCGCAAATCTTGGGCTGTGGACAATGTGAAACATGTATTGTTCTCTGATGAGTCCACCTTTACTGTTTTCCCCACATCCGGGAGAGTTACGGTGTGGAGAAGCCCCAAAGAAGCGCACCACCCAGACTGTTGCATGCCCAGAGTGAAGCATGTGGGTGGATCAGTGATGGTTTGGGCTGCAATATCATGGCATTCCCTTGGCCCAATACTTGTACTAGATGGGCGCGTCACTGCCAAGGACCACCGAACCATTCTGGAGGACCATGTGCATCCAATTGTTCAAACATTGTATCCTGAAGGCGGTGCCGTGTATCAGGATGACAATGCACCAATACACACAGCAAGACTGGTGAAAGATTGTTTTGATGAACATGAAAGTGAAGTTGAACATCTCCCATGGCCTGCACAGTCACCAGATCTAAATATTATTGAGCCACTTTGGGGTGTTTTGGAGGAGCGAGTCAGGAAACGTTTTCCTCCACCAGCATCAAGTAGTGACCTGGCCACTATCCTGCAAGAAGAATGGCTTAAAATCCCTCTGACCACTGTGCAGGACTTGTATATGTCATTCCTAAGACGAATTGATGCTGTATTGGCTGCAAAAGGAGCCCTACACCACACTAATAACTTACTATGGCTTAAAACCAGGTGTTTCAGTTTCATTGTCCAAACCCTGTGTATATATATATATATATATATATATATATATATATATATATATTCCTAAGGATGTTTCCTCACTATGTGCTCGCTCTCCAGTCTCTTGGCTTGGTCAAAACCGAACTAATGTGTTTATGACAATAATAATGTTTTTGTGTCAATAAATAACAAGGCATTCTCTTTCTCCTCTCGTGGCAGAGACAAGGCATTTGGAGTTTTTTGACAAAGGAGAGAATGTTGGAAAGTCATCCATCCATCTATCCATTGTCCACTGCTTATCCAGGTCGGGGTCGCGGGGGAAGTAGTCGAATTAAAGAAACCCTGATCTCCCTAGCCACTTCTTCTAGCTCTTCTGGTGGGATACTAAGGAATTCCCAGGCCAGTTGAGACATATAATTACTCCAGTATGTTCTGGGTCATCCCCAGGGCCTCCTCCCTGTTTGACATGCCTGAAACACCTCACCAGGAAGGCATCCAGGAGGCAGGCATCAGGACCAGATGGCTGAACCACTTCAACTGGTGCCTCTCAATGTGTTAGCCAGGTGATGGGCCAGAAAAAGAGTGATTCAAAAGAGTAACAGAGACATAGTTTCCCTTGCCCGGGTTAGGGTTACCAGGGCTCCACCCTGGAGCCAGGCCTGGTGGAGGGGCTCCTCGGTGAGCGCCTGGTGGGCAGACTTTTACTCACATGGGTCCACTCTCCCATGGGCCCACCACCTGTGGGAGAGGTAGTAATCCAGGTCTGGTGCAATGTGGATCAGGTGGCAGCTGAGGGCTTCAGCCCTGGCATTCTGATCCTCAGTTACTGAAACTGGCTCTTGGAACATGGTAACGTTGTAAAGCACAAACCGAAATTAAGATATTGCTCTATTCCTGCTCCATAGGTGGATAATATTGTCTAATTTTTGATGTTTCAGATTACTTAAAGTGAAAATGTCTCCAAATTTGGGAGATGGCTAATGTCATTAGAGAAAATACTATTTAAAAGAAAAATAAATAAATAGTTTCTGTGGTAATTCAAACAGTGATTAAAACTTACAGGCAAGTTAAACTTCAGTCATGTATTAACAACAATTTTTTTTACCCCTCATACATATTCCTCCTTTAAATACATGGAGCTTCTGAGCTTAAACAAACCAGAGAGAACAGTGTTTCCCCCAATTATAGAAATAAATCCTTTTGTAAGGGTGTGGGCATGTACGTTGTATAATTTTGTGAGTGTGAATGTGTGTGTGTGTGTGTGTTCTGTGTATTCACAATGACATACAGTGACATACAGAGTCAGACACATACAAATATGCTGAAAAGTGCACACATCATACGCACATGCTGAAAAGTGCACACAGCTGTTATTTATGGAAATACAATAAACCTTGGCCACTCATCTCACAGAGTGGCCACTCATCGAGTGTGAGTCCATTAATCAGACAGATAAACACACAGCCTTCAGCCTTTAGTACAAGCAGCACAAAATTCCAACCAGTGGTAAGATGAATATTTGTTTTATTTTTTGTGTTTGTCTTATTACATATTCAAGATAAAGGCCTCTGAACAGTGAAAAACCGGGATTCCTACCATCAGAGAGGTTTCATGTCATTACAGTCCAGTTAAAAAAAATAAATGAAATGTCAGCTTAAATGTATGTAAATAAGTTGAGTGTCAGTCAGCTTTGATTTATAATTATATTAATTAATATTTATATTAAATCATTTATATTATTACTTTATTACAAATGCACAAAAAGAATATGTTGGTAAACACAGCAGCACAGGAATATCCCATTAATTTTTATTAATGGCAGCTTATCATTGTTTCCCACCTAGTCTCTCTGTTAGGTTTTTCTTTGATAAACATAACAGGTTTATCTTTTCTTTGATTTAGGTTTATTTGTCAGTCCACAGGTGCCTGTGACAACATGGTATATCATAATTCATCACAATTTTTTGGTAAAAAGTCCCAATTCATAGAAAGAAAAAACTGAATTCTACTTTCTTTTTCTTCTGAAGTTATTTTTATTGATCCCAGCATTTGAAAACATTGCTTAAGACATGTGAAGTTCGGAAGTATATTTTAACAAATGGAAATAGTCTCATAACCTTTGTACCTCATACAATTACCACCCATTCGCCCTTAACATTATTACATTATTACCACAGCCTTGCAATTCAATTCTGGTTTTAACTGGCCCTCGCTCACTTCGTCTCACTACTTGCCCTCGGGGGAATTCCTGATGCCATATTAAGGGCCGTCCCATTTCTATGTGAAATGAAGTGAAGTGTTTTATTAGCCCTAGGAGGTTGGAGGGAAGTAGTCAACATTGATGTCTACTTCAGAAGCAGAACTTCCCTAGAATGCACTGTGATGGGATGCAATTTCACAACACTTTATATATATATATATATATGTATATATATATATATATATATATATATATATATATATATATATATATATATATATATATATATAAAATCTTTAATACTGTTATACTGTTAGTGGTACTACCCCAAAGGAGAATATATGTGTGGATTTACAGTCAAGGTCCAAGCAGATGAATGACTCATTTGTAATACAGTGCAAAAAGAGGTATGTTTATTATTGCGATATGACAAGACAGACAAAAAAAGTACACCGTAGAACACATGGAAAGAAAATGCTTTAAATATATACACTATTTACAAGCGGCTGGCTCTAGCCTTAGTCTAGTCGCCCAGAAATGAAACTCACTCATACTGACACAACTACACAGGCCGTTAGCAGTTGCCTCAGATATTACCCATCACTCACTAAGAGAACTGGAGCACTAATACTTTAAGCCCACCCCCACAAACCATACCATTTGCCACACCAGGAGAGAATATAGTAAACTTATCTGCATCACACACAAAGTTGCAACACATACATTTACAGTGTATTTACATATTAGCATGACCCTGATCATTAATCCATCTTTAGTATTTTCTCTCTACAGGTACTGGTGTGACTACTCATCTTTCCCTTGGTGGATCCTCCCAACATAGACATAAGAAGCACCTGCATTTTCCATATATATAAATTACATTGATATAAAAATTGAAAAGATATCCTCAATATTCAGCTATTGTGATCACTCTTTTTGATTGAAAAGATTACTTTTTCTACTGAAAACCTGCTCCTTGTTGCCCCTTCCTCCCATTGTACTGTGAATATCCACTTGTGTGACATAGGTGCTATGCATTTTCTGAGGGGTCAGTGGAAGTTGGCAAAGCACAAGTGAAAATCGGAATTGAAACACAGCTCGTGCCTCTAAAAGGCAAAGGTGTGTGTGTGTTGTGGGGGAGGGGGCACATACCACCATACCTGATATGGAAGTAATAAATCATTGCTCCTTTTTCTTAAAAATTATACAAAAACTAAACACTGTTAAAGTTCCAAAACACAACATTAACTCCACAATGCATAAATTTCATAAATAAGCTTCACAAACAGGCCGATTAAAAAAATGATTTTGTGATGTCACTAAAAATGTGACTAATTTAGATGTGTACCTGTGAATTCAGCCTGCAGCACTTCAGCGCGGTCCATTCAAGATGAAGTCATAATGAATGTTTCAGTGTTTGCAGTGAGGTACAACACTAGAAAGCCTGTCAGAATGGTGGTTATTTACATATGTAATCTTAAATTAAACAGCTTGTTTAATTCTATGTGTACAGGGATATGGTAATTTGGTCATTTTTTTGTTGCAGAAAATTGTCACAGAAATTATCTAACTGTACCTCAGGAAAAAACAGCACACCAAAATCAGGATATGGGTCCTTTAAGCATTTATAGCTGCAGGGACAGCTACAGTGACCCAAAAACTGTACTATTTTGTTACATGCATGACTCAGACTTGCTGCTCCAGAGGCTGAATCCTATTGGTCAAATAAGCCAGTGTTTCTCAGTTTAGGTCTTGCAATTTTCTTGCCCTCTGTATTTCCTTCCTGTATGCCTAAAATAACCGAGGAAAAGCTCGTTAATGAGCTGATGGGCTGTATCAAGTGTGTTTAAGCAGGGTAAAATATGTAGGGGCAACTGTTAAGCACCGCAGCATTGTTTAATACAAACCCACACACGTTTGCTTATACATGCATTACATGCTTATCAGTCAACCATAACATTACGACCACCTTGTTTTTACACTTATTGTCCATTCTCTGTGTTCCACTGACCATGCAGGAGACCTTTGTAGTTTAATTACAGACTAGATCATTTTTGCTCTGAATACATTAGTTTTCCCCTTTCACCCTGTTCTATATAAAAATATATATAAAGACAAATATTAAATGAAATGGCCACTCTGGGGAAGCTGTACATGAGCCCATATGTTTCCATGCTTAGTGCCAAGGGTTGATTTGAAAATTTAAAAGTCTATAAAGCATTAGACTGTGGAGCTGTGAAACTACATTACTTAGAGTGATGGAGCACCATCCAATACCTCTGGGATGAGTTGGAGTGATGTTTGTGATCCAGAACTAATGATCCACCATTAGTGCCTGACCTTACTAATGTGCTTGTGGCAGAATGCAATCCATTTCTCAGAGAAATATTCCAACATCTAGTAAAGAACTTGGGTATATCATTACCTACACTACATAAGGTCCTAAAGAGGAAAGAGACCACCCAGATTATTATTAGTGTACAATTAAGAATCCAGTATGTGTTTTGGTATGGGAGGGTTGTATTAGTGCATAAGGCATTGGTGACTTGCACATCTGTGAAGGCACCATTAATGCAGAAAAATATTCAAGTTTTGGAGCAACATGCTACCACCCAGGACCACCCAGTCCTTGTACTTTTCAGGCAATGTCTTGCTTATTTTAGCTAGACAATGCCAATGAATTAAAACAGCATTATTCCATAGCACAAAAGAGTTAAATTTGTTCAGTTAGGCCAATCCAATTTCTTATTTTTAAACCTGCCACATTTTTTGAGTGTCAACTTGCCTGATGGTACTGAGTTTACTAGATGTAGTGGTAAAGCCCTTCCCCTAAAAAATGGGACAAGCTTCTCAAGAGCCTGATACCACATTAGCAGTATTCAGTGGCTTTTATGCAAACAGGGGCAATGAGTTTTCAATTGCAATATGCTGTCATCAGTTGCGGTGATCTCTCTTGAATGGGTTACATTTGCTGTTTACTATAGCAACTCAGAGAAGTGCAAGAAAATGGTTAAATTAGCCATTTATCTAAAGCATGGATGCTTGCAATTCGGTCACAACTAAAATTACAGTGTTTCATTACAGGCTCCTTGCAGTGGCTTATAGGCTCTGTCAGTCTGCAGTGATATCAGATGAGCAGTAAAACCTCTAGCTTTAGCAAGTAGCAACCTCTCTGCCAGACTTGTGTAACATTAAGGCATCATATGCCTTCAGAAGCATTCATCAACCATATATTATCATGTACACTTTACCCTTCTGTGATAAGAGCCTGAATTCATGTGGGTGTCCTGAACAGGACGAGAGAGCAAAAGACAGCTAACAAAGTATGCAGAACAACCGATGGGTTACAATCTTTAATTGGAAAGCTACAAAGTGCACTACAAAGTACAATGGATAATAAGTTTAAAACCAAGGACATAGCTTTAATAATAGGGCTGGTCTGCACTTTATACACTTTATACTGGTAAAATGAAGTAAAAATGACAACAAAGGACAAGTAAAATGAAGATGAAATATTATAATAAGATTGTGCAGCCTTTGAATGTCATTATTCTAATTTAAGCAGATTTGTGACATTGACCATGTGAAGGTCTTTGTACAAAAAGGTCAGATGTTTTTCTCCTGAGTCTCATTCCATCCATTGAATCACACAGTAAGCTGGCTTGCAGGTGGATATGATTGAGCAATCAGAGGCTTCTGTACAAACTTGAGGAGCAGAGCTCATGTACATATGGTCATTTATTTCTGAACACACTAAATATTTTATATTATTTGCGGTGAAAAATGTATTAAATTAGACAAGAATAGGCTATAGAAGCATTTTCATTGGTGGACTTTGACACCACTGTTTGAAACCCAATGTACCTATGATTTTAATTTAAAAAAATTAATGAGAATAAAAGTCAGTATAATTCAGAGAATAAAGTCAGAATATTTAGAGAAACACTGTTTGGGTTATTATTAATTATAATATGTACACAGACAGAATAACGGTCTGTGTGTCATGAGTGAGTTGTGAAAGAAGCACTCAGTGAAGTGAACAGAATTATTTATTAAATGCATCCACACGACATGACGACTAACCACATCAGTACAGCCACTGACTGCAATGTATACAACTTTAGTTTATTGTACAGGTCCTTAAGCCGTAACATGATGGAGCCTCGTGGGCACGCCGGAGTTCCACTCACTCTGGATCCAACATTTTTGTAATCATTAATTTTATCCTGTGAAACTACATGCCCTCTTCTGATTAAATGTGTTCTTGCAATGATTCAGCGTATTAATTCTAATCACAATCTGGTCCTGATGCGGCAGAGGACTGAGTATTTATTCCTGAAATCTATACCATAGTATGACTTCAGCAACACACTGCATTCCTCAGTTACACTTTCGTTGTGCCTGCCCCATTAAACATGCAGCAAATTATTCCGACATTATTCTCAGAATTCTGACATTATTCTTGGAATTGTATTTTTTTTTTCCAGTGCCGTGGCCCTAAAACACTGTGATAGAACTTGTGAGGTGGTAAAATTTACAGATTTTTAAATTTCATTTTTTTAAAGATTCAGTCACCTGCATTCAAATCTTAAAAAGTCTGATCTCAAAAATATGAATCTAGGCCACAATTTCAAATACAAACCGGATTCCAAAAAAGTTGGGACATTAAACAAATTGTGAATAAAAACTGAATGCAATGATGTGGAGATGACAAATGTCAATATTTTATTCGTAATAGAACATAGATGACAGATCAAAAGTTTAATCTGAGTAAATGTAACATTTTAAAGGAAAAATATGTTGATTCAAAATTTCACAGTGTCAACAAATCCCAAAAAAGTTGGGACAAGTAGCAATAAGTGGCTGGAAAAAGGAAATTGAGCATATAACAAACAGCTGGAAGACCAATTAACACTAATTAGGTCAATTGACAACATGATTGTGTATGAGTTTCTCAGAGTGTCAGTGTCTCTCTGAAGCCAAGATGGTATGAGGATCACCAATTCCACCACTGTTGCGCAGAAAGATAGTGCAGCAATGCCAGAATGGTGTTACCCAGCGTAAAATAGCAAAGACTTAATAGTTATCATCATCAACCGTGCATAACATCATCAAAAGATTCAGAGAATCTGGAACAATTGCTGTGCGTAAGGGTCAAGGCCGTAAAACTCAACAGGATGCTCGTGATCTCCGGGCCCTTAAACGTCACTGCACCTCAAACAGGAACGCCACTGTCAAGGAAATAACAGAATGGGCTCAGGGATACTTCCAGAAAGCATTGTCAGTGAACCCAATCCACCGTGCCATCCGCCATTGCCAGCTGAAACTCTACAGTGCAAAGAGGAAGCCATTTCTAAGAAAGCTCAGACATTTGCACTGGGCCAGGGGTCTTTTAAAATGGAGTGTGGCAAAATGTAAGACTGTTCTGTGGTCAGATGAGTCACAATTTGAAGTTCTTTATGGAACACTGGGACGCCATGTCATCCGGACTAGAGAGGACAAGGAGAACCTAAGTTTTTATCAACGCTCCGTTCAGAAGCCTGCATCACTGATGGTATGGGGTTGCATGAGTGCTTGTGGCATGGGCAGCTTGCATGTCTGGAAAGGCACCATTAATGCAGAGAACTATGTTCAGGTTCTAGAACAACATATGCTCCCATCTAGACGTCATCTCTTTCAGGGAAGATCCTGCATTTTTCAACAAGATAATGCCAGACCACATTCTGCAGCAATCACATCATGGCTACGTAGGAGAAGGATCCGGGTACTGAAATGGCCAGCCTGCAGTCCAGATCTTTCACCTATAGAGAACATTTGGCGCATCAAAAAGAGGAAGGTGCGACAATGAAGGCCCAAGACGATTGAACAGTTAGAGGCCTGTATTAGACATGAATGGGAGAGCATTCCTATTTCTAAACTTGAGAAACTGGTCTCCTCTGTCCCCAGACATCTGTTGAGTGTTGTAAGAAGAAGGGGGAATGCCACACAGTGGTAAAAAATGGTCTTTTCCCAACTCTTTTGGGATTTGTTGACACCATGAAATTTT
The DNA here is from genome assembly GCF_029633855.1 of Hoplias malabaricus. Taxonomy (NCBI): domain Eukaryota; kingdom Metazoa; phylum Chordata; class Actinopteri; order Characiformes; family Erythrinidae; genus Hoplias; species Hoplias malabaricus. Next base: position 18,971,005 of record NC_089811.1, on the reverse strand, counting down.
GAAACAACATATTTTGCCCTTAAAATGATACATTCTCTCAGTTTAAACTTTTGATCTGTGATTTGTGTTCTATTCGGAATAAAATATTAGATGTTGGCAACTCCACATCATTGCATTCAGTTTTTATTCACAATTTGTTTAGTGTCCCAACTTTTTTGGGAATCCAGTTTGTACATATGTCAGAGATATAGCTCTGAAGAGAGAGAGAGAGAGCGAGAGAGAGAGAGAGACACTTAAAAATACAATGAGTATTATAGGAAAGGCTTTGGCACACAGCATTGATTACACTATGCAGATAATCAACTCTGCTTAACTCAACACACACATGAACACTCACACATACACACAAGCTATAAGCACATGCCATGCTGGGTAAACATTTTAAATGGTGGTCAAAAGCTGAGAGCTGGATATTAACTTAATAATATGGAGAGGAGGAATAATCCTATTATAGATCAAACAACTCCCTCTCTACAGCTCCCGCTCTACTTTTCTGAAAAATATACTCACACACACATACACAAACACAAAGTTACAGATAGTACATACAGCACTAAATAGCATACTCCCTCATTACCTTTAACTACAACATTTTGAATGATTGCATTGAGAGAGAAAGCAAGAGAGAGAGAGAGAGAGAGAGAGAGAGACCGCACACTCTATAAGCCATTAGCTTAAGTACAATTTTCTTCTGCATACTCATTATTAGCTTTATTCCTGTTAAGTGCTTTTTTGTGATTGATAATTAATCTTTTTGAAATAGTGATGTCTTGCTCTTACTGTGCAAACAATAAGTCTATATCTGTATATACCCATAAGTCCTCTTACGGCCAGCGCACTGTGTTTGAAGTCTTGAGTCATGAGGAGGAGGAGAGAGTATCAGAGATAAATAGTTTCCCACAGCTCCGATAAGGACCAAGGTACACAACTTTAATATTGGATTTATTGTTATGTTTTTTGCTGTGTCTAAATAAGCACAAGCCAGGGTGCCTTGGGTTTTTTTATACAGCATGTAGCTTGTCTGGGTCAAAAATATAAACACGGAGGGAAACACAAGACCACAGGTTCAAATTCAAACTGAACTGTTTAACCTTACAACCCTGTTCCACTTTAACATAATCGACTCAGACCTGCTCGAGTATTAGTGTGAAAGTTTGACCCAAGTCACTGTTCAAAAGCCATCATCATAAAGGACTGAAAACGTGGGCTTCATCTGCTGAATCATGGCACTAACAGGCAGAAAAACAGCTGGATCTAGGCAGAAGAATCAAAGGGGGCTCATATTTACAGTTTAAACCCAACATTACAAGGTTTGTTTTATTCTGCCACATTGACATTTACATCATTTCCAAATACCCGTATTGAACATAGAGTGGAAAACAAGAATGGAAACCACAGGTTTGGTTTCAAGCCATTTCCTTGTTAATTTTCCTTCAAATTGGCCATAATGAGCTCTGAATACATATTTGTCCTCCAACGCTTGTCCATAATCAATTATGAAATATGCTAATCTATTGCTGTTGGCCATGACTTATCACATTACTGTCACTAATTGGAGGTCATTCCCTCCCTGGGGTTCTGCTAACCTTCCCTTTCTCTCACTCTCTATTCATCTCTTTTATTTTCCTCTTCTCTCTCTCGCGCTCCCTTTCTCTCCTTCACCTTTGCTGATGAAAACAAGCTAGTGTCAAAGGATGACCTCAGAACAAACAAATTACACAGTGATATACCCATTAACCACCTTTGGGGACTTAATAAGCATGGTACAATGTCTCATGCATGTACAGCATTGAATATGTTTGTTACATACTTGTATTATAATATTCCTTTACAGATAAACTGTTTGATTAATATACTGGAGTATATTTCTGGTAATGGCAAGAAATTTTAATCAACTTCTGTTAGACAAAAAATAAATGAGAATAGACAGGACAGGAAGCTTTACTGATAAAATTATTAAGTTACTTGATTTAAATGTGTGCAGCAGTTCCATGTTACACATCAATACAATTTCATTTTTCAGTTAAATACATTTTGGCAATCATTGTTTTGATATTACACCATGACCCTGAACTGGATAAGTGGCTACAGATAATGAATGAATGAATGAATGAATGTTTTGATGTTAATATATTAATATAAGAATACATCATGTAATTCATTTTAAAGAAACTGAGTAGTATTTTACATTTAATTAACAGTTTAAAGATCATTTAACTAATGGGGAGAATAGAGCCTCTGTCTTTGCTACTTTTGCTACTGGTGGCACGGTGGCACACATTTACAGACTTTTGATTTAAGTATTTAACAAGAAAAAAATATATAATATATATATTTTATATTTTTGTTATATTTTATATAATATATATATATATATATATATATTTTTTTTTTTTTTTTTTTTTTCTTGTTAAATACTTAAATCAAAAGTCTGTACATGTGTTTAAATTGCAAATGTTTACATTTAAACTAACACTAAAATATGAAACACTATTTTTCTGCGTGACTGCGGATTGTGTTGGAGGCTTTTAATTTGAATCAGCGCAGGACGCCGACTGTCCCTTCACAATTAACCAGGGAGCGAGTTAGATTTCTAAACCTCCGTCAGAGCACAGCGGGGCGGTGAGGTGCTGAAAGGTGTCCACTAAGTGTCCACTGCCTCTGTTAAATATACTAAATAAAGAACAGTGGAGTATTTAGGCGCTGTTTAGAACGGTATGACGCCTCAGGGATTTAAAGGCCAGTCCTGCTCCGAGCTCGAGGCTGAAAATGGCGCCCTGTTAACTCGCTTTTTGTTCGAATTTTTCTGTTTAATATAAATTAAGGTGCAGTTATGTCGCGCCGTTTGAATGGTTAACACATAAAACTACAAACCTTTCCACGCTTACATTCAAAGAAATTAAACATAGAGCATATCAAGCATAGACATTTAAAGTAAGCTGTGCCAGTTTAAGGTGGAACGGAAGAAATCGAACCAAACGGGTTGATAGGACGCCATTTCAGCCTCGTGGTTTTATAAAGAAAAGCTGATATAAGTTTGCTCCAAGCAGCTATGGGCGATGAAACTGTGCTACCTTTAAAGCTAACGTTAGCTAGCATTGCACAAGATATTTAACAGTTTAGTTTCTGTTTTCTGAGTAGACAATGTTGATTATGTAACCTGGACCCTGTAGCTGGACCCTCTCCCCACAGTTTTGGTTAAAGCTTGTCTTCCTTCTCTAGTCTCTCTCATCTCTGCTATCATCCACTCCTCTCTTTCCACTGGAACTGTTCCTCCATCCTTTAAAACTGCTGTAATTACTCCAATTCTAAAAAAAAAACCTGGTGCTGATCTTAACAATTTCAATCTCAAATTTACCCTTCATTTCCAAAAGTCTTGAGAAAATAGGGTCTCAACTATATATTCTTCTATCTCAAAACAAACTGTATGAACAGTTCCGATCTGGCTTCCGCCCTCTCCATAGCACTGAAACTGCTCTCATAAAAATCACCAATGACCTCCTAATGGCAACTGATTCTGGTTTACTCTCCAGCCTCATCCTCCTGGACCTGAGTGCAGCATTTGAAACTATCTGTCGCCCCACACTCCTCAGTAGACTATCCTCCATTGGTATCACTCAGATCCCTCTAAACTGGTTCAAATCATACCTTTCCAGCCGCACTCAGTACATCCAGCTTAAAACTTCCACGTCCCACCCTTCTCCTGTCACTTCAGGTGTGCTCTTCATCATTTATCTTCTTCTGCTTGGTCATATTTCAATATCAATATGGCCAACATCAATTTCCACTGTTACGCGGATGACACCCAGCTCTACCTTGCCTGTAAGCCCACTTCCAACCTCCCTCCCCCCTCCCTTACTGACTGCTTAATGGAAATAAAATCTTGGCTTTCCCTAAATTTACTTAAACTCAACAGCGATAAAACTGAGGTTTTTCTCATTGGTACTAAATCAACATTATCCAAAACTGACAGCTTTTCTCTTAACATTGACAATTGTTCTTTTCTCCCCTCCCCACAAGTAGAGAGTCTGGGTGTCATCCTCGACAGTACTCTTTCTTTTCAATCTCATATCAATAACATTACCTGGTCTGCCTATTTTAATCTCCGTAACATCAACCGTCTCCACCCCTCCCTTACTCCCCATACCACTGCCATCCTTGTCCACAGTCTTGTCACTTCCCGCCTTGATTACTGCAACTCCCTCCTTTTGGGTATTACCCACAAATCTCTTCATAAGCTTCAACTGGTCCAGAACTCAGTTGCCCGTATCATCACTAGAACCCCCTCCATCCACCACATCACTCCTGTTCTGCAACAGCTCCACTGGCTTCTGGTCAAGTTACGCATTGATTACAAGATCCTTCTGTTAACATTCAAGGCCATCCACAATCTGTCTCCACCGTATCTTTCCAATCTCCTCCATGTTGTAACTCCCTCTCGCACCCTCAGATCCTCCACTTGACTGTACCCCCTGCCCGTCTCACTTCCATGGGAATTGGAGCTTTCAGCCGCTCTGCTCCCCAGCTTTGGAACAATTTACCCCCCAACATACAGAACATAAACTCACTCCCACAATTCAAGTCTTCACTCAAAACCCACCTGTTTAAGATTGCATTTTCTTTAAAATGACTCAGTTGCATTGTTTATTTTTTCCCAATACTGTATACTTGTGTGTTGTTCGGTATTATTTATGTTTATTGTTTACTTTGTACTCTTAGTAAGGTGTCCTTGTGTGACAGAAAGGCACCTATGAAATAAAATGTATTATTATTATTATTAAACAGGAAATCAAAGTCACATATGTTTTGAGAAGCTACTGAAGGTTTGGTTACACGTTAAAGAACACAGCAGTAATAATGACTTATTTATTTAATATCTTTATAATAAATTTACATGTTACAAATTATGGTGTAAAAGTCTTAGAGTGTTTACAGACTAAATTACACAATAAATACTGCATCGTATTGCATAGAATTAAGTAAATACAATCCCTATAAAATCAGAAGGCAAATTATTTATGAACAATGTGTTCACAGGTAACTGAAGAAACAACTGCCACTGGAGATGTTAAGAGCTCCAACCAGCCTTTACATTTAAAGGCTTGGACTGATGAGCACAACATGAAAACTAACTAGCAGGTACCAGTGTCCAACCAGGAGCTATTCGTAATCAGTAAAAGTTGTACTCAAATCTAAATTCATTTGAAAATTGATCTTAGATATGTTACGTGACCAAGTGGTAAGTTTATTTGCATGTTATGCAGTATTGAGCTTGAATTGACCATGTTTTTGTGATGATATTTAGTGTGAATTATTACACTAGTCACTTTACGGTATTGCACCTGGAAGGGTAAAGGTAGAGGAATGAGGATGGCAGATTTTATCCTCCACTGAGGCTATTTTCTTGGTAAATTGTCACTCTATTCTGGACACTTACGTCATCCCCACAACACACTTTCCTTCAATCAGTGTGTGAGTAGAATCTATGAGAGCTATAACACAGAATCGGTCCCCATAAGGAACCGTATTGTTGTGTGATGAAGGTCCCCACAAGGCCTGTTTTGTTCTCGAAGTGTGAATGCAGACAGAACTTGGCTTGACAGGACAATGTATTTTAATGATTATTTTAATTTTTGTCTCTGATGTCTGATCTAGGTTGCCAGGCAACTCATCTTAGATATGTTACATGACCAAGTGGTCAGTTTATTTGCATGTTATGCAGTATTGAGCTTGAACTGACCATGTGTTTCTTCTGTTTTTTTGTATTTTAACATATTGTCCTTATGATATGTGTTTTCAGTCAACGAGTGTTGCAGCTAATAACGTGGCAGAGGATGACTCCTGTCCCTCTCCACTCAGAGACCAAAATGCATGACGCTACTCGTCTAAACAACATTTCTTCACTGGTAAAATGACGTTAATCACTTCTGATATAATTCTACAGCCTGTCTTTGTCATGTTTTTGTTATTTTTGTTGTTTTTTAAGTCAGATAGAAAAAGGCAAGAAGCTTTTTGTGATGATTTTTAGTGTGAATTATTAGACTAGTCAGTTTACGGTATTGCACCTGGAAGGGTAAAGGTAGAGGAATGAGGATGGCAGATTTTATCCTCCACTGAGGCTATTTTCTTGGTAAATTGTCACTCTATTCTGGACACTTACGTCGTCCCCACAACACACTTTCCTTCAATCAGTGTGTGAGTAGAATCTATGAGAGCTATAACACAGAATCGGTCCCCTTAAGGTATCGTATTGATGTGAGACAGGTCCCCATAAGGAACTGTATTGTTGTGTGATGAAGGTCCCCACAAGGCCTGTTTTGTTCACGAAGTGTGAATGCAGACAGAACTTGGCTTGACAGGACAATGTATTTTAATGATTATTTTAACTTTTGTCTCTGATGTCTGATCTAGGTTGCCAGGCAACTCATCTTAGATATGTTACATGACCAAGTAGTCAGTTTATTTGCATGTTATGCAGTATTGAGCTTGAATTGACCATGTGTTTCTTCTGTTTTTTGTATTTTAACATATTGTCCTCATGATATGTGTTTTCAGTCGACCAGTATTGCAGCTAATAACGTGGCAGAGGATGACTCCTGTCCCTCTCTCCACTCAGAGACCCAGATGCATGATGCTACTCGTCCAAACAGCACTTCTTCAGCGGTACAATGAAGTTAGTCACTTCTGATATAATTTTACAGCCTGTCTTTGTCATGTTTTTGTTATTTTTGTTGTTTTGTAAGGCAGATAGAAAAAGGCAAGGAGCTTTTTGTGATGATATTTAGTGTGAATTATTACACTAGTCAGTTTACGGTATTGCACCTGGAAGGGTAAAGGTAGAGGAATGAGGATGGCAGATTTTATCCTCCACTGAGGCTATTTTCTTGGTAAATTGTCACTCTATTCTGTACACTTACGTCGTCCCCACAACACACTTTCCTTCAATCAGTGTGTGAGTAGAATCTATGAGAGCTATAACACAGAATCAGTCCCCATAAGGAACCGTATTGTTGTGTAATGAAGATTCCCCACAAGGCCTGTTTTGTTCTCGAAGTGTGAATGCAGACAGAACTTGGCTTGACAGGAAAATGTATTTTAATGATCATTTTAATTTTTGTCTCTGATGTCTGATCTAGGTTGCCAGGCAACTCATCTTAGATATGTTACATAACCAAGTGGTCAGTTTATTTGCATGTTATGCAGTATTGAGCTTGAATTGACCATGTGTTTCTTCTGTTTTTTGTATTTTAACATATTGTCCTTATGATATGTGTTTTCAGTCGACCGGCATTGCAGCTAATAACATGGCAGAGGATGACTCCTGTCCCTCTCTCCACTCAGAGACCAAAATGCATGATGCTACTCGTCCAAACAACATTTCTTCACTGGTAAAATGACGTTAATCACTTCTGATATAATTTTACAGCCTGTCTTTGTCATGTTTTTGTTATTTTTGTTGTTTTTTAAGACAGATAGAAAAAGGCAAGAAGCTTTTTGTGATGATTTTTAATGTGAATTATTAGACTAGTCAGTTTACGGTATTGCACCTGGAAGGGTAGAGGTAGAGGAATGAGGAGGGCAGATTTTATCCTCCACTGAGGCCATTTTCTTGGTAAATTGTCACTCTATTCTGGACACTTACGTCGTCCCCACAACACACTTTCCTTCAGTCAGTGTGTGAGTAGAATCTATGAGAGCTGTAACACAGAATCGGTCCCCTTAAGGTATCGTATTGATGTGTGAGACAGGTCCCCATAAGGAACCGTATTGTTGTGTGATGAAGGTCCCCACAAGGCCTGTTTTGTTCACGAAGTGTGAATGCAGACAGAACTTGGCTTGACAGGACAATGTATTTTAATGATTATTTTAATTTTTGTCTCTGATGTCTAATCTAGGTTGCCAGGCAACTCATCTTAGATATGTTACATGACCAAGTGGTCCGTTTATTTGCATGTTATGCAGTATTGAGCTTGAATTCACCATGTGTTCCTTCTGTTTTTTGTATTTTAACATATTGTCCTTATGATATGTGTTTTCAGTCGACCAGTATTGCAGCTAATAACGTGGCAGAGAATGACTCCTGTCCCTCTCTCCACTCAGAGACCAAAATGCATGATGCTACTCGTCCAAACAACATTTCTTCACTGGTAAAATGACGTTAATCACTTCTGATATAATTCTACAGCCTGTCTTTGTCATGTTTTTGTTATTTTTGTTATTTTTTAAGGCAGATAGAAAAAGGCAAGAAGCTTTTTGTGATGATTTTTAATGTGAATTATTAGACTAGTCAGTTTACGGTATTGCACCTGGAAGGGTAGAGGTAGACGAATGAGGATGGCAGATTTTATCCTCCACTGAGGCTATTTTCTTGGTAAATTGTCACTCTATTCTGGACACTTACGTCGTCCCCACAACACACTTTCCTTCAATCAGTGTGTGAGTAGAATCTATGAGAGCTATAACACAGAATCGGTCCCCATAAGGAACCGTATTGTTGTGTGATGAAGGTCCCCACAAGGCCTGTTTTGTTCTCGAAGTGTGAATGCAGACAGAACTTGGCTTGACAGGACAATGTATTTTAATGATTATTTTAATTTTTGTCTCTGATGTCTGATCTAGGTTGCCAGGCAACTCATCTTAGATATGTTACATGACCAAGTGGTCAGTTTATTTGCATGTTATGCAGTATTGAGCTTGAACTGACCATGTGTTTCTTCTGTTTTTTTGTATTTTAACATATTGTCCTTATGATATGTGTTTTCAGTCGACCGGCATTGCAGCTAATAACATGGCAGAGGATGACTCCTGTCCCTCTCTCCACTCAGAGACCCAGATGCATGATGCTACTCGTCCAAACAACATTTCTTCACTGGTAAAATGACATTAATCACTTCTGATATAATTCTACAGCCTGTCTTTGTCATGTTTTTGTTATTTTTGTTGTTTTTTAAGGCAGATAGAAAAAGGCAAGAAGCTTTTTGTGATGATATTTAGTGTGAATTATTAGACTAGTCAGTTTACGGTATTGCACCTGGAAGGGTAAAGGTAGAGGAATGAGGAGGGCAGATTTTATCCTCCACTGAGGCTATTTTCTTGGTAAATTGTCACTCTATTCTGGACACTTACGTCGTCCCCACAACACACTTTCATTCAATCAGTGTGTGAGTAGAATCTATGAGAGCTATAACACAGAATCGGTCCCCTTAAGGTATCGTATTGATGTGTGAGACAGGTCCCCATAAGGAACCGTATTGTTGTGTGATGAAGGTCCCCACAAGGCCGGTTTTGTTCTCGAAGTGTGAATGCAGGCAGTGACGCTACTGTTGCACACCCCGCCGCCTCATCCTTTGCCTTCTCTCTGGTTATGTGGCCTTACTAAAAGATTTCCATGAATCACCTGACCCAAGGCCTGGTCCTCCGCATTGTACCTGGCCAATCACATCCTTTAGATCTAATGAGCTCCTGGCTAACTGGACGGCCACTTTTGGATTCCACTTCCTTCCTGCTTTTATGATTTGCGCTGCTGCTTTTACCACTGCATCTTTCAATCCTGACAAAATCATCTCACGACTCACCTTAGCACATTTAAATTCTTCAACTAAACTTGAGTGGTAGCTCCAGTACCCCTCTCCCATACCATGCCACGCTACTTAAACACTGCGGCATCCCTAGCCACTTGGCCACCTAATACGAAGCAGTAAGCCAAACTGCAGACACCACAATTTCAGCTTTCCTGTCAAACACAGCCTTCAGCAGTTCAGCTTTTAGTCACACAACTTGTCCTGTATCGTTTAGTGCTGCACTATATCATCTACCTAAACTCTTTGCTGGTCTCTTCGGTACTGTAGGCCTGACACTCAGTCCTTTGTGTCTAATCCAAAGCCACACTGACTTGTAGTCCTCTGTGTCTAATCCACAGCCAGACTGACTTGCATTCTTCTGTGTGTCTAATCCACAGCCATATTGGCCCACAGTCATACTGACCTGTAGTCCTTCATATCTAATCCACAGCAAGACTGACCTGCACTCTTCTGTGTGTCTAATCCACAGCCAGACTGACCTGCAGTCCTTCCTGTCCAGCCCATAGCCACACTGGCCCACATTCCTCTGTCTAATCCACAGCCATACTGACCTGCACTCTTCTGTGTGCTTAATTCAAAACAGTACAGATTCTCTCTGATCAGTGTCTAATCAACAGCCATACTGACCCATATTTCTCTGTTTCTAATTCACAGGTATACAGACATGCACTCCTGTGCCTAAATGTCAGCTGTGCTCACCTGCAGTCTTCCATGTGTTAATTCACAGATACACTGATCCATATTTCTCTTTGCATTTGATCAACATTGATACTCCATATTTTTTGCCATCTCTTATTCAACCATTATATCCAGCCACCAGTCTACAGCTCTATCTAGTCATATGTCTACAACTACTTGCAATTACAATTCTGATTTGACCTCTTTCAGGTACTGAAAGCCTCTTGGAAGAAGAAAACACTTTGGCAACAGACAGATGTACAGATAGCAGAAAGTACAATCTGTTCATCTCATCTTGTATTGTACCATCAAACTGTGAGAAGTGTTTATGGGCTGAACGTGATGCTCTTTAAAACCGAGGCTGGCAGAACCGGAAATTCTACCTTCATAATTCAATTACACTCTACAAAAGGAAATTTCAGAATAAATAGTGTGAAGATCACGAAGTATCTGGTATGGCATTTATTTGTTTACATACACGTCGCAGGAACGCACACTGCACATGGCTGAAAAGTCTACTGAATGTAGTTCTTCATTTCCTAACTTTTAAAAAGCATTTGGATTTTACTTCAAATTGTTTTTAATAATAATTAAAATACCATGCATTTAAATGTAGCACTTTTTTTTTGCTGTAAGAAGAATATCCTTTTATTTTTGCCAGGCACAGAGTTTAATTGTTGCTTCCAAATTTGAATTGAAAATTTGAAAATTAAAAGGTGAATTCTGCTATTTAAACGTGAGTTTAATGTGCTGAAGTTAAATTAGTTAGTAGTAGTTTTATTATAGTGTTAAGTGTCATGTGAGTAATGGTTAAAATCTGGTTTAAAAATATTAAATTTCAGAAACAGTTGTTCTCGCAGTAGAAAATAAAAGGTTTGCACAAGGTGGAAACAATTTAGACAGTAATTCACTACTCTTTCAATGATTTATCTTTCAATAATACCTTTAATTGATGTATTCCTATTAAATCAGTATTAATCAAAGCAAATTCTGCAATGTGATTAAGATGATTACATGAGTGATGCATTCTATCACTAGCACCATTTGCTGACTTCATGCTACATTTCTACCAATGACCAACTAAGCAACAATAAACTTAAAAGACATGTAACTATTGTTGCAAATATTGCAAATTTTCTTTCAATTTACAATTTTTTAATATTAAATATTTAAAAAAATGCTTTCTGATGCATTTGATATTTGAACAATGCATTATTCTTACCATTTGCTATCTTAAAGCATGTGATTTTTCATTAATAACATTTTGTTACAAGGTCCCCACAATGTTGACTTGATATTTTTGAGGTCCCCATTTAGCACGATCAGAACAGATCAGAGCAGATACTTCAACTTTTCTGAAGTTTAAAGACGTGTATATGCTCACAAAGCTATAGTTAGTGTACCTGATTTTTTTCATACTCCTAGGACCTTTAGAAAGGGTGGTCCCCACAAGTGATGTTCAAAAAGCTGGTCCCCATCAACCATGGAAACCAGTATATGTGTGTGTGTGTGTGTGTGTATGCTGATATGAAATGTCAGGAAATACAGCCCATTTTATTGATATGGAAAAGTCACTCACTCAGTCAGAACTGCACATAATTAAATGTCACAGCCTTCAAAAATAAAAAGAGGAAATAAGAAGCCTTTTTCCTGAAGACTAGATTCAGCTGTGGGTAAAAAAAAGGAAAAGACAATGCATGTCACCATAAGAAAAGTATTTGATATCTCGGTAAACTATTCAGGCAGCAAACTTCTGAGAAATTATAAAGTTTTGCTGTACTTCATTTTTTCTCTGAGCCTGTAAAGTGGGTCCTTTCAGAGCTGACCTATTTAGCTCTGAAGCAGTTTCAGTAACTGTTTAAAAGACTCAGAGGTATGGAATCCACAAACACAGCGAATTATCCAGTCCAGCAGAGCTTAAACTTTTAATACTCAGCTCCTGCCTTGTCTTGTTTTCAGCTCTGTTCATGTGGCACCCCACTTCTTTTCATGTGTTGAACCTGGGAGTGGTCCGCTTCCACAGTCACTAATATTTGCAGTTTGCAACTTATACTCTGCATATACGTATACACCGATCAGCCATAACAATATAATGACCTCCTTTACACTATCTTTACATAAGCCCTTTCACCCTGTTCATCAATGGTCAGGACCACACAGGGACACCACATTTGGGTGGTGGACCATTCCCAGCACTAAAATCACACTGCTGTGTTGGTGGCTTTTTATTTGCTCTGGCAAGCTTATATATATTATTTATATATATATTATTTATATACAGCGTATATAAATAATAAAATATACTATATATGAAAAAGTTTGATAACACACTCATAACTGGTGAGAGTTCTGCTACTTTACATTTAGAAAAATGTGGTCACTTATGTTCAGTTTTGCATGGATTATGTATAAAATGTTTTAAAGCAGATGTTTATATAGTTATTTATTAATTTTGCATATAGGTCTAATTACAAATTCAAACATTCCCCTGCTCTTTTGTCTTTTTATGTTAACTGTTGTGTAATATTACAAATTAAAGAAGTAAGACTTTTAAAATATTCATTATATAACCTAAAATTTAAGCAGTCTGAAAATGGCAAGCAAGAAGAAATGTTTTGTCACTGCATTCATTATGAGTTCATGCATATGAGGACATTCATTTGTTCTGTTTTTGGGGACAATATTGTATTTTGATATTAGCAATCTTTTTTTTTTTTTTACAAAATGACAAAAATTTACGTTCTTAATACTATGCAACATTTGAATTTTGAATTACAATTATGTATTACACAAAAAAGTTTGAAAAGTTTGTACCCCTAATATAATATCTATAATACCACATGTACCAAAATCGGCTGTTATGGACCTGCTGCACCTGAGTCTAATCTCACAATACCCAAGTGATTCCCAAAATTTTGTTCTGTGTCCCCCTATTATAAATGAGAATATTTTTGAGCCCCTCAACTCTGATACACATGTACTTGTATTTGGCTTTCAGACTCTCAGGGATTTATTTTAAACATTGTAATTCATAAAAAAACAGCTACCTCTTGTTAAACAAAATAAAGTGACAAATCACCTTTAGAATGGAATTGTTACAACTAAAATACATTATGTATCTCATTCATTTGCCTTGTTGTGTACACCCCCTCCCCCCAACCCCCTGCAATTGCCCCCAATTTGGGAACCACTGCATTAACAAATGCCAAGAGTTGGCTAGAGAAGTATAAAAACTCCTAGCACTGTGAAAGTGAGTGAACTAAAGTGATGGAACTACTTCTATTATTTTTGGAGTGAGCTGGAGTTTATGGTTTCTAAACATATCTGCCTTTCCCTCACTAGTGCAGTACAAGGCCAAATAAAGAATGCTGGTAGTGTGTGTAGCTGAAAATGGTTGTTTGGTTTAGATATTCAACTGCACCCTAATAAAAGTGCTATGTTGATTTTGAGTTACTGATTCTCATTTAGCGTGCGCATGGGGCTGTGTGTGTGTGTATTTGTGAGTGTGTGTGTTCACACTGGCTTAGCGCCATGCAAATCCAATCACCAAGACCCACAAAGACTGCAGTGCATTTCCATTTTTTACTCCACTCCGTAGAAAGAGAAAAAGAGGAGAAAAGAGAGAGAGAGAGAGAGAGAGAGAGAGAATAAAAACAGACAGCAAGATAGAGGGAGAAAGACAGAAATGAGACTGAGTGATAATGAAGGAAAATCAAGAAACAGTCCACAGAGGCATATAAACCAGAATGAAAAAGGTAAACAGGAAGAGGGGGACAGAGATGAATGAGAAACAATGCAGAGAAAGACTAAAAAGTGAGAACGTGAAAGAGAAGAACAGACTGACAATGAGAATCAGAAAAGGCTGAGAAAGGGCAGAATGAAACAAGAGAAGAAAAAAAGAAAGGCTATAAACCCCCTTGTCACCTATCTGCATTAATATTTTTGTTTGAAGGTAGGTGTATGAAAATGTGTGACGTGCCTGTAATATGTGTGCGTTGATGTAGTTAAAGCTTTCATTTCACAGCGGTGGCTCTGATGTCTGGCCCCCTGCTGATCTATTCAATTCCACAGATAAGCCACTTTCAGAACGTTCAGCTTCTCCTGCAACATCTAATCACACCAATCTTAATTTGAATGCATCTGCATACTTCCACTTTGTCTCTATATGAATATTTGAGGCAAAGTGAGGACATCCCCATGGTAACCCCCCTTGCTGCTGCTTAGCCTGGCTGTCGTCCCTCTTGCTGACCCTGCCTTGACCTTGACCTGATCTCAACTGCCCTCTGAGGAAAAGAGTTTTTTATATATATATTCTCTACAACAATGCATCCACTGTTCTGCAAAAAATCGTTTCCCATACATTTGGGCCACACACCTCCGTCTCCATGGTGCTGGGAATCTGAGGGGGATCATAGGGTGAGCAGGTGGTTCCACAGACCAATGAGGGCAGAGCATTCAGTCCTTTTTTTTAAAAAAAAAAAACATCTGAAGTGGAACACAGAGAAAAAAAATCAACTTGAAGGGAGAAAAAGAAAAAAGGGAGGACTGTACACTTGTGTGTTGTGTTTGGGGTCTTTCTTTCATTCTGTGAGGAAAGCCAGAGTGTCTACAGGTCACGAGTGACGTGAGGGGAAGCAAGAAAGAAAAGGACCTGAGAGAGTGCACTAGAAGGTGTGAGAGAATAAAAGAAGAGAAAATCCCTAGGCCAAGAGCATCAGCTAATCCATCATTAGCATTTGGAAAAACGAAGGACAGCAAGAATAGGAGCGAGATTCGGGAACTATAGTGGAGTTAATGACACGGGATGGGCGTATACAACGTGTGCGCGCGTGTGTATGTGTGTGTGTGTGTTGCATTGTATCAGCCTGCATTTAATCAGCCTGCAGTTCCTGTCATTTACTTCATGACACTCATGAACTAGGGCTTATTCACTTGCTGGTGTATGCTTCAAGCTTCAAGGCTTTCAAAGTCACACTAAAATATTTTAGTCTTTCTCTCTCTTGTCTATGTATGCTGGAAACAGTTTTAGATTTCAGAAGGTATTAGATTAATCAAAAAAAGAAAAGTCTCTCAGTTAGTAAAGTTTCATACAAGTATAGAAATTCTTTAAAATTTAGAAATTTCAGCAGAATTGCAAAACAACTGTAATAAATCTAGATTTTAAAGAGGAACTTGGAAAAAATTTTCAGTTTAATGCTGTATCCGAAACTGTGCCCTACTCGCCATGTAATGCACTATTTTGGGGTTTCGCCATTTTACACTAGTTTCCGGTATCATAGCTGATTATTTTCTGTGCTCTCAAACAATCCGCCAATGCACTGCAAAAGGTACTGTACAACCCATGTACGCAAGCTGATACTAGTGGATAGCGGATACCCATAATGCACTGTGCCTTTAACAACCAACATGAGCTACAGTCCAAAATCGTTCACTACCCTCCTGAATTCTGTTCCCTATAATAGTGCATTTTATAGTGAGTAATATATGGAATAGTTAACAGGGAGCCATTTCAGACACAGGGAAATTTAAATGAGTTTAACATCTTTCTGAATGTGTCTTCCTGTTAGGGATCTCTATTCTAAAAAATGTCCACATCATCTATACACAAACAAATACTCACATACACATACTTGCCCACATAGAAACAAACAGCTGAGTGGGTTGCATATCACAATATTTCTAGACATATTATGTTTTTCCATTTGCAAAGGCTTTCTGACAAGTTCCTGAAGTATTCCTGTCTGAGTGACAAAAGTTCCTGAGAGAATAAAAGGAGAAATGAGCGTGTTGTGAGGTGTGTGTGTCTCTCCTCCTTTTTCCCCCAAAAGCAATTCTACTTTCTTGAGGAGTGCCTGAGCATCATTCAATCGCTTAAATCTCTAAATAGAGGTTGCCATGCGCTCCACATCCACTACCACACAATCTGCCATGAAAGAGCCAATCAGAGCGTGACTTTCCATCCACTTATCACAAAAAGCACCAATCAGAGCATGACCCTGACCAATCTGCACAATAAAGTCTTTGAAGACCTGTCGGAGGAATCCTTGATGTTCTGAGAGCTTGTGTATATGCTTGGGGTGTGAGGAAAAGCCTGGAGCACAAAAGTACACACACACACACACACACACACAGAGACATCTTTGTCAGGATGGTGAGTCCCATAGGTGTTGTGTATGACATTCCTGACAGAACACAAATTATCTCAGTTTTTGTTAGTTTTCTTTTGGCATAATTAAATAAATATAATATTATTCATTCATTTTCGGTAACTGTTCATCCAGTTCAGGGTCGCAATGGGTCCGGAGCCTACCCGGAATCACTGGGCGCAAGGTGGGAACACACACTGGAGGGGACGCCAGTCTTCGCAGGGTGGTAAATATAATATATACATAACACGACATATAACTATAATTATTTATTATTGTTTCATGATGGACACACTGATAGGAATGATCTAAAATGCTAAAATGTAATTCTTTTTTTTACTTTAATATGAAATATGAAAAAATATAAACAATGTACGCTTTCTAAAAAAATACATTTTTTGAGATATATGATTTGGGGCGGCACGGTGGCGCAGTAACACAGCTCCAGGGGCCTGGAGGTTGTGGGTTCGATTCCAGCTCCGGGTGACTGTCTGTGAGGAGTTGGTGTGTTCGGTTTCCTCCCACGGTCCAAAAACACACGTTGTTATGTGGATTGGTGACTCAAAAGTGTCCATAGGCGTGTGTGTTGCCCTGTGAAGGACTGGCGCCCACTCCAGGGTGTGTCCCTGCCTTGCGCACAATGATTCCAGGTAGGCTCTGGACCCACCGCGACCCTGAACTGGACAAGCAGTTACAGATAATGAATGAATGAGATGTATGATTTTTCTCCAGCACTTACAATACACTCTCAGAAAATCTCAGTCTGATGGAATATTTTATGGCCACTTTGGTGGTACCTTCAAGAATACATATTCAGTACATTTTGTTAGGGAACATAATTGTAACATATTCTATATTAATTGTATATTTTAAGTTTTGATTTCATATGCCTAATTTAATCTCCAGGACTTTATTTATTAGGTGTCCATTTATTAGGTAGCACTGCAAGTGCTGGAGTCCTATTGTTTTTGGTCTGTTTCCTCTTCTTCTTCTTCTTCTTCTTCTTCTTTCTTCTTCTTCTTGTTTTTCTCCAATGAAACGCAATGGGCAGCCCAAACCGTAGGTCCTACAGACTTGTCGTTTGGTCAACTGGTAGTAAACCCTCCCACTACTCAGGTACAAAGAATCAGCCCGATCAGCCTGATGGTGGCGCTATAGTGCTATAGATTCTATGGTGATGATGTCATATTCGAAAAAACATAGCCGCCATTGGCTAATCAAATTTCCTTTAACAAGGTCGTATCATCATGAGACTTGCATGGTATGTTCATGGCAGCACTTTCTAAGCCCATAAAAAGTTTCATAACAAAATTCAATTATTCAACATGCAAATATGGAATATCTCAGCGAAATATAAACATATTGACAAGCAGTTTGCTTTATTGCATACTCTGCATATTGTTTTACAACTTTACAATTTCAACTATTGTCAAAAAATGCATAGTTTATCCACAATAGTCAGGTATGTTAAAATAGAGCTTTTCAAACTCCTCCCTGGTAATTTGTCTTAACAATAAACAATTGGTATTTTTGCAATCTGTATAGACTGTAGGTCAATAATTATTTACAAAAGTTGGACCTTTTGACACGCTGTTGCGGCAGTAATTTAACAAATATGCATGGCTGGGGCTCGGTGCACTCTTTGAGCTATAACTACAGCAAACTTCACCTAAATCAAACACAACTTGGTGCACAAATGTATGTCATTACACTGAAGTAGTCTGCTAAATATGCCCACATTTCATAAAAAGGGGGTGCTAAAATTAGACAACAACTGGTTGTATAGATTCATAATTGATTACATTGCCACCTAGAGATGCAGTACCAGCAAGATGAGACAGATATATTCCGAAGACCATGGGAAAGGAGCTTGTGCGTTTTCATATCATATGGCTAAAGCATTTTTCAGTTTCAGCTGTTAGTTATGTGAAGTTTTGAAGACAAGCTGTACTGCTCTTTTTAAGCAGAGCCTGCTATCACACAGTAAAGAAAGTTCCACATATATATTTAATAATTAATAATTATTAAAGTTCAGGTTCTTAAGATTCTCATGATACCACATATGTCCATATTGGGTTTTGATCCAAGTACTAGTTTATGGTCAAATATATGTCCCCTCCCACTCATCTGCCTGGAGTCTTCTCTTTTTTGCTGAATCCCCCGTCAGCCCCTCCCTCTCCTTCTCACACACAGACTGTCACCTCTCCCCCTCCCCTCCCCCCTGCCAGTCAGAGAGGGCCAGGGGACATAGACAGTTGAAAGCATATCTAAACAAATCAACAATAACATCATGACTGATTCCTTATTTTCATTTCAGAGTCCAGGGAACACGAGAAATGTTTTTCCCTTTTTGATTTTTAAAAAAAATAAATAAATGATTGGCTTTATAAAAATGTGCCAATTTAATTATGTTTTAAAGGGTTTCCAAGAAATCCCAGAAAGTGTACCCCCAAAAAAAGTAATAAATAAAATATAAATTAAAAAGTAAAACAACTTTGCAGCAGAGCATAGGTCTGGAGGAGAGCAGGAGCAGCCATCTGTTAGAGGTGTTACTCTGTTGCCAGAGTGTGTGTGTGTGTGTGTGTGTCTGTGTGTGTGTGTGTGGAGTGTGCGTGCGTGTGTGTGTGGAGTGTGTGTGTGTGTGTGTGAGTGTGTGTGTGTGTGTGGAGTGTGTGTGCGTGTGTGTTTGTGTGTGTGTGTTGCGGTGAGTGTATGAGAAGGAAAAGGAGCATGAAATGAGTGCCAAGGCCACCATGTACTCCAGATAATGAGGTGCAGGAAGATGCTGAGAGATGAGAAGCACAGTTTGCTCTTTCACGTGAAAAAAAAAGCATTTTACATCAAAACCTCAATCTGCAAGTGTCCTCCACATACAGAGTTTGTGGAGGCAAGCAAATTGCTCAAATGATTCACAGCCTACTTTGGATTGCCAGATTATTAGGTACACGCCTACCATATAGGTGCCCTTGGTACGTATATATCTGCTGACCGTAGAATGTTGCTATGCAATAACTATTCAGTTTCAGTTTACACTGTCCATCGATGCAAAAGAAGTGCCATAGGACCACTGCTGACCTCATATTGTCTGTGCAGGAAGTGACTGATAAATTGTGCAAATGGTCTGAAGTCAGTATCTAGACAAGCACAAGGTGCACATTATGGACAGAAGTATCTAATTAACAAAAGATCCAGTAACATACAACAAAATAAAACAGAAAAAGGCATCCTTGGGTATGTGAAAGGTGCTTTATAACATCGCTCATGCTCATTATTATTACTATTAATATTGTATACAGGAATGCTGTTCTCTGGTTTGTTTACCTTTGTAAGCTCCACATCTTTTAAGGGGGAACGGTATGTTTTGGGGATTGTAAGTGACTGAAGTCTAACTTGTCTGTAAGTTTTTATTTACAGTGTGAATTACCACAGAAACTCATTTGTCAAACTGTCTAGTTTTGTAGCATTTTCAGTCTGTGTGTACTTGCATGTAGTTAGCACTTTACCGAATTTAGAGTCAATTCCATTTACAGCACAAATCATTCAATATTACCCACCTATGGAGCAGAAAATATCAATATCCTCATCTCTGTTCATGCTTATCAACATTTGGAGGGCAGGAAAATTCTGTGAGCAAAGAGAAAAAGCATAGCATACAGGAAAGAGACACTATGTTTTTTTTTTTTTTTAAACCCATTTATAAACACTGGAGCAAACACACTGGAGAGCTAGCAAATGGTAAAGAAACATCCTCAAAATAGTTTTAAAAAGTGTTTTTTGATTCTGGCTGAACGTCAGATTTAATGTGTGGAAAAATGTGTCACACTCTTTAGAATTGAATTTTTAATGTGGTAAAACCTTAAGACCAAATTCAGTTACTTACATTTACATTTATTTGGCAGACATCTGTAAAAGCATTGGCAGGTCCTAAAATGATGCTGTGGTCTTTTGAAGACAATCAAACACTACTTGGATTGGTGGCTGACAAAAAAACTACAGTGAAGCTAGACTGTGCAACAAGGAACAACAATACTGCAATAATATGTTTGAATTGATGAACAGAGTTTTGTTAGGTCTACCAAAACAAAACAACATGCAAATACATGGTGAGTAAACAACACTTAATGTTACTGGCGAGTATAGCTGAGTAGAGTAAATACATTGCAGTGGAAAAGAGCTATTACTGGGACAGTGAGTTTCATTCCAAGCTGCTTATTAAAGCCACCTCTTTGTGTGAAGGGAAGTGTTGTTACCAGCTACACTACACCGTCCAGCATTTTATTTTTCAAAAATCTGAGGTTTGGAAGAAACACTGATTCTTTATTTGACGAAAAACTCAACACTTTGCTTCACATCACTAGGAAATATGAATGAAAAAGACTAAAAAAGAAGTGGTACATTATTAATCTCCTTGAGGAAATTGAAATTCTCTCATTTAACCCGGTGAAACATACTCACACACATAGTTTTGAGCAATTTTAGCACACTCATAACCTGAGTGGGGGGGCACCCACTTTAGCTTCAGTGCCTGGGGAGCACTGAAGGTTTAGGTGCCTTGCTGAAGGGTACTTCAGCCATGAATGCTGAGGGATGAATAAGAGCAGTTTCCTTACTACACCCACACTCCCATTTCTTGGTGCTGGTCCAGGGGATCAAATTGGCAATCTTTCAGTCCCAAGCATACTTCTCTAACCTGTAGGTCTTGGTTATCCACATTTTTTTTATAAAATTCTAAGGATGTTGCCTCACTATTTCCTAGCTCTTCAGCCTGTTTGCATCTGGAAACCAGTCTAATGTGTTTATGAAGTACCAGTGTCTGTAAAGGGGTAAAACAAGAAAAGAAAGAAAGGAATAAAGGGTTTCTGTAAGATATGCTAGGCATACTCTTTCTCAGAAAAACACTTCAGACAATGTAGAAACCTCTGAATATTTAAAAGCATGAACGGAGATGAGGATATTACTCTATATCTGCTCCATAGATGTGTAATGCTGACTTATTTAATTTTTATTTAACATTTATTACATTTACATTTATGCATTTGGCAGATGCTTTTATCCAAAGCGACTTCCAAAAGAGGATCTAACATTCAAACTACAGCACAAATTATACAAAATACCTTACATTAAGTGCAATATGCCAGGAAGTAATAAGTGCATTAAAGAAAGACTTTCAGTGCAAAAGATACTCTCGGAAGAGTTGGGTTTTCAAGGATTTCTTGAATGCGGAGAGGGTTTCTGTTGCTCTGATAGTGCTTGGAAGCTCGTTCCACCAGTGTGGTGCCAGAGATGAAAATAGCCTCGACTGACCTGTGTGGGGGGTTGGCTGTGTTAGTTGGCGCTCCTTTGAGGAACAGAGAGGGCGGGCACTAACATATGGTTTTAAGAGTCTATTGAGGTAGATGGGAGCAGAACCAGTGAATACACTAAAGGCCATCATTAGTGATTTAAATTTGATGCGAGCAGCTAAGGGTAGCCAATGCAGCTCAACTAATAGGGGCGTGACATGTGCTCTTTTGGGTTGGTTGAAAACCAGGCGTGCTGCAGCATTCTGGATAATCTTTAGCGGTCTCACAGCACAGGCCGGAAGACCTGTCAGGAGGGCGTTGCAATAGTACAGAGAGAAAGTGATACAAAACTAAACTTCAGTCATGTACAAACAAGTTTTTGTTTGTTTTTTTTTTAACCACAAATATACCTACCATTCTAGTTTAAAAGACATGAAGCTTCTGAACATAAAAAATAAAGAGAGAACAGCAGTTCCCCAGTATCCTCAATGTTGCCTTTATTTGTTTTACTACTATGGAAGATGGAGTTTTGATTGGTCACCCTGGTTTTACACATTGGTCAATGCAGAAAATTGTTCTTTCAGACAATAAGACTATGCTAATAAAATATCTTTAATGTCCATGAGTTCGTCCTCTTTTATATTTCTGTGTCATACTGAATGATGCTATGCCTACATCGCTCATTTTACCTGAGTAACCAAAAGCAAACTTTTACACTTTTTTTATTCTTTTGATTCTTTACCTTAACAAATGTGATATTTCCACGTGTATAAAATTTACTGCAACACAGTAAGTGCCAAATGAAATGCAACATAAAAAGTAATGGCATGTACTGTTTAAATACATACTAACACCATTACATCCCCACCATTACCATAACACAATACAAACACATTAAAACATTAAATTAGCATTTAATACATTAATTATGCATAGTAAACCCTTTTTTTAAGCTGCAGCTTTGATCATCGTAATTGAAATCTACTGTTAGTCCATTATGGTCTGTGTGCTAAAATTGTGACTGAGAGACCGCAGGAGTGAGAGATAGAGAAAGAGAAAAAGAGCAAAAATCTGGGGCCTACCTGAACCTCTCTTAGACACCACCTTTAAACTGAATGACACAGAGAGACCAGTGAGCAGAAGCAGCACAGGAATATGAGCTGTCATCTTCACCTCCTCCAACTTGCAGAGAGAGCAAGAGAGAAAGAGAGAGAGGAGAAAAGAGGAGGGTTTTGAGGTGGACACAATCACACTGTACCCAAAACCACATGAAAATTATAAATTATACATTTACATTTACATTTATGCATTTGGCAGACGCTTTTATCCAAAGCGACTTCCAAAAGAGGATCTAACATTCAAACTACAGCACAAATTATATAAAATACCTTACATTAAGTGCAATATGCCAGGAAGTAATAAGTGCATTAAAGAAAGACTTTCAGTGCAAAAGATACTCTCGGAAGAGTTGGGTTTTCAAGGATTTCTTGAATGCGGAGAGGGTTTCTGTTGCTCTGATAGTGCTTGGAAGCTCGTTCCACCAGCGTGGTACCAGAGATGAGAATAGCCTCGACTGACCTGT
Organism: Hoplias malabaricus; assembly: GCF_029633855.1. NCBI lineage: Eukaryota > Metazoa > Chordata > Actinopteri > Characiformes > Erythrinidae > Hoplias > Hoplias malabaricus. The sequence goes on along the minus strand of NC_089811.1, from coordinate 18,947,736 downwards.
GCGGGGGGTTGGCTGTGTTAGTTGGCGCTCCTTTGAGGAACAGAGAGTGTTAAAACATATAGTTTTAAGAGTCTATTGAGGTAGATGGGAGCAGAACCAGTGAATACACTGAAGGCCATCATTAGTGATTTAAATTTGATGCAAGCAGCTAAGGGTAGCCAATGCAGCTCAACTAATAGGGGCGTGACATGTGCTCTTTTGGGTTGGTTGAAAACCAGGCGTGCTGCAGCATTCTGGATAATCTTTAGCGGTCTCACAGCACAGGCCGGAAGACCTGTCAGGAGGGCGTTGCAATAGTATAGACGGGAGATTACTAAAGTCTGAACAAGGAGCTGTGTTGCATGTTGAGTTAGATATGGCCTAATCTTCCTTATGTTGAATAGGAAGAAGGTCAGCTGGTCATCGACCATGACACCCAGGTTTCTTACAACCTTGGTGGGAGCCACTGATAGGGACTTGAGCTTGATGCTGATGTTGTGGAGAATAGCTTGCTTGGCTGGGAGGACCAGTAGTTCAGTTTTGGATAAATTCAATTGGAGGTGATGTTCCTTCATCCATGTAGATATGTCAGAGAGACAGTCAGAGATTTGAGTTGCCACTGAAGTGTCACCTGGAGGAAAGGATAAATAGAGCTGTGTGTCATCAGCATAGCAGTGATAGGAAAAGCCGTGCGAATGTATGATTGGGCCTAGAGAGGTGGTGTACAAGGCAAAGAGGAGGGGACCCAGCACTGAGACTTGGGGCACACCTGTGGTGAGGTGGTGTCGCGCTGATGTTTGTCCAAGCCATGACACATTGAAGGAATTATATTATAATTAGAATATAATTGCTACTTCTAGCCTCATTGTGAAATGTCAGCCAGTTTGGACACAGCAGAAGTAATGTCACTTGTTGGTCAAATCATCAAAATTTAAAATTGAATTCATATTTACCCACCACAGAGCAGGTATGACTTGGGTGGTGAATCATTCTCAGCACTGACATGGTGGTCTTAGTGTGTGTTGTGCTTGTACAAGTTGATCAGACACAGCAGTTGCTGCTGGAGTTTTTAAACACTGTCCACCCTGTTAGACAAACCTACCTCTTTGGTCCACCTTGTAGATGTAAATTCAGAGACACCACCTCATCTGTTACTGCACAGTTTGTGTTGGTTGTCCTTTAGTCTAGCCAACTCTATTGGTTGAATACTATGGTTGGTGGACGGTTCTTGGCATGGCAGTGAAACTGAGAGCTATAAAATCTCCAGCAGCACTGCTGGGTCTGATCCACTTTTACCAGCACAACACACAATAACACATTAACACCGTCACTGCAGCGCTGAGAATGATCCACCCAAATTACACCTGCTCTGTGGTGGTCTTGTGGTGGTCCTGACCATTGAAGAGCAGAGTGAAATGGGGCTAAGAAAGTATGCAGAGAACTGGTGGACTACAGTCTTTAATTGTAGGAATACAGTGCTCCTGTATGTGGTCAGTGGAGCTGATGCAATAAGAGAGAAAGAGAGAGAGAGAGAGAGAGAGAGAGAGAGAGGCAAGTAAAGAAAAACCTGTGACAGAGCAAGAGGGAGAGGCAGACAGACAGAGAGATCAGTTATGTATCAGCCAGATTGCATGTTTCCACCAACATGCCTCACTCCACTCAAAGACAAATCTTCTTTCCTGAAGGGTTTTAGCACAAACAGGAAGTAAGCTTTCTGTGTGGCAGTGGGATAGAGGCTGAGACAAGGACAAGGCAGAGTTGAGGCGTTTTCACAAATCTCTGAGACGTGTGTGTGATGAAAGAGCGGGGTTTAGAGACTCTGCTGCATCATGCTGAGTTCTCTGTAATAGAGCTAACCAGGTCACTGCAAAGGAAAGGACACTAGCACCTCTCCTCCTTCATTAAAGCAGCCATTTCAGTGCTTGTGCTACTGCATGAAGAATTGGGCACAGATCAATCTCAGAGCACACTGAAGGCACTCACAATACTAACTGTCATGTTCTCAGAAAATACACAATATGACCAAAAGACATAGTCAATACCTGCTCATCGGACAATTCTTCTGAAATCAAGGGCATTAATAGACAGTTTCTCCAACTTTTGCAGCAATATCAACCTCTGCTCTCCTACGAAGCCTAAGTATTGAATAGACAGCAGTGCCACTATTCCACAGTCCAGTGCTGGTGGGATTTATGTCCCTCTTACCAGAGCTTAGCTATGAACATGGTAAACTTAGACTCATATTCTGCTGCTCCAGAGCATCCCTTTTTCTATTTAATTTCATGCACAACAGAACCCGTCTCCACAATTAGGTGCACCTTCAAGAGGATATATTATATTCCTTTCCACAAGTTAAGACAGTTCCCTGGGATCTTAATGAAATGTCCGTTGTTCCACTTTGTCCATTGGTCAAAATACCACAAGGATCAAGTGAGACAGCATCATTTTTACCCAGTGTAAAACCCCCTCAAAAACTACTGCACCTGTTCTTTTAAACAAGGAAGCTCAAGCTACTCTCATAACCAGTGAATTGTTTAGATTCTGATTTGATATAAAATGTGTGTATGTTTTGAATGTGTGACTCTTTATGTATATGTATGTATCACAGTGTGATGAACCACAACATGTTTACATACTCACATTGTGGGGATTTGTCTTCCTTAAAGAACAAAACCCATATAGCGTAAATTGTTACTTTTTATGACGAAGACGTGTTAAAGTTAGTGTATGGCTGTGATATGGGTTAATGGTTAGCCTAGTAGTTGATATGGTTATGGTTTCCACAAAATTAATGTAATAGCCCTTTAAGCCATGGAGACATTGGCTCTGTGAGTGCTCTATGTGAAAATGGTGAGATATACAGCAAGAGTGCACAATCATAACTGTATAAAATAATCATAACATTTCTCTTTAAAGTACATGAACTAGGGACTTGAACCAAAATGCAAATTGGACACAGAATAAAACGCAGACTAAAAATCAGCTTGAATAAATCAAATTTGTCGTCTCTACTGGCATATATTTTACTGTATGGTTAAGTCAGCATATTACAGTTGGAATTGTGCTTACTGAACAAAATGGTATTTATTCCCCTCCCATTCCCCCAGTTTAGGCACTGGCAATTCTTGTCCATAGGTTATGAATGCCATCCTACGAATTGCATCCCCAAATGTCCCAAGCCCATTATTTGTTGATGAATGCACACTTGCACCACAAAGTAGCCACAAAAGTGAATTCATTTCTGTTTCCAACGATTTTCTGGCTGGTAATATTTTGGGAATTCATCAGCTCCGATGGACCAACACTGTTTTGCTAGTACAGACCACGCCCGTAGAGGCTGAAATGGGGAGGTGAACTCAGAAGTCTTTTGAGGAAGAGTTCAGGGCGGCTTATGAATGCGTATGAAGCCAGACCCCCCCATTGGATAAATGAATATGAGAAAAGGGAAAAGTGTGGAGACGGGGTGGAGGCGGGTGCGGGTTTAAAACAGGAAGCTCAGTGGGCTTGATAAAGGCCGAACACGGCTCCGAATATGGGGATCAGCAGGAATGACCCAGCGCGGAGGAGCGAGCTGACGTCGTGAAGCAGTCGAGATCCATCTCCTGAACTAAACTGAGGCGAGTTTGTCCGACGCGGAAATGATGTGAATTTGCAGGGTATATATAGGGCTGAAAGGAGGAGTTCGGGCGTGGTCCTACTCCCAAAATTATGTTATTACATAACTTTACTTTGTTTAACCCTGTTCACACACCAGTACTTGATTGTCATTGCCAGATTCACATCCTAGTACGTTTCCTCCAAAATATGAGGCCAACCACTGCTATGTTTCAAGCTGCTACACACACAGCATCGGTGAATATCTCAGCACACTTATGTTAGCTTACAAACACCCACACTTGATAGCATCATGCTGAGTTAGGGGGGAGAAAGTGGGCCAACCTATCCACCTGTAGAGAATGAGGCCAATTATGCTCCTTATATGAGCTTCACTAGGGATTGAACAACATTCTGATGATAAGGGCAAACATATTAGTTAACTTTTCAAGTTTTCATTCTTTTACTGTGAAGAAAACCGTTTGTTTTTAACATTATTATCCAAATGTTCCCTGAATTCTCTACCCAATTATTATTCATGACAAGTTCCACCCATCAGTTGCACACCTGTTACCCAATCACACACAATATGTTTCCTTCAAGACTTGTGAGTCCGCCACATCACTTCTTTTTGAAGTGCTGCTGAGGCATCATCAGGGATCACAATCTGCTGATGACAGAGCCAACTTTTAGACTGCTGTGCCATTCTGGAACCCCAGAGTGACAAAATCTTAGCCAACATTCAAAGGCAACCGCATGATAATTCACAAACCATGCAAAGGTTCACATTTAGACACAACAAACTGTTATCTTTACAAACCCAACAAAATGTGCATATTTTTTCCTCTCACTCCAAATTTCCAAAATATGCTCAATCTAAACCTGAAAGAATAGAGGTGGCTCTACAAACCAAAATTGTCCACCTCCACAGCTGTTGTAGAATTTATATCTCTCTAAGAAGAGTAACTTGTCAGTCTCTATTTTCTTTCCCCTCCATACTCCCCAAGGAACAGAGTGCTGTACAGTACAAATAATTCATTGTTATCTATGAGGACAGGTCAATGAACCCTCAAGTGGTTTTAATATTTAAAGTGTAAAAGCTGAGGCAAAATGTTGCATAGTTTTTTTTCTTCTCGTTTAAGTCAGTTTGTAGCTGCCTTTATAAAACTGAAACATGAAAATGTGACTTAATAGTAGTGGGCTGTTTAGCACAGTGAAATGATAGGTCCCTTTCACATTACACTTTACACACAAACGTTCAAAGCTTTTTTAATATAAAAGCATGAAATGGAATGAGACATAGCCAATGCAAAGTGTTAGCTCTGGAGCAGTCTCATTGAGAACAAAGACATTTAAAATTCGTGAAATGGATAACTCTGCGAGTCAGGATGTCAATGTTTTCAATATGTCTTTACATGGCAACATTCATATAAAAGACACTGATCAACCATAGCATAATAACCACCTCCTCGTTTATACACTCACAGTCCATTCTCTCAGCTTTACTGACAATAGTGCACTTTGTAGTTCTAGTTACAGATTGTAGTACATCTATGCTCTTCATACATTTTTAGCTTTTTACCACCCTGTCCTTCAATGGTCAGGATTTCCACAGGAAACTCACAGAGCAGGTATGATTTGAGTGGTGGTATGATCATGGTATGAGTGGTAGTATGATCATTCTCAGCACTGCAGTGACACTGATGCTGTGATGGTGTGTTAGTGTGTGTTGTGCGAACACTATTTTTGAACCTTACAGCGTATTTCCACTCTTTTTGGAGAAAAACAAGCATCTGTAACAACAGTACAAATGTTCGCAAGTAATCTACTTTAACTTCAGGAGTACAGTTTACATAAATATAACATGTCTCATGGACTGTGTTTCTAATGTGTGATGCTGAGGTAGTGCCGTGCTTCTTGGCATATTTTGAAGTTTGAGTAGCATATACATATACTGATGATGCGGTCTCCACTGCTCTCCATTCAGCCCTTACTCATCTGGACAAGAAAGACACCTATGTCAGAATGCTTTTTATTGATTTCAATTCTGCATTCAACACAATCATCTCCCAACAGCTCATTCAGAAACTGGACAGACTGGGACTGAACACATCACTGTGCAACTGGCTGCTTGACTTCCTGACTGGAAGACCACAGGTAGTACGGGTTGGCAGTAACTCGTCCAGCACCATCACTCTGAACATGGGGGCTCCCCAAGGATGTGTGCTGAGCCCCCTTCTGTTCACTCTGCTAACCCACAACTGCTCTCCATAACACACCTCCAACCTCTTCATCAAGTTTGCTTGAGCCGGCTGGCCTCTTTGTGCAAACACAACAATCTCTCTTTGAACACTGAGAAAACCAAGGAGATTGTTGTGGACTTCAGGAGAACTCACACACAACATGCTCCTCTATCCATCAACGGGGCTGCTATGGAGAGGGTGAGCAGCACCAAGTTCCTGGGTGTGCACGTCACAGAGGACCACTACTGGACCATCAACACAGCATCATTGGCCAAGAAGGCTCACCAACGGCTCTACTTTTTCCACAAGCTAAGAAGAGCAAGAGCTCCCACCCTCATCATGATCACCTTATACAGTGAGGCCATCGAGAGAATCCTGACTACACAGCATCCTGCTGCAGAACCCTCCAGCGTATTGTGAGAACTGCTGAGAAGATCATTGGTACCTCTCTCCCCTGCCTTCAGGACTTCTACAGATCCCGTCTCCTACGAAAAGCTCTCTACTTGTCAGGTGATCCCACCCACCAGCTACACGGCTTCTTCAGCCTGCTGCCATCAGGGCGGACACTGCGTAGTCTCAGCGCTGGGACCAGCAGACTGAGGGACAGCTCCATCCATCAGGCTGTGAGAATGCTGAACTCTCTCCCTGCCCCCTCCCACTTCTGCCCCCACACACACTACTCAGCAATCTCATCAATTACCACCAATACCCAACTGTGACTTTGAAAATCAGGCAGGCACTCAATCACTTTAACCAGCCTCCAGGCTTCATATCCCTGTATTTACACTACTGTTAACACCGGGTCTGTTTATATTGGTACTGTCACTTAAGCTCCTCATCAGACCTAACTGTGACTTTTTCAATAGGTATGCACTTGTTCACTTTATTTAGTTGTTATACGATTATCTTGCACTATTGTCTACTCTGCCTTGTACATCTAGTATCCTACCTCCTTCTATTACAATTTTTGCACTATTATTTACACTGCCTTGTACATCCATTATCCTACCTCCAAATCAGTTTATTGTCTTTAGTCAGTGTGCCATTGACACATGTATGTCTATCAGTGAGCTGCTGGTATCGTATGTCCTGCACTTTCTTCTGTTGTCCTGCACTTGTCTTCTGTTTGTTCACTTTCATATATTTATATACTTTGTTAAATGTTACTGCATCTTGGAGAGGAGAGTAATGTAATTTTAATCCTTTGTATGTCCTGTACATATGCAGAATTGACAATAAAACTCTCTTGACTTGACTTGACTACATGTATGATTCCTTCCTGGATCAGGCCAAAAGGGCTTGTGTGGTCTAATGATTTCCAGGGCTATATTGTCGGGCGCTGTTAGCTCCCAGTAGAGTCTCCCATGGCAAACAGGTCTGGACTGAAGATCCAGACAAACATGAACCAAAAAGCATCCCTATGAGTGCAACATTGAAAATTATATGTAACCTGCCCAGTAGAGAGTTACCAGGACCTACCCCTGGAGCCAGGCCTGGGGGTGGTGTCCGATGGCAAGCGCCTGATTGCTGGGCAGCCCACGACTGGTGGGCAGTCAAAAAGGTAATGTGGAAGGATCATGTGGGCTCACCACCCGCAAGATCCAGAGTAGGGGTGAGGTGCAATGCCCGTTGGGCACAGAACAGGGGCGAAGGCGCACCTGGCATCATGATGTTTGACAGCAGAAACTGGTTCCTGGCACATGGGACCTAACCTCATTGGGAAGGAAAGGAGCCGGAGCTGGTGCAGGTGGTTGAGAGATACCAGCTAGATATAGTTGGGCTCACATCTACACACAGTGTGGGCTCCGGAACAAAACTCCTCAATAGGGGCTGGTCTCTCTCCTACTCAGGAGTTGCACAGGGTGAGAGGTGCCAGGCGGGCGTGGGGATACTCACTAGTCCCCGGCTGGCGACTGTACAGTTGGAGTTGGTCCCAATAAACGAGAGTGTCGCCTCAATGCAGCTCCGACTTGCAGAAAGGAAAGCTTTGACTGTTGTGTGTGCATATGCACCTTAATATGCACCTTAATATGGCCTTCTTGGAGGTAGTGAGGGTTCCATGCACTGACTCTATTGTTTTGCTGGGGGACTTCAATTCTCACATTGGCAATGACTGGAAAACCTGGAGAGGAGTGATTGGGAGGAACACCATGTTGGATTTCAACTCTCACCTCTGAGAGAACTTCTCACATGTTCCAGAGGAGGTAGGGGGAATGGAGTCTGAATGGACCCTGTTCCGGACTTCCATTATGGAAGTGGCTGCATGTAGCTGTGGTCAAAAGCTTGTTGGTGACTGTCAAGCAGAAGAAGGAGGCTTTTCGAGCTTGGCAGACTCTGGGAACTCCCGATTCTGCAGATGGGTAACGGCAGGCGAAAAAGGCTGCAGCTGAGGCAGTTGCAGAAGCCAAATCCAGAGCATAGGAGGAGTTTGGGGAAGCCATGGAGAATGACTTCAGGGGATTTCAAAGAGGTTATGGAAAACACTCTGACAGCTCAGGAGGGGGAGGGGGAACACTATCCAAGCTGTGCTCAGTAAGAATGGTGAAACTCTGAACTTGACTGAGTGTATTGTTGGGTGTTTGAAGGAGAACTTTGAGGAACTGCTAAACCCAAGAGACATGCCTCCTGGACAGGAGGTAGGGCCAGAAGTGTCTGGCCAATACCTTGGCTGAAGTCACTGAGGTGGTGAAAAAGCTTCGCAGTGGCAAATCTCAAAGAGTGGATGAGATTCGCCCAGAGTTACTGAAGGCACTCGATACTGTGGGGTTGTCTTTTATGACATGCCTATACAATATTGCATGGACCTCGGGAATGGTGCATTTGGATTTGCAAGCGAGGGTGGTGGTTCTCATTTTGAAAAAAGGGGACCGGAGAAAGTGTGCCAATTATCATGGCATCACACTTCTGTGTGCTGAATCTGTCCAATAGCAGAACCTAGGATTTTGGAGGAACAATGCGGATTCCGTCCTGGCCATGGAACTATGGACCAACTCTTTACTTTTTCACAGATGATGGAGGGGTCGTGGGTGTTTGCTTTGTGCTTTGTGGATTTGGAAAAGGTATATGACCGTGTTCCCCAAGAGATTCTGTGGGAGGTACGTTGTGAGTTTGTGCATACAGTCCTTGTACTCTCAGAGTTTGAGTTGTGTTTGCATCCTCGGCCATAAGTCAAACTTGTTCAATGTGTGGGCATTGGTGTTCATGGACAGGGTGGTGAGGCATAGCCTGGGACAGGAAGGCGAGGGGCTTGGGAGGTGACATCTCTGCTGTTTGCGGATGATGTTGTTCTTCTGACTTCTTTGCATGGAGGCCTCCAGCGTACACTTGAGCAGTTTGCAGCCAAGTGTGAAGTGGTCAGTATGTGGATCAGCACCTCCAAGTCTGAGGCCATGGTTGTCTCCTGGAACAGATGACATGCTCCCTTCAGGTAGGGAGTGAGAACCTACCCCAATGAAGGAGTTCAAGTGTCTTGGGTTCTTGTTCATGAGTGATGAGAAGAGGCATAGTGAATTTGAACATAGTTTAGGTGCTGTAATGTAGTCACTGTACCGTACTATCATGGTGAAGAGAGAGCTGAGCCATAAAGCAAAGCTCTCAATTTAACAGTCAGTCTATGTACCCACTCTCACCTATGGTCATGAGCTCTGGTTAATGACCGAAAGAATGAGATTGCAGATACAAGCGGCCGAAATTAGTTTTCTCTGACGGGTTGCTACACTCCGTGATTGGGTGAGGAGCTCAGTTAATAGGAAGGAACTCAGAGAAGAGTTGCTGCTCCTTCGAGAGTTGTCAGTTGAGGTGGTTTGGGCATCTGACAAGGATGCTCCCTGGATGCCTCCCACTGGAGGTATGCCAGGCACGTCCAACTGGAAGGAGGCCCCAGGGTAGACCTAGGACACAATGGAGGGAGTATATCGCCCAGCTGGCCTGGTAACGCCTGGGGATCCCCCAGGAGGAGCTGGTGGAAGTTGCAAGGGACCGCGACCCTGAAATGGAGAAGTGGAAAAGATGAGGATGATGATACATGTATGATGTGCTTTATCTAGTTATGTTATTCTTAGCGTATGCAGAAATATGTGAACTTTCACAATTATTAGAGTATGCAAATTATTAGGGTTCAAGCACTACAGTGTGTAGAACCCTATTGTTTTTGTTACGGTTTTTCTTATTATTCATTTTCCCTTTTCTCCTGTAAAAGTCATTGTGCGGAAGAGACCGTAGGTCATACAGACTCCTCACTTGGAGGGTAGATGTAGTTTGTGTTTGCCTCGAAGGACAACAAAAATTACACTGATTGGCCTAATGGTGGCGCTATAGCAAAGTGAAACGCGTTTAGGTTCATATCTCCTACACTGTGAGGCATAGAGACAACGTTTCTGGGTTTGACAAATCAAAAACGGGTTAGTCAAAATTTAAATTTTCCCACATTATTTTTGCGCTAATTTGCATAATTTGCAAAACCTACTTTTGCGATCTAGTCCGGGGATTTTTGTCCAATTCTCTTGAGCTTGGTGCCAAAATCTTCGCAGAAGTCTGATGGTTAATAATTATCAAAAAAACGTTGACATTTCGATTCAAGATGGCTGCCATATGCAAATGAACCTCTTCTGCTTATTGTATGTTTTACTTGTAAATTTATAACAATTTCATACTTTACTCAAATGTGTTCAAATTTCATATTCTACTTCCGGATATGATTCTGAGGTAGCATGTCAAAGGAGGAGCCAATATTCATATAGGGGGCGCTGTAAATGCTACAAGTTTATATCTCAACATCCGCAAGGCAGATAGGACTGCTGTTTGGCATGGTGCTTCTGTGGGCAAGGCTATAAGTGGAAAATCAAGAACAATTCGATTCGGGCAAAATTGTGATCATCATCGGCCAATCAGATGTCAGCAGATGTTTGACAACCTTAACAAGGTCCAATCATCATGGGATTTGAATGGTATGTCCTTGGTGGCAGTTCCTAAGTACATAAAAAGTTTCGTAACGATAACCACTAGGGGGCACTTTATCAAGAAAATATGATATATCTCAGAGAAAATTAAGCGTATCGACACGCAGTTTACTTCTCTGTATATGCTGCAGAGGGCCTCACAACTTTGTAGTTGCAAGTGTTGTCAAAAAATGCATCGTATTTTCTCAATCACCAGTTGTTTAAAATTGAATCTTTTTGAACTAGTCCATGGAATTTTGCTCTATTCCCAAACAATTGACTTTGTTAGAATCTGCAAAGTTTGTACGTCAATAATTATCAAAAAAAGTTCAAGATTTGGACAAACTGTTGTTGTAATAAATCAATTAATCGAAGTGTGTGGAGCTTTAAACATTCTTTCAGCTGTAACTCAAACAAATTAAGCCCAATCAAGACCAAATTTGAGAAACCTATGTATGGCCTTACTCTGAAGAAGCATGTACAATATGACTCCAATCCACCAAAAGGGGGCGCTACAATTGGACAATAACTGATTAAATGGGCTTTTATGTTTATAGCGCCATCTAGGATTGAAGTGGCACCACAATTTAATCATGTCATCTGATCTTCATACTGATCAGGCATGTGTAGTTTTGAAATTTATGGGGAAAGCGTTTTTGAGTTCTAGGTGCATTTGTGATTTCTAGAATTCATGCTGGATCCCTATTATTGGGAGGGGTCTGTAAGCCACATAGTGATGAAAGTTCAACATTTTATTGATACCTATTATAGGTCAGGTCTTTAGGATTTGTCTGATACCAGATATGTCCATGTTAGTAAAATGTCCATAGAGTAGTACTCCCTTAAATAGTTCTGTAGGTGCATTTATACTATAACTACTGAGCAAAACTATGCTACAGTAGTAAATTCTTTCACCACCAGATATTATAGAACTACAAAACTAAATATTGTTTTTATTGATCTATATGGATGTTAAGATCGTTTTCACCTGCACACGTCAATGGTCATGCCATATGAATATGAATATTTATCATAATTAAAAATTATAAAGCCTCCTATACCTCTTCAATTGGCCATTTACCCTCACTCAGTACATCAGAATAAAACGAAACATAACAAAAGGTATTTCCTGATTAGTTATAATCATCAAATTAAAAGAAATAAACACTTGAAATATATCAGTCTGTGTGTAATAAATGAGTATAATATACAAGTTTAACTCTTTGAATGGAATTACTGAAATAAATCAACTTTTTCATGATATTCTAATTTTATGATCAGCACCTGTAATATACAAGTTTATAGTATATAATCCATCCATTATCTGTAACCGCTTATCCAATTCAGGGTCGCGGTGGGTCCAGAGCCTACCTGAAATCATTGGGCGCAAGGCGGGAATACACCCTGGAGGGGGCACCAGTCCTTCATAGGGCAACACAGACACACACACATTCACTCACACCTACGGACACTTTTGAGTCGCTAATCCACCTGCAACGTGTGTTTTTGGACTGTGGGAGGAAACCAGAGCACCCTGAGGAAACCAACGCGGACACGGGGAGAACACACCAACTCCTCACAGACAGTCACCTGGAGCGGGAATAGAACCCACAACCTCCAGGTCCCTGGAGCTGTGTGACTGCGACACTACCTGCTGCGCCACCGAGCTGCATAGTATATAATGTATATAGTAATATACAATATTACTATTCTGTCTGTCCAATTTTAAAAGCACTGCTCACAAATTACATACATCACACAAAGGCCCTCTGACATCACACACATCACACAGAAACAAACACACCTCAGAGGCTGTAGAACGCATGTCACAAACACAAGCACCTATTACAAATAATCTGACACTGCACATACCTACTTGGCTCAATGTCTAACAATTTTGCAATAGCCACAAATGTCAATACATCCTCTCCTGATCAATTCATAGTACAGGAGTTGTCAGATTTAACTTGACTGCCATATTAAGCCAGTTAGTGTTTGAACCCGCAGATAGCCGCTAGCGGCTCTAGTTAATTTATATTTTTGTAATATTAAAATAAGGCTCCCTTCCTGGATCAGGGCCTTGTCAGGGTGGAAGGGCTTGTGTGGTTTCATGACCTCCAGGGCTATGTTGTCGGGAGCTGTTAGCTCCCAGTAGGGTGTCCCATGACGAACAGGTCTGGAGTGAAGATCCAGACAAACATGATCCAAAATCATCCCTATGAGTACACCCATTAAAATTCAGTGTACCCTGCCCGGGAGAGGGTTACCGGGACCTACCCCTGGAGCCAGGCCTGGGGGTAGTGTCCGACGCCAAGCACCTGGTGGCCGGGCAGTCCACGTAACCCGGTTGGGCTCAGCCCGAAATGGCAACGTGGGAGGATCATGTGGGCTCACCACCCGCAAGATCCATAGTAGGGGTGCGGTGCAATGCCCATCGGGCACAGAGCGGGGGCGAAGGGGCCCCTGTCGTCGTGGAACTTGTCAGTGGAAACTGGTTCTTGGTACGTGGAATATAACCTCACTGGGGAGGAAAGAGCCAGAGCTGGTGCGTGAGGTTATATGCGTGGGGATACTCACAAGTCCCCTGCTGGCAACTGTACAGCTGGAGTTTGTCCCAGTAAACAAGAGGGTCACCTCAATGCGGCTCCGGCTTGCAGAGAGGAAAACTTTGTTGTGTGTGTGTATGCACCGAACAGCAGCTCAGAGTATTCGGCCTTCTTGGAGGCAGTGAGGGGAGTTCTAGAGGAGATTCCATGCACTGACTGTATTGTTTTACTGGGGGACTTCAATGCTCACGTTGGCAATGACTGGGAGACCTGGAGAGGAGTGATTGGGAGGAATGGACTGCCTGATCTAAACCCGAGTGGTGTGATGTTGTTGGACTTCTGTGCTAGCCATTGTTTGTCCATAACGAACACCATGTTCGAACATAAGATTGCTCATAAGTGTACTTGGTACCAGAGCACTCTGGGCCAAAGGTCAATGATCGACTTTGTGGTTGTGTCTTCTGACCTGAGGCCGTATGTTTTGGACACTCGGGTAAAGAGAGGGGCTGAGCTGTCAACCGATCACCATCTGGTGGTGAGTTGGATCCGATGGTGGGGAAAGCTGCCGGACAGACCTGGTAAACCCAAATGTATAGTGAGGGTGTGCTGGGAAAAGCTGGCAGATGACTCTGTTCAGATGGATTTCAACTCTCACCTCACATGTGGGGAATGGAGTCTGAATGGACACTGTTCCGGACCTCCATCGTGGAAGCGGCTGCATGTAGCTGTGGTCAAAAGCTTGTCAGTGCCTGTTATGGCGGCAACCCAAGAACCCATTGGTGGAAACCGGGGGTGAGGGAAGCTGTCAAGCGGAAGAAGGAGGCTTTTCGGGATTGGCTAGCTCGGGGAACTTCCAATTCTGCGGATCGGTACCGGCAGGCGAGAAAGGCTGCAGCTGTGGCAGTTGCTGAAGCAAAATCCAGAGCATGGGAGGAGTTTGGAGAGGCCATGGAGAATGACTTCCGGGCAGCCTCAAAGAGGTTCTGGAAAACACTCCGACAGCTCAGGAGGGGGAGGGGGGACACTGTCCAAGCTGTGCTCAGCAAGGATGGTGAAACTCTGAACTCAACTGAGCGTATTGTTGGGCGTTGGAAGGAGCACTTTGAGGAACCCCTTAACCCGAGAGACATGCCTCCTGTGCAGGAGGTAGGACCAGAAGTGTCTGGGGGGTCAGATTCCATTTCCTTGGCTGACGTCACTGAGGTGGTGAAAAAGCTTCGCAGTGGCAAAGCTCCAGGAGTGGATGAGATTCGCCCAGAGTTACTGAAGGCACTCGATACTGTGGGGCTGCCTTGTATGCCTATACAATATTGCATGGACCTCGGGAACGGTGCCTTTGGATTGGCAAACCGGGGTGGTGGTTCCTATTTTCAAAAAAGGGGACCGATTATCGTGGCATTACACTTCTCAGCCTCCCGGGGAAAGTCTATGCCAAGGTGCTGGAAAGGAGAATCCGTCCGATAGTCGAACCTAGGATTTTGGAGGAACAATGCGGATTTCGTCCTGGCCGTGGAACTATGGACCAACTCTTTACTTTTTGACAGATGATTGAAGGGGTGTGGGAATTTGCTACTCCACTCTACACATGCTTTGTGGATTTGGAGAAGGCATATGACCGTGTTCCCCGAGAGATTCTGTGGGAGGTGCTTTGGGAGTATGGGGTGCCAGGGTCGCTCCGGCAAGCCGTATGGTCCTTGTACTCTCAGAGTTTGAGTTGTGTTAGCATCCTTGGTAGTAAGTCAAGCTTGTTCAGTGTGGGCATTGGACTCCGTCAGGGCTGTGCATTATCTCCACTCCTGTTCCTGATATTCATGGACAGGGTGGCGCGGCGTAGCCTGGGGCAGGAGGGCTTCCGTCGAGGAGCTCAGGAGGTGGCATCTCTGCTTTTTGCGGACGATGTTGTTCTTCTGGCTTCTTCGCACGGAGGCCTCCAGCGTTCACTTGAGCAGTTTGCAGCCGAGTGTGAAGCGGTTGGTATGTGGATCAGCACTTCCAAGTCTGAGGCCATGGTTATCTCCCAGAAACAGATGGAATGCTCCCTTCAGGTAAGGGGTGAGAACCTGCCCCAAGTGAAGGAGTTCAAGTATCTCGGGTTCTTGTTCACGAGTGATGGGAAGAGGTATGGTGAGATTGACCGTAGGATAGGTGCAGTGTCTGCAGTAATGCGGTCACTGTACCGCACCGTTGTGGTGAAGAGAGCACTGAGCCATAAAGCAAAGCTCTCAATTTACCGGTCAGTCTACATCCCCACTCTCACCTATGGTCATGAGATCTGGGTAATGACCGAAAGAACAAGATCGTGGATACAAGCGGCTGAAATGAGCTTTCTCCGACGGGTCGCTGGGCATACTCTCCGTGATCGGGTGAGGAGCTCAGCAACTAGGGAGGAGCTCGGAGTAGAGTCGTTGCTCCTTCGCGTTGAGAGAAGTCAGTTGAGGTGGTTTGGGCATCTGATCAGGATGCCTCCTGGACGCCTCCCACTGGAGGTATACCAGGCACGTCCAACTGGAAGGAGGCCCCTGGGTAGACCCAGGACACGCTGGAGGGATTATATCTCCTGGCTGGCCTGGCAACGCCTTGGGATCCCCCAGGAGGAATTGGTGGATGTTGCGAGGGACAGATACGTCTGGGCTTCTTTGCTCGCCCTGTTGCCACCGCGACCCTGAAATGGAAAAGCGGAATAGAAGATGATGATGATGATGATGATGATGATGAAATAAGGCTTAAATGTTCAGCCCATATAGCAGAACATAGGGACCCCCAATTACAAGTAGGTACTTCACACACTGAACTGGACTGGTACTTGCGATCCAGAACTAATCATACAACATTGATATCTCACCTCATTAACAATTGAATTCTTGAATAACCGTTAAATCCACAAGCAATGTTCCACTATATAGTGTAAAATCTTCTAGAAAAATTAGAGGCTGTTATTGCAGAATAGGGGGCCAAACTACCACTTAATACCCTTAATTATAGAAGACATTCTGGATGAGCTATTGTCCACAAATGATTAGCTATATAGTTTTTTTTATCATTCAGTCAATGGACATTTTTATAAATAAAAAACAAAAGGAACTGTAATAGAAATGCAAGAAATGCACTGACAGTGGTTTGACTTGGCCACACCTTGTGTTTCTGAAATAAAATTGTATAGGGATGGGAATTCAATGATTTATGTAACAATATATTATCACAAATGACCATTTCTACAGATCCATGTGTTGCAAAACTGGCAAAGCAACTTTCAGCTTGCAAGCTTCAAATCAGAGCAGAACTCAGGGCTTTATCTCTGTACCACATTTCTCAAAGCTAAGCCAAGGAAGCATGCAATCCATAAGAAGCTGATCAGTGTGCAAGGTTCTGAGGTTTGGATGATGAGCTGAATGTGCAGAACTTAGAATGTGCACTTAGTTAAAATACTCACTCAGCTCTTGGTCAATGGAAAGCCAAGAGCAAGTAGAGCTGAGGGCCCTTTTTATGGATTTCCAATTATCACACAATATATACAAAGGTTTAGAGATACCACCTATAACTAGTAAATTTCACTACTCTCAGGTGTACTTTCTGTGGATGTATGTGCTCAGTTGTGCATACATAGCTTGTGTAATCCTCCTAGAAATGCATGAAACAAAATAAGATCCTCTGGAGCAGTTACACAATCTTAAATTTGTTTGTATATAGCTTAATGAAAAGTGTGGGATAGACGGTTAAAATTTCCCCAGCACTGTGCAATTTTGAGATGTGCTGGAATGACACTGGACTTGATAGCTGTTGCCTAAGCTCATCCCCAACTGACACAGCATGGTTCATTCGTTCAATAACCACTGAGGAGATATGGGGATATGAGAATATATATGGTGACATCTCAATAAACTAATATGTTGGAACTCATATATAGATTCAATACAAACAAAGTGATCTATTTCAACTATTTCAAAAGTTTATTTATTTTAATGTTGATGATTATGGCTTACAGCCAATAAAAGCCCAACAGTCATTATCGCAGAAATTTAGAATATTACATGAGACCAATTTAAAAAATACATTTTAATACAACCACGACCCTGAATTGGATAAGCGGTGACAGATAATGAATGAATGAATGAATGAATTTTAATACAGAAATGTTTACCTACTGAAAAGTATGTACATTTTATTTACTTAATACTTGGTCGGGGCTCCTTCTGCATGAATTACTGCACTATGGCGTGGCATAGATTCTCTATGGGGTTTAGGTCAGGCGAGTTTGCTGGCCAATCAAGCACAGTGATACTGATGATTAAGCCAGGTATTGGTACTTTAGGCAGTGTGGACAGGTGACAAGTCCTACTGCAAAACAAAATCCACATCTCCATAAAGCTTGTCAACAGAGAGAAACATGAAGTGCTCCTGATAGAAGGCTACACTGACTTTAGAATTAACACAGTGAACCAACACCAGCAGATGACATGGCTCCCCAACCCATCACTGATTGTGGAAACTTCATACTAGACTTAAGCAGTTTGGATTGTGTGCCTCTCCACTCTTCCTCCAGACTCTGGGACCTTGATTTCCAAATAAAATGCAAAATTTATTTTCAAAATATTTGTCTTTAGCCCAGGCGAGATGCTTCTGATGCTGTCTCTTGTTCAAAACACACTCTTGTTCAAGGCTTGACACAAGGAATGCAACAGCTGAAACCCATGTCTTGCATACATCTGTGAGTGGTGGTTCTTGATGCACTGACTCCAGCTGTAGTCCAGTCTTTGTGACACTCCCCCACATTTTTGAATGAGTTTTGTTTCACAATCCTCTCCAGGGTGCGGTTATCCCTATTGCTTGTACACTTTTTTACCACATATTTCCTTCCCTTTGTCTCTCTATTAATGTGCTTGGAACAGCCAGCCTCTTTAGCAATAAACTTTTGTGTCTTGCCCTGCTTGTGTAAGGTGTCAGCGGTCGTCTTTTGGAAAACTGTCATGTCAGCAGTCTTTCCCATATCAGAATGGTGTTACCCAGCGTAAAATAGCAAAGACTTTTAAGTTATCATCATCAACCGTGCATAAAATCATCAATAGATTCAGAGAATCTGGAACAATTGCTGTGCGTAAGGGTCAAGGCCGTAAAACTCTACTGGATGCTCGTGATCTCTGGGCCCTTAAACGTCACTGCACCTCAAACAGGAATGCCACTGTCAAGGAAATAACAGAATGGGCTCAGGAATACTTCCAGAAAGCATTGTCAGTGAACACAGTCCACCGTGCCATCTGCCGTTGCCAGCTGAAACTCTACAGTGCAAAGAGGAAGCCATTTCTAAGCAAGCTCCATGAGCTCAGAAGTTTGCACTGGGCCAGGGGTCTTTTAAAATGGAGTGTGGCAAAATGGAAAACTGTTCTGTGGTCAGATGAGTCACGATTTGAAGTTCTTTATGGAACACTGGGACGCCATATCATCTGGACCAGAGAGGACAAGGATAACCCAAGTTGTTATCAACGCTCCGTTCAGAAGCCTGCATCACTGATGGTATGGGGTTGCATGAGTGCTTGTGGCATGGGCAGCTTACATGTCTGGAAAGGCACCATTAATGCAGAGAACTATGTTCAGATTCTACAACAACATATGCTCCCATCTAGACGTCATCTCTTTCAGGGAAGACCCTGCATTTTTCAACAAGATAATGCCAGACCACATTCTGCAGCAATCACATCATGATTCATCATCAATCCGGGTTCTGAAATGGCCAGCCTGCAGTCCAGATCTTTCACCTATAGAGAACATTTGGCACATCATAAAAAGGAAGGTGCGACAAAGAAGGCCCAAGACGATTGAACAGTTAGAGGCCTGTATTAGACATGAATGGGAGAGCATTCCTATTTCTAAACTTGAGAAACTGGTCTCCTCTGTCCCCAGACGTCTGTTGAGTGTTGTAAGAAGGGGGGATGCCACACAGTGGTAAAAAATGGCCTTGTCCCAACTTTTTTGGGATTTGTTGATGCCATGAAATTTTGAACGTATTTTTCCCTTAAAATGATACATTCTCTCAGTTTAAACTGTTGATCTGTGATTTGTGTTCTATAATAAAATATTATAACAAAAATTAAATAATAAAATATTAAATATCTGAATAAAATATTAGATGTTAGCACCTCCACATCATTGCATTCAGTTTTTATTCACAATTTTATTCACAAAAATGCTTAGTGTCCCAACTTTTTTGGAATCCTGTATATATATATATATATATATATATATATATATATATATTATATTATATATATATATATATATATATATATATATATATATATATTAGTAGCAGAAGCAGCGAGATACTAGGGAAGTAATAAGGTCTGCTGTATGACATTTCTTTCCTATAAGATGATAAGGCCTGCACTTAAGCACTGCAGGTGTATTTAGAGATGGAGAGGAAACACTGAAGTATGAAGTGCAGTTATCCATAAGCATGGTTACTGAGAACCATTGGTCAGTAATTGTTTTCTATAGTTCGGTTAACCTTTGAATGTCCACACCACAACACGTGCACACACATACATGCACATCACACACACACACACACACACACATGTGCTCACACACATGTGCTCACACACAGACACACGTTAGCCTGTAGCAGTGTTGATATGTGGCAGATTGGAGCATGTCTTTGGCTGCCTTCAAGAAGCTGCAATTGGCACACTAAATAATGTAGGCCAGCAAAAAGTCTCTCTCTCTCTCTCTCTCTCTGTTTCTGTGTGCCAGAGTGTGAGGGGCTGAGTGAGAGAGTTCATAATGCAGTGGTGATCCTCTAGAGGCACTGTTCTATTTACTGCATGGTAAATGTGTTCACTGTCAGGCTCGGGGCTGTGGAGAGTTTAAATTGGATTAAAACATAAAATCACCACATCAATCATCCTCAGCCATGCCTGCCAACATGCCTGTGTGAGCTTGTGCATGTGTGTGTGTGACAGTGTTTACGTAAAGACTTTTTTATGTACTCTCTCTTTTCTTGACAAGAATTTCTTTGTTTTGCTCTGATGGAGATTTCAGAGCTAAGTTCAGTATTTGTTTTTCTCTATGGCCTCATTGATTATGGCTAACTGTAAAAATGCCTTTTGTAGGTTGTATAGTACACGCAACATTTTATAGAACCCAGATGGGTTTTGTTTGTTTATTTTTGCAATTGTCTGAATTTTTTTTTGGCATTTTATTTTATTTTTTTATTAAAACAGATGTCATTATTTTTTGGATAATTTTGTGAGTGCACTTTATGCGCTTAGTTTTTGTACTAAAATAAATTTTTGAAGATATTTTGAAAGTGGATTTTCTTGATTTAAAAAAAAATAAATGCATGCTGTGGCTTAAAATTGTCGTTGAAATGTACAGTTCTCATTTGTGTGACACAGTAGCTGTAATGTTGCTGTAACACAGCTTCAGGGTCCTCAGCTTGTGGGTTTAAACCCTGCCTTGGGTCATTGTGAGGAGTTTTGTGTGTTCTCGCCATGTCTCTGTGGGCTTCCACCAGGTTGTCTGGAATCCTCCCACAATCCATATACATGTTCACAGGTTAATAAGCTGTGTAAAAAGCTGTGCGCCAATAGGTATCAATGTGTGAGTGACTGTGCAAGTGTGTTACGCCCTGTGATGGATAGGCACCCCAGGGTGTGTTTCTGCCATGTGCCAAGAGACCCACCATGACCCTGAACTGGATAAAGTGGTTGCAGAATATGAATGATTTCTTTGGTTCCAGTTTTTTGGTCAGGGTTCATTTTTTTCTAAAGTAACAGCTTTGCTAATGTTTTTGTGTTAACTTAGTGTACTAGTACTGTGAAATATTGTGTAATCATTTCTGCACTGCCGCGTTTCTACACGTTTAGAGGGGAATCAGGAATACATCATGAGCGGGGGATGCTGTGGCGAGTTCAGAGGCGTCCTGCTGACCTTGTGAACAGCGGAGAAACGTAACCAAGAGCTCAGAGCTTCAAATACCATGTTATCGCCCAGTGGCACAGCATCTCACCTACGAACTGATAGACCACGTAAAGTTAAAGAGAGGTGTTGCTAATTGCTGAGGTCCACAGTCTGTAAAAGTCGACAACGCTCTGCTGACTCGATAACTGTAGAGTTTCAAACCTGCTGTTATAGCTGCAAAGGGGGACCGACTCAATATTGATACCTATAGATTAGAAATACCATGTCATAAAATCTCCTGTAGGTATACTATGTAGCCCAATAGGTACCCCAATAATTTTGTCGATATATTGTAATTCAGATGGGGAAAAAATTAACTACAAGAAAAAAGCTCTTTTATAACATGTGTATCAAACTAACTAAGAGTGAAAAACAAAGTATTTTTCCTATTTCATTTTCAGAAGACATGGGTGTTCATTCATTTGGCTTGGACTATATCAGGACTGATACAAATACTACTGTATTTTTTGCCAGTCTTTCTCTGTACTCTTCTTGTTTCTCTGCCCTTAGGTATTGTGTGGGTGAGTGATGATAAGGCCCCTAAAGACGCTGCCAGCTAGAGAGAACACATACATGGATAGGGATAAAGAGAGAGAAACTGGAAAGGGTGCAGCACATAAACCCTGTAAATCTCCTTTGCTCATTAAGAACAATCTGTTCTTTGAATTTCTAATGTATGATTGCCAAAAATGTGTGATTTTTCCCCTTTTGTGATTGAGGATTGTACTGTCTTGGAATCCTGTGCACATCTGGATCCAGTGCAGATTCAATGTGTACCTGAGTTGTATTCCAAGCACAGGCATCGCATACCATAACCAGTGGTTTGTGTAGTGGTTTAACTTAAAGTAAATTTCACTGCTCGGCACAGCTCTCCAAGTGGCACACAGCTGCACTGCTGTTAGGAGACGAATGAACACAAATGTTTCTCCGCCTTAAACCAACACCAAAGGCAGACTTTTTTTTAATCAACAGTTGTGCAAATATGAGACAATTAATCACTTTCAGTTCTTAGAACTGTTATGAATTAACAAAATGATTTGTACCGGTTAGTTTTTGGGTGTATTTGAGTCATCAGTAACCAATATTCATTCATATACAAGATTTACGTATCTGTAGATGTCATAAATCAGTCACCGACACTATTGTGCTATAAAAAGACAAAGATGATCATGTATCAGGCATAAAGTAAGAAAAACAAAAACATAGCCTATTTAAGAAACAGGTGTCTCAGAATAGCAGAAATAGCTCAACCTATACTCTGCAGCTATGTACACAAAACAGAAAGCTTAAAGGAACACTATATAATATTTTAAACCTAAAATTACAGCTTCAAAATCATTATGATGCTCCACTGACATGTAATAATAATAATAATAATAATAATAATAATAATAATAATAATAACTTCAACTTATTTTGGTGGAGTGTAGGAAACCATCCCTTCCCTCCCTACCAATTTCAGTACAGTGCTGTAAAAATTAATTTCACAGTCATTGTGGTTTATGCAGATGTGACGAGTTACATTTCTGGAGCATAGGTTCAACACAAAAGCATAATTTGGACTTAATACTCAGGAGACAGTGTTGGTTTGGTGGGACAGCACCTTGGGTGTATGTAATAGTTGACATAACACCATTCATTTAATTTAATCTTTGGCCATTTCTACTATGTTCATCCATGTCAGACTAATTAATGACATTCTATTAAAAGGATGGGGAACCAAAAATTAGTCTTTTCACCTACAATGACTAAAATTAGTTAAGAATGAGTCTTGTTACAAAAATGATAATAGGACATTAGAGCCCTGATGCATTATGGTTATTTTGATACTTAAGTACATTTGAAGGTAAATACTTTTGTACTTTTACTCAAGTGGAGATCTACGACAAAGACTTCAATGTTTACTGGAGTAATATTTTACCTTACATACAGTATCTGTACATTAATTCAAGTGCATGGTTTGTGTACTTTGAACACCACTGACCACAACTGAAATGAAGATAAAGTAAAAATAAATTAATGCTGCTAAGCAAACCTGAGTAGCCTGTGTTCTTCAATATTCTTATGAGAGTCAATGCTTTTTGAGTGTATATGTGAACTGGACTTGCGTGTGAGGGCACAAATGGGGTAACCGTCTAAGCACTTGTCCTAACATTGAAGATTGCAAGTTTAATCCTCAGTGATGCCTCCCTCTTCCCACATCAGTCAGCATGATGCAAGACAATGTGGGTGTTTATTAGCTAACATGACAGGATTGGACATTCTGTCAGGATTGTGTCCTTCAGACACACTGAGCTTCAAATGATGTTGTGTGCCAGCAGTTTAAAAAGACACGTGGCTGGCTTTATGTGTCTCAGAGGAAGCTTATTCTACTCTTCATCCTCCCAGCTTGTTAGGGTCATGTGGTTAGAGGAGACATAGCTAGAAGTTGGAATTGGCAGCAACTAAAACCTGAGGAGAAATCTGGGCTAAAAACACTCTCCCCCTCTGCTCCCCTTCTGGCTGTGATAAAAAGAATCACCTGGATGCCCCAGAAATTTTAATCAATAGTCTGTGATCATGTCTTTGAATTTCTGTCATGATTTGCAATGAGCTTCATGTCTGCCAGTCCCTGCATGAACTCCTAGCATGTTTCTTCAAGTGATAATCCTGCTTCAGGTCTGGAATTGTTTAGCATTCTGAATCTTTTACTATATTTGCAATCCATGTCAAATGTTGCCTTACTGAAATAAGCATGGCTTTTCAGAAAATGACTCCAAAACCTGTTCAGCATTAACCTGCCATGTGCCCTAATACCCCCTCATACCATCACAAATGCTGGCTTTTGAAATGTGTGATCAAAACTAGCCAGCTGGTCTGTCTCCTCTTCAGCCTGGAGGATGCAGCATCTACATACATACATACATTTTCTTTGCCACTTCTCCATTTCAGGGTCGCGGTTGCAGCATCTATGATTTCCAAAAAAAAAAATAAAAAAGTTCCAAATTTGGTTTGTTGGAACACAGGACACTTTTCTACTTCGCCTCAGTCCTTCTTAAGTGAGCTCAGGCCCAGAGAAGACAGCTACATTTCTGGATCCTGTTCATATTTGGTTTCTTCTTTGAATTTGTGAGTTTTAACTTGAATTTGTGGATACAACAATGAGCTGTGTTCACATACAATGGTTTTGGGAAGAGTTTCTGAGCCCATGCAGTGATTTACACTAAAAAATCGTGTCTGTTTTTAATTTGGTTAGGGTCCAAAGTTCATACACAACCAGTATGAGATTTTGGCCTCGTATTTTATGTTTAGAAATATTATTCTTGATTTGTTGCACTATTTGTCCAACTTTATTTTGGAACATGTTGCTGGCATCAAATTAAAAATGGAAATTTGTTTTGGTTTAAATAATATGCACATCAGATAATTCTGTTATTGTTTAGATTTTGCGCAGTGTCCCAACCTTTCTGGAAATGGGATTTATATACATTAAAGAGTGTGCACTAAAGAGAGTTGTTCAGATGGGTTTGTAGTGGAAATGGTCTTAAAATTCACTAATTAATTAATTAATTTTAATTAATGTATATATAATTGCATTCAAAAATTATATTATACTCATTCATTACACACAAACTGATATATTTCAAATGTATATTTCTTTAAATTTGATGATTACAACTGACAGCTAATGAAAACCTCAAACACAGAGCTCTGTGAACAGCCAGCCTTTTTAGCAATGACATTTTGTGTCTTGCTCTGCTTGTGTAAGGGGTCAGTGGTCATCTTTTGGACAAATGTCAAGTCAGCAGTCTTCCCCATGATTGTGCAGCCTGCAGAACTAGACTGAGAGACCATTTAAAGGCATTTGCTGAGGCCTTTAACTTTGTTTTGAGTTAATCAAGTGATTAGAGTGTGTCACCAGGTGTATTCAATACTGAACCTATTGAAATTTTCTGAGATACTTAATTTGAGGTTTTCATTAGTTGTCAGTTATAATAATCAGATTAAAAGAAATAAACAGTTTAAATATATAAGTATGTGTGTAATGAATGAGTATAATATACAACTTTCACTTTTTGATTGGAATTACTGAAATAAATCAACTTTTCCATTATATTCTAATTTTATGACCAGCACCTATATGTATAAATAATAAAAACAAATAAAACTACTAAAAGATCTGAGTTCCTTTTCGTTGACTCTTTCGTTTATTTGAGATGATGACATATCCAGGCATTTTGAGCAAAATACTGCAGAGGATTTAGTTTTCTTGACCTAAATTAGCCACTACTGATAATGTTGTTTATCTGCAACAACACTAAAAAGAGGAAACTTCATAATTTTGATAATGTGAATAGCTATATATTTTCAGTATTTTTTTTTCTGGTAGCAAAGTACCTCCTGTGTCTATTTATGTTTTTCATAACGTTATTTGTTCAGGAATGTTAGGAAAATCCCCATTTAGTCTTGTGAGCCACATTTTAGCAAAGAGATGTTCATTTTAAAAGAGATGGCACTTTCAAATATCAAATTTTGCTCCTCAGTACAGTTGTTTTATTGTTTTGCCATTGTTCTAAACTATGCTGCTGTGAATTTTGCTTCATTCAAAATAGTCTCAGGTGAAATAATTTCAACTTCAATAAGCAGAGTAATACAGCTGAATAGGTGGACATAATCATATTCCAATAGGATATATTCAGTTTTCAGTTGTTTGGACACTTCAGATAATCTTAAAAATCCTTTAGCTGTGTGTGCAGTGGTCGACAATAATGAAGTAAACATAATTTGTTACTGTACTTAAGTACTTCTTTCATGTATCTTTACTTACACTGAAGTATTTCCATTTTGTGTGACTTTTTACTTTAAATCCACTACATTTCAGAGTCAAATATATTATCTTCTACTCCACTCCATTATGGAAATCTACCATTCATGTTGGTTTATGTGTGAATAAAACTGTAATGTGTCTGAACAAATCTCCCTGGTTTGCTTAGCTCTTCACATGACACACGGCGGCTCTGTGGCTAAGAGACTAACAAAGGCTGCCTTTTTTGTGCTGTTGTGTGAACTTGAGACTGTTAGTAACCACATTCAGTTTTTAGAACTGTTTTGAATTAACAAAATGATTTGTACCGTTTAGTATTTGGCTGTATTTGAGTCATCAGTAACTACTATATATTCAGAAGATAAACTGCTATTTAAAGAGTATTTAAATACATTCCAAAAGACACGAATGAGTATCAGGCAAAAAGTCAGATACGTAGCTATATTTAAGAAAAAGGTGTCTCAAAATTGCAGAAATAGCTCAAACTATATCCTGCAACTATGTAGACAAAACAGAGCTTAAAGGAACACTATGTAATATTTTTACCTTAAAAAATACCTTATAGCTTCAAAAAAAGAAAAGAGCCTCTGCAGTTGTTACTCTTGTCTCAGCATTGCAGAAGCTGCACTATGTTGGAGGAGGTTAGGAAACCACCCTTTCCCTCCCTACCAATTTCATTACGATTACAGTGCTGTAAAACTTAATTGGCCCTAGGAGCAGAAAAAACCCTCAAATCGTACATAGTGTTCCTAAATGTGCAAAAAAACTGGTGCAGAGAACACACTAAAGGCCAATTTATGCCTTTGCGTTGAATCAATGAAGAGCATCTTCTGTAGCCTGCACAAGTGTCTTATGCAATTGTGAAAGTTACCTGTGAATTGGCATCTGTTTTGCTCTGCAATTACACTGCCAAACCACTAGTGTTTCAGACAACTGTGTTTCAGACAACTTCAACTCAATGTAGTACACAATGTAGTCGTATAGTGATATAATTTTACGAATCTTTAATGTGCACTATTTAGGGAGTGTAGTGTGGAGGACTTGAACCATGTTTGTTCGACTGCAGACGAATCTTCAAATTCAGCCATGCGATGAAGTTCAGTTCCACTCAGCTCTCTGCAAATTAGCTTTGATGCGTGGTAGAGTCTACCAAACAGAAAGCATGTCTTCACGTTCCCTCAGAACCCCTCCACTCACTTTGGTTCCTACTAAAGATTTGTACCTTTCTCAAAACGAAGGAGAAAACGTACTGCGTATGAACTTGTATAAAGTTCATTCATTCATTATTCATTAACCGCTTATCCAATTCAGGGTCGCGGTGGGTCCAGAGCCTACTTGGAATCAATGGGCGCAAGGCGGGGAATACACCCTGGAGGGGGCGCCAGTCCTTCACAGGGCAACACAGACAAACACACACACACACTCACACCTACACCTACGGACACCTTGGAGTCACCAATCCACCTACCAACGTGTGTTTTTGGACTGTAGGAGGAAACCGGAGCACCCGGAGGAACCCCACGCGGACACGGGGAGAACACACCAACTCCTCACAGACAGTCACCCGGAGCGGGAATCGAACCCACAACCTCCAGGTCCCTGGAGCTGTGTGACTGCGACTTGTATAAAGTTAAAATTGTTTATTACAACTGAAAGTTTAAATAATATTTGCTTTGAATTGTTACATAAACAAAATAAACATAGTTGTAGGTTTGTAATTTCAGGGTTTTTTAATGATAAAATTAGGTTCTGACAAAAGATAAAAGTTATAGTAAATGTTGTGATGATTTTGTGAATAAATCAAGCCTATGCTCTTACACTGGTTGCTGCACTTGGGGGAATTGGTGCTGATGGACAAGACATTGCCTGCTGCATGGGGAACAATGAGTGATTTTATTGCTTTAGGTGTGAGCACACAGTTACATTTCTGGATACGTGTGGATCAAGCTGCGCTGCATAAACACAGAAGCATAAATTGGGCTTATACTCAGAAGACCTGTTCATTGCATTTAATCTTTGGCCATTTCTGCTGTTTCATCCATGTCAGACTAATAAATGGTATTCTATTAAAAGACTGAGGAACTAAGAGTGATATTAGTCAGTTCACCTACATGTGTTAAGCATGAGTCTTGTTACAAAAATGATAATAGAATATTAGATAATAATATATTATGATGGGCGGCACGGTGGCGCAGCAGGTAGCGTCACACAGCTCCAGGGACCTGGAGGTTGTGGTTTCGCTTCCCGCTCCGGGTGACTCTGTGAGGAGTTGGTGTGTTCTCCCCGTGTCCGCGTGGGGTTCCTCCGCGTGCTCCGGTTTCCTCCCACGGTCCAAAAACACACGTTGGTAGGTGGATTGGTGACTCCAAAGTGTCCGTAGGTGTGAGTGTGTGTGTCTGTGTTACCCTGTGAAGAACTGGCGCCCCCTCCAGGGTGTATTCCCCGCCTTGCGCCCAATGATTCCAGGTAGGCTCTGGACCCACTGCGACCCTGAATTGGATAAGCGGTTACAGATAATGAATGAATATGTTCTGATCTTTTTACATTCAATACTTAAGAACATTTTAAGGTAAATAATTTTGTACTTTTACTCAAATGGAGATCAACAATGAGGACTTCTACTGTTACTGGAGTAATATTTCACCTTAAGTATCTGTTCAAGTACATGATTTTTGTACTTTGTCCACCACTGTATATGTGTGTGTGTGTGTGTATGCATAAGCTGCTCTCCCAGTCTTCACACTTCACTGATCTGGTTAACAAGGGACCCCGGGTCTATCCCTCAATGCGCTGCTGTGCTGATGGTGATAAATTATTTAGTGATGCGTACCCCACTAACCACCCAAACACCCCACAAATCACTCAAACACACAGGTGCACAGGTGTCGGCGACAGAGAGAACACAAAAGAAAAAAAATAATCCCAAGCAATGCTAAGGGAGAAGATGAAAGAAAATCTCAAAACCCATGAATGAAATCTTATAAGGCAGAAAACTTAATGTGGCAAGAAAGGGGTAAAAATGCCAGAAGTTAACAGGCACTTAGCCTGAGGCTTGCTTTGGAGTTAGGCTTCTTTGCTGGCTCCACTTCAATTTGGATCCGCACCTTCCACTGAGCCCCTCTCCATGATAGCCTGCAGCCAACATAGCCTTCACTAGCCATGCTGTTTTCTAATAAAGCCTTAGCTCTAAATCTTGGGATGATACTGTCTGAGGGGTGTGTGCCTAAACAACATGGTGTCATCATTGGAATTATAGCACAATATGTTTTTTCTGAGCATATCAGGAAAATAAATTATACTAAACTGAACATTTATATAATTATCCAGGGCCACTTCAAATGTAATCATATTACAGAGGGAAGCTAATAGACTGTTTGAAATCTTGCCCAAGGACTCTTATTGGTACAGGGTTGTATTCCTGTCCAAGCTGAGAATCAAACCCATGTCTGCCAGCTAAAGTGCAGCAACTGCATGTCTGGGTCTGGACCTAAATACATTTTTGTACAGACCAACAAAAAAAAATTGATAAATTGGATTCTAATGTACTTACTTCAAACAACAACAAAGTTTGTCAAAAGCAAATGCCTTTGTGTTTGTATATGAAATAAAACTACACAGAAGATATTCACAAATTTCTTGTCATTAAAAAATAATATTGCATTCTTATCTGTAGGATATATGTAGTTTTGAAGAACACATTCTCAGATACACAATTATCCACATGTTCATGTGATTTTGCTGTAGGAATCTGAAGAAATAAGAATGCAAAATCTTAACGAATGCCAGTTTTTAAAATACCTTCAGCTTTGTGAAAATGTATTACGTGTACATCTCTGTTTCATATTTAAGAACACCTGTTTCATAATGTATGTATCATAAAAGCTTTGGCTCATTAAAGAGCTAAAGTTAAAAATAACCAGTGATTAGTATCTGCATAAACTACACAACAAATGAATGTATATCTGAACAAATGACTGAATATCAACAAAGATTTATCAAAACTGTCTTTGACCTACCTCTTGTTTAGGCAGGTGACTTTTTTCTTTTTTTTTTCAGAAATATCTCGTCACATTAATATCTATTTTGCATGGAAATCAAATTAATTATGAATTCTGACTCCTGTACAGTGCTGTAAAATGTGCTAAAATAAAACCCATGGTCTCGTCTTGCTTTATATTTCGCTTATATTTAGATTAAAAGCATGTCATGAAACACACTCATACATTCACTTACTCACTAACTCTTTAGTGTTTAATAGTATTCCACAAGGGAAGCGGTGATGTCCTGAAAAGGTGCTGGTTACAAATTTTTGTGAATGTGTGAGTAAGGTCAATATCCAAGGCTCATCTCAGATAAAGTGGCAGAATTTTGTCAAGCAGTTAATTTATATAATAGCCAAACAGCCACTGACACGTGTATACACACACACACACACACACACACACACACTTATGGAATGACTGCTGATCATATGTTCACACTTTGAAGTGTACCTCCTTGTCTCATCCTAAACATCTGTTGCTGTGCTACAAATCCCAGTGGATCATTTTTCTCTACCATAGCTGTAGAATGTGTGTGTGTGTGCGTGCGTGCGTGCGTGTGTGCCTGCGTGTGTGTGTGTGTGTGTATGCGTGCTTGTGTCTCTGTATGCGTGCTGATTCCAGAAAAATGAACCTAAATGGTGAAATCAGGTGCAATACCAGGTTCAGCTCACTGTTAGACAAAAACACACATATACACCTCATCTAAATAAGAGTCTGAATGGCTTGGCTCTGTGATTAAAAGCTAATGACTAACCCAGAAAAAGTGAGAAGAAAATGAGGTTACTCACCACCCAGACGCTCCAAACAGAAGTGACCTGTCTCTAACAGTGCAGTTATTTTAATGCACTCCTCAACCACAGCTCAAACCAGCACAGTTCCAGCAGCCAATTAGGCATCTCCCCAGTGTGACCCAAGAAGCCAGGGCTGACCAATGAGACATCTAGTTACTGCAGTGATTGAAATGTCAGAGTAAACAAAGCCATGTGTGTAGTTTGTGCGCAAACACACAAATACACACACACACTTAATAATGCTGAATACAAATATACACGCACTCTGGTCTTAACAGGGATTTCAAATCTACCAGAAACAATTTTTTTAAACCAGCCTAAAATTTGAAAAATAATTATTACTAAGGAAAATAGGCTATTTTATTCATAAAGTAAATACTGAAATTCTAAAGGAATATACTGATCTCTTTCTCTCTCAGTGCACACACATTTCACACACAAATAAACACACTGACACACCAAAGCCATTAACTAATAGAAGCTATTAGGTATAAAATAGTAATAAAAAATTCAAACATTTTAGTATTCTCCTGCTTTTTGTCATTTTATGGTAACTGTTATGTAGTATTTAAAATGACATTTCATTCAACAAAAATAGCCTAAATAATAAGTATTTTGAAAATGGCAAGTGAGATTTTAGTCATCACTGCATTGGTTATTTTCCATCAAGGAAAAAAGCACTGAAAAAGCATGTGCACTGATTTGTTCTGTTCTTGGGGATAATATTGCATTAAAAAAATACATGTGAGTTTTGGTTAAAACCATTTAAAAATGGTGATTTATGATGTTAGTGATTGTGAACGTAGCATATTTATACTTAATGTTTAGAGTGAATTTTTTTTTTTAGAAAATGACACGTCATATTTTATACTATGCAATGGTTACCATAAAATTACACAAGGGCTGAATATTTAAATATCAAATTACAATTATACATTACATAAAAATGCTTGAACACCTAATACATAGGAGGGATTGAGCATAATAATAAAGAATAAAATATTCCTCCCACATCCTCATTCCCACTACCAGAATCTGATTTTCAAATTTCAGCAGCACATTTCTGATTATTACTTTTACCTTCCGGGAATTCTGACCATCTATCACAGAAAAACTATTTAGTAAACACAACAAAATGAGGTCTGTATAGCAATATGTATTTTCAAGATGGCCTTTTTCATGATTGTGTGGGCTTTCCTAAACATTATATTAATATTCTCTAGCTGGGCCATCTTTGGCCTTCATTGCAGACTGCTTTGGGGCTGATTTTCCCTGTACTACCTTTCTTACATTAATGTGGATGATTCATGATCTTTTATGGCTTCCAGTTTTTAGATTTCTAAACCTAGCAATTGTAGTAGTGATTCTCTTAGTGGCGTCAGTATCACAGGAATCTCCATTGTCATATTTTCTCCACATCTCATTAAAAATATATGTTTTGTCCTTCATCTTGTTGACCCATGTCTCCTCATGGGATGTTTTCTCTGCAGACCTCTTAACCCCTGTTCTGTAACACCTCTTGTTTTCTGTTTGTTTGTTTACTACAACATTTGCCCAGGCTACTTAACCTGAAGTGATTCTCTTTAACTGTTCGTCACTAGTTAGTGTTGTATGCTTAAGGTGCCTTGGTAACCCACAGGGTCTTCTCATTGAAATGTCCAATTGGGGGAAAAGGACTTGGGATTCAATCTGCTTTGTGGAATGTTGCAAATCATTCAGTTGCAGTTATATTATTTATTTGTATTTGCTATATATATTTCCCTGACCTTGTGGCTGGTAGGTTGAGCAAATTCACCCAATACATACAATCGCTTGCATTTAGTGGGTGGGAGAAAATAATTTCCAAACTTGACTGTCCCATGACAGTCAAACAAAAAATAGACCACATTAATTTTTCATCTCCATTTCAAGTCCTCAAAGGTAAGGCTGTGTCTAACATGATTTATGCAGAGTCCATTAAATCATTAATGTGAAGTCCCTATAATAACAGAAATTTAATTTTGTCTACATATGTCTGTATTAATTCAGCTTATATGAGCTTATGTAGTCAAGATGCACTTCTTCCAACATATTTGATGTATTTTGCTTCAAATATTAAATCAATAGGTTATAGTCATAATGCAATAAGGTATTTCAGTGAGTCTCATGGCCAGTGACAGAGCTCATTATGGCATCATAAACATCATCTAAGACATCAGAATAATTTAAATTGAAAGATAGTCACTCACTTCTATTCACTTGAGAAGGCTGGTTTGTTAAACCCAGTGTTACTTTTAAAATGTATTCCATTGCAGAACACAAAATACATGCCCTAAAATGTTTTTTGTAATGTATTCTATTAAAACCTTGCAGCAATTACACCCTGCTTAGTTAAGAAGAATATTCTGTTGTGTTCTTCTACTGTAGCAACTAGCTGAATGTATTCCAGAGTTTTAAGGAAATACATAAACACTTTAATTTAATTTGATAGTAAATAAGCCTGTTAACAGTGACTGAAGCAAAAAAATAAAATAAAATAAAAACTATTTTTGACTGAAACTTTTTTCACAGAATCCTGAACCCTCCACACCTGCTACACATGTCAAATTATTATATTTATTTTTCATATAACAAATTTAGCTGTTCTTCAAAGTAGTATCAACTTGTAGAATTATTTTAACCTACACTTTATATAAATACTCGAGCACCAAGAGTGTTTTAAGGGAAGAATATGCTTGGGGGTGTTTTATTTCTTTTCCCCCTATATGTAATTTTAATGCTGTTTTTAATATCTACAATTGTGTAACTGTGTAATAAAATAAGGCCTCAAAACAAAACTGACTACAGAAGTGGACGATGATGTGTAAGAGTCTGGAAAACGAGGCTGTGATCCTTTCTAGAAGTGTCATGCCTGGTTTACCTACCTAGAAGCACTGAGCACCCAAAAAATAAAATAAAATAAATAAGTATATATAAAAAATAAAAAAGGGGAGCCTCCTTTCATGACTTTTGTCCTAGGATCCCTTACTTACTTAGGATCCCTAAATCTTTGAGATCTTTCATGTTTTCCCTCCTATTACATTCAACATGGATTTCAACTGCATTACTGCAAGTTTTGTAACAGTAATTATGTTTTCTGCCAGTGGGTGTTTGCTCATACTAGTCCTCTGTTATTCAGACATGCAAGTAAGATTAAACACACTACAACAGAACAGTGCAGCTCTGTGCAGCTGAGCTGTAATGACAGACTGTGACGAAAATCCACTGCTGTGACAGAGAACTTTAATCCTTGTGTTAAACAGATAAATATTTTAATTTATTCTATTAATTTTCCCGTATGTATCTGTATTCAGAATACAGAGTTTTTTTTTCATTGTAACTAATGAAATACAGTTACTTATATATCTGCTCCAGTTATCCCTACAGGGCTGTACCCAAAATTAACCAGTGCCCTATTTACAATATATTTCACTGCATAAAAAGCAATGTAGTGAATAGTGTAAGGAACATGATTCGCGTTGTGTCTGAAAAAAGCAGGTTGGTGCAAGCCCTCCCAGAACCCATAGAGAATGAACTAAAGGCTCTGCAGCTCGAAAAAAAAAGCCTTAACATGAGATTCTATGACAAGTGCGATTTTCCAGTAGCTTGAAATTGCCCAAAAAGAGGCAAGCCCTACCCCTGGCCCTAGTCATTTCCCAACTAAGTGGTAGGGCTAAGGGTGAAATGGGATTCACCCCTTATATGCCATATAGTCTCTGAAACTTCTATGATAATAGAGATAATGATGAGTCAGAGTGGAATTTATGATTGAACTCATTACATTTCTGGTGACTAAATGCAATCAAATCTGACCAGAAATGTTAACATGGAGCATTAACCTTTCCCGAAGAAGTTGAAGCTGCTATTGCAGCAAAGAATAATTTCAAAAATGAATAATGCGTGTGTCCAGAAACTGCTAATTTACTACAAAAACCTTCTAAATGATCAATGCAAGCAGGAAGATGTCTGGAGAAGATAAGCTAATTCATTGATATCAATAAGGTCAATGTATTAGCTATTTGTATTTATTCTTACATACAATGTTATACAACTGAGTATGTATTCAGGGAAATGCTCTTTAGAACTACCTGACCCTCTTTACTGCTTTGTACATAATGCCTAATGTGAAAATTCCTCTATAATTGTTAAATATTGAGCTCAGTTTTTTTTTTCCCTGTGGAAAATAATTATTTAAAAATCCACAATTGAGGAACGTATATATGCATTTGGAAAATGATGCAAGGCAATATTTGGTTTAAAAAAAATTGCATGCAGATCTGATGGAAATAAGCAAATCACAAATGCCTAATTGCAGCTTTAACACAGAAAAGGAAGCTTAATAGTCTCTCTGAATGCACTCTGAATGCACTCAGACCAAATTGGTTATACACATTTTCCCTATTTCTTTCTCTCTCTCTCTCTCTCTCTCTCTCTCTCTGTGTCTCTCTCTCACACACACACACAGAGGCACACAGGCACAGAAAAGCTTCAATACTATTCAGGGCTCTGACAGTTTGTCAGCTCTCAGTTAAAGAGAAAGTGACAGTGAGAGGGAGGCCCAAGCCAAAATACTTGCAAACAGATTACTTGTCAAGCTTCATCAACAACCACGAGCAGTGAGGTGTGAGTCGATGCGTGTGTGTGTCTGTTTACACACATAACTGCAGGTTTGAGTATATATAAGATGGATAAAGTCATTGCGCAGAGCAAATACAAACACAACTTTTAATATCACACTGTAGTTCAGAGTGCATTTTACTAAGCAAAAAACACAGAAGCATTGATTTCTTGCAACTGGTGTCTATTGGTTCAGCGTAACCACATAATATATGCAATACATTACTTTATTTATGTACTTTTCCCAAGCCCTAATTTTTCTTTTTTAATTACAAAGCCAATTATACCTCTTTTCCAAGCCAATTAAAATTACATTTCCAACCTGAACACAAAATGTTCATTCATAGTTTAGCAACCATGTTTTTCATTAGCCTTGAAAAGCAATCCAGTCCATGTCATACATGGAGCATACCCGCACACACATATGACCATACTGGAAATACACAAAAAATGGGGTACTGCATATAGGTTGGATACAGTATATGAATAGCATCAAGATACTAGTACTAGGCTACATGAAACTACTGGCATTTTCTTTTTTTTAACATGATTAAGCACTGCTACAGGTAGTTTTATGATATACAATATTGCCAAAGTATTCGCTCGTCTGCCTTTGCATGCAAAATGATAGCTAAGTCCAGCAAATCTGACTAGCTTCTAAAATAAAAGAACCCTTTCAAATCAAGAGGAACCAAAACTAAAATAGAGGGTCTATCCACAGAACAATATAATAAAAGTATAAATAAAATTAATTTTTAATTTTAAGATGAATTACACATAGGGCCTGGCCCATTCCCTTTAACCATATTCTACCTTCCCTAAAAATCCACTAACTCGCATTCTCTTTCTAGACTTCCTTTCCACAGTGTGTAGCTGAATTACGACAATACCTAGGGAATGCCCAGAACAAGCCCCAGTCAAAGCTCACTTCACATTGGTAAGATTTAAATTAACCATACATACTTCGCCATACTGGGCACCATAGATGCATGCTCAGTGCCACCATGTGGACTAGTCAAAAAAACTAATCAATGCCAAAAAATCCCTATATTTACTTATTCTGCTACACCTCAACAATCAATAACTCCAGAATCGCAAAATCCATACTGGCCTCCCCAGTGGCTAAAGTCATAACTAGCCACAATCGTACCGTTTATAAGTACTCAGTGCTGTTAGGTCCATATGAATTTTGCCACATGAAAAAAAATATGGAGTTACATTGACTGTACATAAGTCTAAACATATGAGTATGTTAAGAGCTGCATTAAGAAAGCATATTGGGAATATGGAGTTTGGAAATTGTATGGTTGTTTCAGTGGTTGTTTCAGTTACACTGCACTATACACTATAGGGCTAGAAGCTGATTGTTGATGATTGCTCATCCATTTCTTCTTTTGAAATCAAGGGTGTTAATATGAAGTTAATCTCCATGTTCTGCACTAACAGCCTCTACTGTTTTGGAAAGCTTAACACTACATGCTAGTAACAAAGATGATATAGTGCAAAGATGTGAGGGCATTCAGCCATGAGAACCATGGGTGAGATCAGCCATGGGTGAGATCAAGTACTGATGTTGTTTGTATAGTTCTGTATCACAAACACCACTCCAACTCCTCCCAAGGATACTGAATGGTGCTCAGTGCTTCAGAGAATACAGTTCCACTGCTCCACAACCTACACAATTTTAGGGCATGTAGCGTAGCTTGTGTAGTACCTACCAAAAACCATGCAGCCTGATTACATCTATAACACACTGTTGATTCTGTTCCTGTTCCATTATTCTTTTATTCAGAGTGCATGTTGTACTTTGACCAAACTAGGTCAGAAGGACTGATGGGTGAAAAAAATAATTGCGTAAAAAATTGTCCTCTGAAAGAATGTTCTTACTGGACACAATTAAAATAAACAGTCTTGTAATTCAACTCAAGGAAAATAAAAATAAAACAATTACTACAGACTTATTTTACTATAAGTATCTTTACTTTTACTCGATATATGGATTGTGTGTACTTTGTCCAACATTGCCCATACATAAACATGCGCAAGGTAGTCCCACTTCTGGTTCTAGAAGTACGCTTCCCTTAAAGGCAACTGATTCCTGACACAAGGTTTATAGAATTCCCATTTCTCACAAAAGACATCCAATCAATGGCTTTCCCCTCCTATTGTCAGTCAATATCTATTCTTCTAGAGGTGGATCAATGGGCTTCTGGGCAGGAACCATTCCCAATCTCACTTCGCTGACCACAGGAACCCCTCATTACCCAGTCGAGAGCTAGCGGGAAAATGAACCCCCTACAGACTCACAACAACCTTCAGCATTGACAAGACTGCAAGAAATGAGTTTATTGTTTCCATCATTCAGCCATCTCTCTCTCGCCCTCTTTCTCTCTCTCTCTCTCTCTCCTTCTATGAAATGTATTGGTGTGGTAGCCGAAGCTGTATAATGAGGGATTTCCTGCCACATATTCTTCTCATTAAACATACATACCCACATACACACATTATTGACACTGTATATGGTAAAGTGGTCCCTCAGAAACCTCCTGGCCTCAGGAGAATTTTTCATTAGCCTTGAAAAGCAATCCAGTCCATGTCATACATGGAGCATACCCGCACACACATATGACCATACTGGAAATACACAAAAAATGGGGTACTGCATATAGGTTGGATACAGTATATGAATAGCATCAAGATACTAGGCATCCAATACTACACAAACAAGACAACTAATACAATATCACAACATTTTCTGTTTTATACAGATAATATGAATACTAAAATTATGACAAAAAAAAATCATGT
This sequence comes from Hoplias malabaricus, assembly GCF_029633855.1. Classification (NCBI taxonomy): domain Eukaryota; kingdom Metazoa; phylum Chordata; class Actinopteri; order Characiformes; family Erythrinidae; genus Hoplias; species Hoplias malabaricus. The sequence goes on along the minus strand of NC_089811.1, from coordinate 18,909,403 downwards.
CACAATATTTAAAAGATAAGGCATTTTAAAATACAGGATATACACTGCAATATTTTCATTAAACTTACTGTATAGCACTAAATCCAGTTAAACAGTATGACTTGTGCTTTCTTTTGAATTAAATATACATGTAGGCTACATGAAACTACTGGCATTTTCTTTTTATTAACATGATTAAACACTGCTACAGGTAGTTTTATGATATACTATATTGCCAAAGTATTCGCTCGTCTGCCTTTGCATGCAAAATGATATTGGCATCCCATTTTTATTCCACAGAGTCTAATGTGATGTTGGCCCATCCTTTGCAGCTATAACAGCTTCATCACTTCTGAGAAGGCTTTCCACAACGTTTAGGAGTGTGTTTATGGGGAATTTTCATCATTCTCACTGAAGCGCATTTCTGAGGTCAGACACTGATGTTAGACAAGAAGGCCTGGTATTCTCAAATCCAGAAAACTACCCCACACCATAATCGCCCCTCCGCCAAACTTCACACTTGGCACAATGCAGTCAGACAAGTACCGTTCTCCTGGTAATTGCCAAACTCAAGACTATCAGAGTCCATCAGATTGGCAGATAGAGAAGCGTGATTCGTCTCTAGAGTCCAGTGGTGGTCCACTGGCAGTGTGCTTTGCATTGCACTTGATGATGTAAGGCTTGAATGCAGCTGTTTGACCATGGAAACTCATTTCATTAAGCTCTCTAAGCACATTTTTGAGCTAGTCTGGCCACATGAAGTTTGGAAGTCTACAGTCATTGACCCTGCAGAATGTTGGTGACCTTTGTTCATGCCTGCGTGCTTGGTTATCTAGTACTAAGTTCAAGATCAAGGCTAATTTAATAATGCTACAAATACTAGAACTAGCACTTCATAAATTTTGTTGAGAATTGCAGCAGAACATATTGCAACAATCTCTCTCTCTCTCTCTCTCTCTCTCACACACACACACACACACACACTAAAAAAATTCAATTTAACATGGTTGATATATGCAAGGCAATACAGTTGTGATCAGTTGAAGCTTATGGTACAGTTTTTATTTGGAGCAGAGTAGAGCAAACACAGTCCAAAGGAACTGCACTCTACCAAGTAAATCCTTACAGAATAATATTGTTCAATGCAATCCAGTTAACATAGTCACTACACACACACAAACACACACCCATCTATGCTGTAATTGGAATTCTTCATCCCTTAAAATGCCTGTGTCTTTTCTAATTGTTAATGTAGTCTAGTAGTGCCACTGGGCTTTCAAATACCAACACCAGATTTCAGATTTCAGGATATTAGTTGCTCCCATAATTTAAAAATATATGTAATTATTCCCACTAAGAGGTGTATGATGAAAAGGTTTAACAATAAATAAGTAATATACAGAACCTTGGAATGTAGAATGTACTCACAATACAACCTTCATCTTTATGCAAATCACATACAGCATAATTTAAAAACATTGTGATGCTTCACTGACTTGTAATTGGGAGAACAGAACATTTGTCATTGCTACTCTGAGCTCTGCACTGCAGAAACTGCACTATTAAACTTTTGGAGGAGGGTAGGAAACCACCCCCTCTCCACTGATTTCAGTACACTGCTGTAAAAATGAATTACACTAGTAGCAAAAATCCCAGATCTTACCTAGTGTTCCTTTAAAGGCAACATTCATGATTTAAAAAAAATGGGGAATGTGCAGTTCTATGCAGCATCTTTTTGAAAAGGGTTCTATATGGCACCAAAAATGGTTCCTCTATTGTTATTATATACTATACGTGTTCATATGGCAAGCATTTTTGAGGTTTTTAACTAGGAGCCCTCCAACTCTGAAAAGTATGAATTGAGACGAGGATATTAGTGAAACTCTATTCATGCTCTATAGTGGCTAAGTACTGACTTATTTTTGCTGTAGATGGAACTGACTCTAAATTTAGTAGAATGCTACATGAAACTGAAAAGAGACTGAAAGTCTACAAAACTAAACAACTCGAGTAACAACTCGGTTTCTGTGGTGATTCAAACAGTGAATAAAACCTTACAGACAAATTGTACTTCAGCCATGTGCAAGCAACAGTCTCCCCCCCCCTCAAACCTACTACGTATACAAACCAGTTTCCCCATAATCGTAGACATTCCCTCTGAAGCCGTGGGGACACTACACGACTTTTAAAGTCGGGACAGATTATAAACAGACTGGGTATTTCGCACTACATGACTGTTTTGTTGTGATTTTTATGCAGACAGGAAAAAAATTCAAGTAAACACTACTCGACTGAGGATAATAGTACACAAACCCAAATTCCCGAACTTATCACGAGACTCACGTTTCCCAAGAGACACACATGAACACGGACCTACAACTCGCTATTTGTGCAGCAAATAAAAATACGTTCCGTTTCTCCACAAAGAAAAATATGTAAAAATGTCTTTGTCTTCTCTAGACACTACAGAAGAAGCTGGAAATCAGTAAAATAACACATACTTGAGACTACGTTCCAAATGTTTCAGAAACATTAGCGTTAGTCGTAGCATGCGCCGCAGTGCTGCGTCTTTTAAGGTGAAATGAAAAATTAAAATAAACCTGAAATAAAGGCTATAAAGGTATGTTTCGTAGCTCACTTTGTTCTCCTATACAAAGTATGTCAAGATTGAACTGCCGTACTTGGTAGTACAAACTTCCCAGTAAACAAGGAACGTCCCTGGACGTTCAAAATAGGTCTAAAAGTAGTCTGTCTGTCAAGGACATGTTTTAAACGTCAATGGATGTAAATCCATCTTAATAAGTCAGTTAAGTGGTGACCAATCGATAACGTCAGTGGACGTCCAAAATGCGTTTTATACAAGTAATTTATTTCAGGACCAATTAATAACGTCAATGGACGTCCAGAATACGTCTAATAGTCGTATTTTCAATGTCTGTGTTTGGACGTCTTTTCAACTTTCATTTTCAACCTTAAGAGAACGTTGATTAGACGGCAGTCATTACGTTATTTCAACGTTGAATCAACGGCTAAATGTTTACTGGGTTGGTTAGTTCTGCTCGCGAGTTGTTATGTAATTGGAACATGGAATACTTGATGAGTCACTTTCTCCGTGGTTTAAATTAATAACGCTGAGATTGGTGCGAAATGCATTCTGGGATATCTGACTCCCTCAAGTCTACAGAAGTCATGTCCCAGTGCATCCTCGAAATTATGGGAGGAGCAAGAACACATCAGGGTAATTAAACTGTATTTGACTAGATGTGGTCTTTAAATGGAACATTACTTGGGCTGAGACTGATGAAATTTCCCAAGAAAATGAGAACAGAAGTACACGTTTTGAGAAACAGCTACTTCCCACAGACATTCACCCAGAGCAGGACTTGAATCCACAACCTACATGCTTCAACTGTGGTGGATATCATTCACTGGACAGAAACAAATGCCCGGCTTTCAATAAGTGCTGCAATTCTTGTGGAAAACGAAACCATTTCTCCAGATGCTGCAAGTCGACTAAACAACATGGTCAACCAGGGCAGCACCATTTGCACCCTCACGCAGAGGTTGTTACACACACAGGATAAATGAACTTGAAACGGAGGAATCCCAGGAACCCACTGATGTGCTCTATTGTGAAAGTATTGACATCATTTCAGAACGTGGAGAAATTTTCCCAAATCTAACTGCCATCCACAGTGGCCATCTTGTCAGAGTAAAAATAGATACTGGAGCAAAGTGTGATGTGTTACCTCTCACACTCCTACACCACATTGACCCAACAGCCCAAACTGACTACTCTAGCAAAGTCAACCTCATGGCTTACGGAGGTCAGGTCATCAAAACTGTTGGGAGTGTGGATATAGTCTTTACATGTGGGAAGCTTCAGTTTCATGTGGTGGACCAAACAGTTAAGCTACTTCTGTGACTCACTGACAGTGTCAAGCTTGGCTTTATCCACCTTGGGCCTGATGTCCATGCCATACAGCAGCAAGTTCCGGAGCTCTCGGAATACAATGTATTTGACTGCAGTACCTTAGGCAAACTTCCTGTTGTTTACCACATGCGTTTAGATGAGTCGATCCACCCCACCATCTGTGTTCCAAGACGAATTCCGGTTGCAATGAAAGACAAAGTTAACAAAGAATTGGAGCGCATGGGATTTTAAACATATCACAAGCAGCCCTTTACACCCACAGTCAAATGGCCTTGCAGAGTGTGCTGTCCGTTCTGCAAAGCATCTGCTGGAGAAATGTGCTCGTGATGGGACAGAGATATATGCTGTCTTGCTCAATACACGCAACTTGCCAAGAGATGGCTTACCATCACCAGCACAAGGTGGAAAGTACATGCTGCCTTAGTGAAGGCCAGAAGGATAAGAAAAGTACATTATGATAAGTCAGCAAAAACTCTGCCAAAACTCCAAACAGGCCAAACAGTGAGAATGCAAACTTCATGTGGCTACGACAGGCTGGCCATGGTGATGGGAACAGCTCCACAGCCAAACAGCTACAAAGTCCAGGCACAAGGTTCAGTGTGTGTGAAACAGGCACCACCTGCTGCATACTACAGAAGAATATGACAACCTTGGACAGACAAACATGTCTTCACCAACTCAGCAGTCAGCAGTCTGAGCCCTCTTCATCTCAACATGATGAACATAAACCTGGTCCCATCACAGTCTTGCAGCCATCCTCTCCAGAGTCAAAAATGAGAGTCATGAAAAGTGCTGAGAGGTCAATTGGTGGTGGGCAAGAACCCTTAGCCACTCGCTCTGGTAGAATTCTTAGACCTAATCCAAGATATGCCGATTTTGTCAAATAACATATATTTTTCTGTTCAGATTTTCTGTTCAGCATATAGTGTGTTCAGGTCTGTTCTATAGCATTATTGTTACTGTGTAGCATTGTTATTACTGTGATGTAATTTCAGGTTCTGTGTTCAATCTTAAGAAGGAGGATGTAGAATATGGCAATAGCAGTCTGGGTTGCTGTTTTTGTAACAGGTCGGGAGATTTTGGAGGTAACACACGCACACACACACACACAAGGCTGTAGTACAATGTGCATCAAGCCAAGTAAAGAAAACATTGCCTGTCACTAGTTGTCGTCTGGTTCTTCCTCTTTCATACCTCTACAGACGTCATGCTGCATGAACTCATAACATTTAAGTTCAGTTAAATCTCTCATATTGAGCTATTTTTAATTAAAACCTCAAACATGACTCTATTAAATCAAAACTTTACAGTTTCACAAACTTAAAAAGAAATTTTTGAAAAGAATTGAATTGTTAAATTGAGTGCAACTTTTCAAAATATTTTAATATGGAATCACTCAATCCAGGTTATTACTTTGAACATTAGGGTTTACTGTGTGCCTACTTCTCCAGGGATGCACACTGTCGTTAGTGCACGTGTGTGTGTGTGCGTGTGTGTGTGTGTGTATACTATAAATCGGTTAAATTCAGAGGCAAATTTCATGGTAATCTGTGCAGTGATGACAAAAAAAATTGTACATCTGATGGCTTTCACCCATGAGAACATTAGAGAGGCCTACTACTGAATGCTCTAGCACATTAGTTCTCAAACTGTGGTATGTGTTTCAGTACTGGTACTTGAAGCAGCAAGTGGTGGTATGCCAAATTACCTCGAAAAATTTACTACTTAATTAAGGAATTTATTCATAACTGAAAATGACATGCCCTCGTCATGTCGTGTCTGTTTTCCCCGCCATGTGCTCTCTTAGCACATGGCTCTGTTTGTTATTGTCCATATCTCCGCCCATGTCCTGCCTTTCTTCCTCCCCCTCGTTATCTGTTCCAGGTGTGTCTCGTCTGTGTTATGTATTTAAGTACCCTTATCTCACTTCCTGTTTGTCGGTCATTTGTTTCAAGCTCCAGGTCATTAGTGTTGCTTCCAGTTTTGCTTTGTCGTGTTACTCAGTCTGGTCTGTCTGTCTCTGTCTTTTCATGATCTCTGTCTTTTCATCTAGATCATGTTATTAAGTCTGTCTGTCTTGTTTGCTCTAGCCCTCTGTGTTTAGTTTTGGATTTAGCACTGTGTTTATGTTTAGCTTTAGCTATCTGTGTTTGTTTAGCTTTCTTGGTCTCTTAAGTATTTCTGTCTAGTTCTCTGTCTTAGCTTAGCATTTTTAGCTCTTTCAGTTTAGGTTTCTGTTTAGCTCTGTTTCCAGGTTTGTCTATTTAGTTCTATGTATAGGTTGAGTCTGTTTCTGTCTGTTTAGCTCCCTCTAGGTTTCTCTGTCCTGTTCCCTTTCTCTCAGTCTCTGTCTAATATCATGTTTATTATCTTGTTTCAATAAAGTCACTGTGTTTTAGCAAATGCGTCTGCCTCCAGTGGTAAATTTCATAATGTTTCACAGTTTTCATAATTATGCCCCAGTGAAATTCATTTTTGTTGTAGAAAAATACAATGTGCTAAGCATACAACAGTTGATTACATCTGTAAGGGAATGGCAGGTGGTGGGGGGACAGCATTCCTCTGCTTTTTTTCCCAGCTTCGGATTGTGATCCCCCAGTTTTTGGAGAAATCTGTGTAAAGAAAGTCCAGTTTCAGTTACTGGACATAAGCAAAAGCTAGAGGCAGACATGAGCAATTTGGATTTTATTATTAAAAAAAAAAAGTCAGAGACCAAGCCAGAGAAATACTCAGAAGCCCAGAAGGACTAAATTCAGAGGCAAAAACAGGGAAAAACTAAGCAAGAATTCAGTACACATGAAGATAAAATAGAAGAAAACACTTGGCTGAAGGAAAGCATGGCAATTCTTTGCATCATTACAGTCCTAAAACAAGGTTTAACACAGCGCCGCCCCTCCCTCACCTACTGCTACAAGCACAGAGAGCCGCTATGAGCACCTGCCCCATGCGCCACACTGTTTTCACCTGAAACCTATTAAAGCACATAATTGATTTTAAATTGACCACTTCTAGTTTTTTATTTCTTTCAAAACATTTATTGCCCATAAATTTTATATGTTCTCATAAATGTAAAATTGTGTGTTTAAAATGTTTAGTTTAGGCCTAGTTATTTGTATTCTCTCTATAATATTTAATAATTATTTTAGATAATTAAGCATGCAAATTTCAAGTAAATAATTTTTGCCTTATGTCCCTGGAAGAACCAGGGGCGCACAAGATTCTGTGGTATATATCATTGGTGGTACTTGGGGGTTTTGGTTTGATAATGGGTAGTACTAGGTCTAAAATGTTTGAAAACCACTGCTCTAGAACACCCTTAGCATTGAGAATAGTGACTCTAGACTCAAGTGCACCTGATCCAGAATATCCCATTTAATGTCATGCTTTTCTATAGGAATTATAAGACAGCACATTTGCAACTGAATGTCTGTGTCAGCAATGAGTTCACCTTAAAGTAGCTGAATTGACTATGTATAGGGGGATGACTCATACTCAGTTTGTCCTTTATACGAAAAAAGCAAACAGGCACCTTCTCAATTATGAAATTCTGATTGTACCCCACGTTCCTTATGTCAGGCCATAATATATTTAAATGGTCACATGTGGATGCTGTAAATGCTTAAAACGTCATGTTGCGCAGGATGCCACTATATTAATCAGTTGAGACATTCACCGGTACTGCACGCATGAAGCACAAAAATGAAATGATAGTTGATTTAAGCAATATTCAAATTATAAAGACTTTTGTAAATGATGTTATCATGAGAAAATGCTGGGAAATTAGAATCCACATTTGCCTCATGACACAGCATCCAGTACGAAATAAAAAGCGTTGCTGAATAGTTCCAAAGCTTCTTGCACACCACTGCATGCTGAAATCTGCGTGATGTTACCCTGCTGCCAGGATAAAGTCAAAATTTTCCCAGACTTTTAACTGCAAAATCTCAGTCAGCTAGGTAGATTCCCCCATCACATAGAGTCCAGCAAGGGTCCACACTAAGGAAAATTCTTCACACTTTCAGCACAATTGATTCACTTCCTTAAACAAAGCAGCTTTTATCATTTTTCTAATACCAACTCCATTATTTGGTCAAAAGTCCCCTTGATATAAAATTGCCCATACTATACATTTCCTAGCTATGCCTTGCTAAGTTATAAAACATTATATGTTAATTCATAGTAATCTGAAATTGCTTAATTTTACATTTAATTGAGGTAGAGGATTCACTCTTCAATTTGGTCATTACCAATGACCATCTGCTAGCTAGGGTTACCCTTATTGCTTGATGCCCCCAGGCTGGAAGAGGGAAAATGAGCACATGCTTCCTTCTCTTGTGCTCCAGGCCTCAAATGGCTCAAGATTCATAGCTCCAGAATGGCACACCTGTCTCACTGCTCTCATTCTGGTGATGCCACAGCCAACTTTTTGGTCAAAGTTATCAATGATCTGCTGGTGGCTGCAGATACAGGAGCTCTAAGTATTCTGGTCCTCTTTGACTTAAGTTTTGCCTTTGACACAGTAAATCATGCCATCCTCCTCTCAAGACTGCGTGAGCTGGGTGTCACTGGTTCTGCCCTTGACTGGTTTAGATCTTACCTAACAGATCGAAAACAATTTGTCACACTTTCTGGACATAGTTCAACCATTTCATCAATCTCACAAGGGGTCCCACAAGGCTCTGTCCTTGGCCCACTACTGTTACCATTACTCGGCCATATTATCCGTCATTTCAATCTTGATTTTCACTGTTACGCTGATGACACACAGATTTACCTCCGGACCAGTTCTTTCAACAACCCACCACTCTCCAAATTGGAACTATGTCTCTCAAAAATCAGGCACTGGATGACACAAAATTCACTGATGCTTAATAGTAGTAAAACTGACCTAATCCTCATTGGCTCCAAATCTACCCTAAATAAAACTGGCTCCCTCACACTCTCAATTGATGATGTCCCCCTGTCCCCCTCCACTGTGGTCCGAAATCTTGGTGTCACCCTTGACTCTACGCTCACGTTTCATTCCCATGTTAGTTCCGTCATAAAAACCTCATTCTTCCACCTTCGCAACATTGCTAAAATCCGTCCTTCTCTTTCCCAGTCTGCCTCTGAACGCCTCATCCATGCATTCATCTCCAGCTGTCTTGACTATTGTAACTCTCTTCTTTCTGGCATTAGCTCCTCACTACTACATAAACTCCAAATGGTCCAGAACTCTGCTGCCCGTCTCCTCACCCACACCCGGTCCCACCACCACATCACCCTAGTTCTCCACAACCTCCACTGGCTTCCTGTTAAATATCGTATTCAGTTCAAAATCCTCCTTCTCACCTACAAAGCTCTCAATAACCAAGCTCCCTCTTACTTATCGGACCTTCTTCAACCATACACACCTAATCGCATTCTCAGATCTTCCTCAGCTGGTTTACTCACAATCCCCCCTTCTAAGCTGCGTAGTCTTGGAGATCAAGCCTTCTCCAGACATGCCCCCCGCCTCTGGAACTCCCTTCCTCCAGAAATTCAACAGTCAACATCTCTATCACTATTTAAATCCAAACTTAAAACACACCTGTTTGCGGCTGCATTTAATCCCTCTGTTTCTGATTAGCCCTTGTTTGTTTTTACCCTTGTTCCTGTTTTGTATCATTGTATGTTATGTAGTGTTATGGATGTGATTGTGTTTATGTGTTCATCTGATTGTAACAGCGTCTTTGGGTTACTGAAAAGCGCTTTAAAAATTCCATTTATTATTATTATTATTACTATCTTTTACACATCATAGCTCTTGGGTGAATCTCCTGCTTTATTTTTTTCTCTTTTGTCTCTTTTTTGAGTTATTAAATTTTGAGTATTACCTAGTCAGTTCTCTTCTGCCTGGCTACTTTTATATATTGTGTTGAATTGCCCCAATCTTGCCAATGCCTCCTAATTACTGAACATTCCACTGGCTTTAAATTAACAAAAGAAGTGCGGTAGATGCCTTATAATTTTAAGTTGACCTGATATGATTGTTTTACAGTTTGATGAGGCATGAAGAAAAACATATGTTATGTGGTAATGTAGGTTTGTAAAATGTTCTCATCCCACACACATCTCTGTGAGCTTAAAGGCTTCAGTGAGTAATGTTTAGAAGAACACTTGAGGACAACCGTCATCCTTGAGCCTTCAACCAACTCCTACTTAAAGATTAAAGGATTCAAATCGCATATGCCACACCTTCTGCATTTTATGCCCATCCTGGAGGCCCCTAGCCTTATGGAGCAAGACATGACTACTTTTTAAATATTTACCACTGGATCCTGGAAATGTGCAGAAAAGAAGTGTATGTGCCCCTTAATAACAACCCTCAAATCTCTCTTGTCCAATTTGGAGTTTAAAAAACAAGCAAAACAAAGAGGTGAGCAAAATGCTATTGGTAGCTAACATTTTTTTTCATGTTGAAAGAGTTTTTTGTTGTTTGGGTTTTTTGTTGTTGGGTTTGTTTTTGTTTGTATGCCAAAAAATCGAACAAACTAAATATTTTATCATGGATATATGTATGTACACGATGCGGCACGATGGAGCAGCAGGTAGTGTTGCAGTCACACAGCTCCAGGGACCTAGAGGTTGTGGGTTCAAGTCATGCTCTGGGTGACTGTCTGTGAGGAGTTTGGTGTGTTCTCCCCGTGTCCGGTGGGTTTCCTCCAGTTTCCTCCCACAGTCCAAAAAACACACACCGTGGATTGGCGTCTCAAAAGTGTCCGTAGGTGTGAGTGTGTGAGTGAATGTGTGAGTGTGTGTTGCCCTGTGAAGGACTGGCGCCCCCAGGGTGTATTCCTGTTTTACGCCCAGTGATTCCAGGTAGGCTCTGGACACACCGCGACCCTGAACTGGATAAGCGGTTACAGATAATGAACGAATGAATGAATGTAGTGGTACATGTGCAGAAAATACACGTGCAGGTGGTCAGGACCTGGGCCGGTATGTAGATTGTCAGTTAAGCCGGTCCCAAAGGAATGATTGGATTAAATATTTACAGTTTATGCTATTTTTTGGCTTATATACACAACAAATCTATTTCTTTATGCCATCTGCCTGTTATCAGGATGATATATCAAAAAATATAACAAAAAATCTTTTTTAAGACAAATCACCTAGCCTAGCTTTAAGTTAGCATGGCTGAATAGTTCTTCCAAAACTCCATTTAAGTTTTTGAATTTGTGTGCAGAGAACATATAGTACCAGATGGGTACTAACACCACTGAGTGCTTGAAAATGGCAGAGAAACAGACAATGGTGTGCACTGGTAAACAACTAAAGAATCGAAAGTCAGTGGCAGAGATGGTATTCAATAAAAAGCAGTTGGATAAAGCCAGAGAACAAACCAGAGTAGATATCGATGGAGCTTTCCAAAAGTGGAGGACTCTAAGGGCACAGAAAGCCATGGCAAGTGATGCAGAGATAGCTAGACTGGTAATTATATCATTTATCATCAACTTGTCATTTTGTGTATTTGGGATTTGCAAAAGTGTGTTAAAAGTTAATTGTCATAGCTATGTAGCCAGAATAGCTGCTTCTTTGTAACACTTTGTGTAAGCTATACAGGCAAGCGAGATGAACTTTGATATATATAGAATGAACTTTGATATAAATAGAATTAACGCTGATATATATAGAATGCACTTTGATATATATATAGAATGAATGCTGATATATATAGAATGAACGCTGATATATATATAGAATGAACTTTGATATATATAGAATGAATGCTGATATATATATATATATAGAATGAATGCTGATATATATAGAATGAACGCTGATATATATAGAATGAACTTTGATATATATAGAATGAAAGCTGATATATATAGAATGAATTTTGATATATATAGAATGAAAGCCGATATATATAGAATGAACTTTGATATATATAGAACGAAAGCTGATATATATAGAATGAATGCTGATCTATATAGAATGAAAGCCGATATATAAAGAATGAAAGCTGATATATATAGAATGAAAGCTGATATATATATAGAATGAACTTTGATATATATAGAATGAACGCTGATATATATATATATATATATATATATATATATATATATATATATATATATATATATATATATATGTATATGTATATGGGCAACACAGGTAGTGTCGCAGTCACACAGCTCCAGGGGCCTGGAGGTTGTGGGTTCGTTTCCCGTTCCGGGTGACTGTCTGTGAGGAGTTGGTGTGTTCTCCCCGTGTCCGCGTGGGTTTCCTCCCACAGTCCAAAAACACACGTTGCAGGTGGATTGGCGACTCAAAAGTGTCTGTAGGTGTGAGTGTGTGAGTGAATGTGTGTGTGTGTGTGTCTGTGTTTCCCTGTGAAGGACTGGCGTACCCTCCAGGGTGTATTCCCGCCTTGCGCCCAATGATTCCAGGTAGGCTCTGGGCCCACCGCGGCCCTGAATTGGAAAAGCGGTTACAGATAATGAATGAATGAATGAATGATATATATAGCATGAACGCTGATATATATAGAATGAAAGCTGACATACAGGGGTTGGACAATGAAACTAAAACACCTGGTTTTAGACAACAATAATGTATTAGTGTGGTGTAGGGCCTCCTTTTTAATTCAAATCAAATGTATTTATATAGCGCTTTTCACAACTGATGTTGTCACAAAGCAGCTTCACAGAATTCCAGTAAGACAAAGATTTGACATGAAATGTAAAAACAAATGTAAAACCCTCAAGTGAGCAAACCAGGGGCGACAGTGGCAAGGAAAAATTCCCCCAGCTGAGGAAGAAACCTTGGGAGGAACCAAGGCTCACAAGGGGTGACCCATCCTCCACTGGTCAATCTACTGGTGATGATAGTTAGTAGTCCATGAGAACTTCAGTGTAGGGACAGCTTCAAGGCACTTGGTGGTTGCTGGAGCGTGGGCAGCTGGTCTGAAGCATGGAGGAGGGTCTCGACAGTCATCCATCAGTGTCCAGACAGACAGGTGGGCAGTCATTTACTCGGAAAAATGTAAAGGGATGGAATAAGTTTTGAACTGTTTTGTGTTTGTAAAGTAGAAAATATGAAAATTTCCAGAGTGTGGCTAATGACTCCGGCAGATCTGACTATGGCCTCCTTTTGCGGCCAATACAGTGTCAATTCGTCTTGGGAATGACATATACAAGTCCTGCACAGTGGTCAGAGGCATTTTAAGCCATTCTTCTTGCAGGATAGTGGCCAGGTCACTACGTGATGCTGGTGGAGGAAAACGTTTCCTGACTCGCTCCTCCTAAACACTCCAAAGTGGCTCAATAATATTTATATCTGGTGACTGTGCCGGCCATGGGAGATGTTCAACTTCACTTTCATGTTCATCAAACCAATCTTTCACCAGTCTTGCTGTGTATATTCATGCATTGTCATCCTGATACATGGAATCTCCTTCAGGATACAATGTTTGAACCATTGAATGCACATGGTCCTCCAGAATGGTTCGGAAATCCTTGGCAGTGACGCGCCATCTAGCACAAGTATTGGGCCAAGGGAATGCCATGATCATTCTATATATATCAAAGTTCATTCTCTATATATCAGCGTTCATTCTATATCCCCCATACTCAAATAGTGGCCTCCGAGCCTTTTTAGGCCTATTGGGCATCTATTTCTGGCCCGAGAGCTGTTTTGAAAAGTTTTTTTTTTTTAATTATGATTTTTTTTCAATCGCGCTGTCCGCTCTTATTTTGAAATATTTTGAAGTTGCCTCCATGGCAACTATAAACAGATAGCAGTAAAGCCTTCGGAAACGAGACAGTCACTCTCTCGCTCAGCAGCAGCAACACGTTTACCGACCGGAGCAATAATGACATGCCCGAAATTTGCCCCAAAAAGACAACTGTGTTCAATGTTCATTCTATATATATCAGCATTCATTATATATATATATATATATATATATATATATCAAAGTTCATTCTATATACAAACCGGATTCCAAACAAGTTGGGACATTAAACAAATTGTGAATAAAAACCGAATGCAATGATGTGGAGATGCCAACATCTAATATTATATTCAGAATAGAACACAAATCACAGATCAAAAGTTTAAACTGAGAGAATGTATCATTTTAAGGGAAAAATATGTTGTTTCAAAATTTCATGGCGTCAACAAATCCCAAAAGAGTTGGGACAAGGCCATTTTTTACCACTGTGTGGCATTCCCCCTTCTTCTTACAACACTCCACAGACATCTGGGGACAGAGGAGACCAGTTTCTCAAGTTTAGAAATAGGAATGCTCTCCCATTCATGTCTCTAACTGTTCAATCGTCTTGGGCCGCCTTTGTCACACCTTCCTCTTTATGATGCTCCAAATGTTCTCTATAGGTGAAAGATCTGGACTGCAGGCTGGCCATTTCAGTACTGGGATCATTCTCCTACGTAGCCATGATGTTATGATTGCTGCAGAATGTGGTCTGGCATTATCTTGTTGAAAAATGCAGGGTCTTCCCTGAAAGAGATGACGTCTAGATGGGAGCATATGTTGTTCTAGAACCTGAACATAGTTCTCTGCATTAATGGTGCCTTTCCAGACATGCAAGCTACCCATGCCACAAGCATTCATGCAACCCCAAACCATCAGTGATGCAGGCTTCTGAACAGAGTGTTGATAACAACTTGGGTCATCCTTGTCCTCTCTGGTCTGGATGACATGGCGTCCCAGTGTTCCATAAAGAACTTCAAATCGTGACTCATCTGACCACAGAACAGTCTTCCATTTTGCCACACTCCATTTTGACCCCTGGCCCAGTGCAAACGTCTGAGCTTGTGGAGCTTGCTTAGAAATGGCTTCCTCTTTGCACTGTAGAGTTTCAGCTCACAACAGCTGATGGCACGGTGGATTGTGTTCACTGACAATGCTATCTGGAAGTATTCCTGAGCCCATTCTGTTATTTCCTTGACATTGGCATTCCTGTTTGAGGTGCAGTGACGTTTAAGGGCCCAGAGATCACGAGCATCCAGTAGAGTTTTACGGCCTTGACCCTTACGCAAAGCAATTGTTCCAGATTCTCTGAATCTTTTAATGATGCTATGCATGGTTGATGATAATAACTTAAAAGTCTTTGCTATTTTACGCCGTGTAACACCATTCTGGTATCGCTGCACTATCTTTCTGCGCAACAATGGTGGAATTGGTGATCCTCTTACCATCTTGGCTTCAGAGAGACACTGACACTCTGAGAAGTTCTTTTTATACCCAATCATGTTGTCAATTGACCTAATTAGTGTTAATTAGTCTTCCAGCTGTTCGTTATATGCTCAATTTCCTTTTTCCAGCCATTTATTGCTTCTTGTCCCAACTTTTTTGGGATTTGTTGACACTGTGAAATTTTGAATCAATATATTTTTCCTTTAAAATGTTACATTTACTCAGATTAAACTTTTGATTTGTCATCTATGTTCTATTATGAATAAAATATTGACATTTGCCATCTCCACATCATTGCATTCAGTTTTTATTCACAATTTGTTTAGTGTCCCAACTTTTTTGGAATCCGGTTTGTACATCAATGTTCATTCTATATATATATCAAAGTTCATTCTATATATATCAGCTTTCATTCTATATATATCAGTGTTCATTCTATATATATCAAAGTTCATTTAATATTTCCTGTTTGGCTTGCCATAATATGTATGTATGTATGTATGTATGTATGTATATATATATATATATATATATATATATATATATATATATATATATATATATATATATATATATATAATAATAATCTGCTTTAAACAAGACACGAGTTGGTGTCGCTTGCTTGCTTATTTGTGTTTATTTATAGGCAGAGCCAGTCCAGGCTTAAAAATAGCTGTTTATTCTACAGGTTGAATCTTTGTGTCACCTTAAATTGTGTAGTAGTTTTGTCCAAGCTCCTGTAACTACTTCACTGTTTAAGGACTTAGTCGATTTTTAATGTGGAATGGAATAGTGAGGAACTTTTAGCACGCACTTGTTAGTTTGGGGAAGTTTAAACATTATTATTACAAATAAAATGTATTATTAAACAAGTAATAGACAGTATAAAAACTCTTTATAGGTATGACAAAGATTTTTCTCTCTGCAGTGCACTCTCTGTGTTTACTAATCTCTGTGTATACATTCATGTGTAAATTGGGGGGGTTGGCTTTGGAAGGAGGATTGAAAGAAAAGGGTTGTACTTTTTATTAAGATTTCTTTCCAACCCCACCCACACAAATCACCAAATCACCTACCCCAGCTTTAAGCACACAGTTGTCAACTTTGTGCTCCATCAGATATTTCCTACTTAGTTTGTGCCCACCATAATAAGTCTACATTCCCATCCATATTTAGCCTCATATTTCGCATGACATTCCACAGGCATTATCATTACGAGATCATGCCTGGTCCTGCGGCACTAGGAGACTAACTTCACTCCTCACTATAGTGTTTCTTCATTCTAACACACCTACTTTGACTCTGAAATGCAATCGTCTTTGAGTCAGCTCTGACATAAAAGGGTCAAGATCACTCTGATTTAGAATGCTGACAAGCACCTTTCTATCATAAAAGGTGATTTAAAAGGCCTTTTCCTTAATTTTTAGTTACTGGCTTAGCCCCTTTGTAATAGAATATTTCTCACAAGCATATATATTTGAACTAGTGTGATCGTTTTTTTTTTTTTGCCATTGCAGAATTTGCTTCTTATGGGTTTCTGATGAAAACCCTTTTTGACTTCGGAATTGCTCATTTTCATTCTCCTCAGTCTGAAGGACTGCATCAGCATACATATTATACTAATGCACAAGTCCATGCAAAATTGCTTCCAGCATACCTTGATGTCAGCCCGGTAAAGGACTTAGGAACTTTACCGGGTTATATGCTGTTGAAGTAATTATACTTTGTTTACAGGCATGTTTCTGTAGTTGTTGTGCATAAAGACTGAGGTAGTTGTGTGATATGTTGGTCAAGTGTGAACATATGCCTCATTTTCTGGTGTTACCCCCTGTGATCTGGCATGCTCTATTTGATAGGGTTGTAAGAATTCCAGATTAAAAATATGCTCCCAAATACCATTTTTAGGGCTTTGGGTCTATTTTGAATATTCTGTGTGTGTGTGTGTGTGTGTTGTGGGGGATGTTTGTCGTTTAGAATATCTGTGTCCATGTATGCCTGCTTTAAAATCCTGTCTCTGTGCTGCAGCTCCCACTAACTTGCTCTCTAACTCGCTCTCTAACTCTCACGTACACGGTTTGTCTAAGGGCACAGAGTACACGAGTTAACTAAAGTTTGTGGTGTGGCCTAATTCAAGGTATAAAGCTGACAAAATGAACTGTAACTTCGCCACGCTTCGTTGTAAGTAGGT
Organism: Hoplias malabaricus; assembly: GCF_029633855.1. Taxonomy (NCBI): domain Eukaryota; kingdom Metazoa; phylum Chordata; class Actinopteri; order Characiformes; family Erythrinidae; genus Hoplias; species Hoplias malabaricus. Next base: position 18,892,111 of record NC_089811.1, on the reverse strand, counting down.
TGTTGTAGGGTGTTAGGCTCTTTTAGGGTTCATTCGGGACTTGAATACGGGGGGAGTGCTGGGGAAGCAGAGTGGGTTATTTTAACCATTGTAGAGCCTGAATACAGGTGGGGTGAAGCGTTGCTTTTGTAGATAGCTACATTTATCCAAAAATACGTATATCTGAATCTCCAAATTAAAAACCTAATACCTACCCAACGAATGAATATCCGAACAGCCGAATATTCGGGGCCAGTCCTAAAAGATGCACCCTTCCTTTATGCAACAAGTTTCCTTCACCTTCTACCACAAAAATTGGAAGTGGCATCTTTCTTAAGAGATAGAAAAGCTTCAGTTATCTCTCAGCAGACCCCACAGAAATGCTGGACACACAGCTCTGTTTGAGATGGATGGTGACACAGTACATGTTACTTACACTACTCCCGTCTATTTAGCTTTTGTTTTTGTTTTCCATTAGGCAAATGTGTTACCTGGTACCTGGAACTTGGTACATTCTCGCTTGTAGGTCCAAACAAGCCAGGTAAGAACTAAATCATGAGGTGTAAACCTTGCAGAGAGCTGATTAACCAGAGACACCTGTCAATCGTGACAAAATTCAACATTCTGCAACAAACTACAAATTTGTAAAATCTTCAAGCCACAGTAAAGATCAATTTTTTAAATCCAAATCAAAATGGTAGCTTGTAAATTTGTGGCACGGTCTTTTGAAGGTGTTCAAATTTTCCTTGTATTCATGCCTCATTCATGACCAAGCTGTGCTCTGTCCCAAAAAACAACAACATGTGAATACACAATGAGTAAATAACGCTTAACGTTACGGTCACCATTGTTGTGGTTTTCAAAGCCTGCTGCTCCAGTTAGAGACTGTGTTTTGCTACATCACCACCTACTTATTGGCAGCAGCCATGGTAGTGGAAACTGAACCTGTTACCAGCTACCAAACAGTGAGTACAGCCAAGTACTCCATAATTGACCTCCTGGAAGACAAAAACTGCAAAATTGCCACACTGATGACAGCGACTATGGGAGGGGCAGTGGGGGAAGAATGAGTGGATAGGATCAGCCATCAAGTGCAATGGTCAAGTAGACTTGATGCAACTTTGAAGGCCAGGCCCAGGATGTCACCAGGGGCTCTACGTGAGGGTCATGTGTGGCTGACGTCACTTACAGGACTCCTTGACTTGCAAGAAGTTGGGACACAAGGCAATATTGACCCTTGCATGTGAGCCAGTGGTGGGAAGCCTGGGCTACTGTAGGAGGCTTTGGCTCATCTGTGTCATCAGGAGCATCCAATTTAGTGGAATGTTAGACACTGGCTTCACTATGTTGCTGCTATTGCCAGGAATGTTGCCTCATACATTAAGATGGGTGGGAGCCAACCAATGTGCAACTAAAATAATTTTCTCAGAGTATGAGTGGCCATAAAAGGAAGATGGCAGCATAAGGTGCATGTGGAGCCACTCCTTTGTGCACAGGTTCTGGTTAGTATTCTACAATCCTGCAGAAATACGCTTTGCAGGGTCACGAGCATGTTGCTCTCTTCATTTTTACAGATTATTGTACAGAAGTAAAAGAAGAGGGAGCTTGAGCAAAACATCCTGTCATTCAAGGGCAAACTGGTTAGTTGGGGAGGAGCTGAACATACTACAGCTAAAACCAGGGCAGGAAGCAATGCTAAACCAAAAGCTAGTATTTAGTAATGGTGGACAGTGAAATGACAGGATTGACACAGAAGACCACAACTGCCAGAGTTGTGCTCAAGAAAATGGCAGGGTGTAATTGTAGAAATAAAGGACATTGTCCAAATGTCCATTGACATTTGGCTTTTGAAGGGGAAAGTGCATACCTCAAGGACCTTATGGGTTGGTAGGGAGTTAAGGTGTAGGGCTCTGCCACATGGTTCCTGGCCTTACTTGCAGTCACATCAGTGAATAATTACTTGTGCTATTTGTTGTTGTTTAAGAACACTATGTACCAATGGCAGAGATCTTATTCTCCCTATTACAGATCAGTGAATCATTGCAATTATTTTGAAACTGCAAATGTATGGTAAACTACTACCTAGTGTTGTTTAAAGTTATGTGTAGTGTATTTAAGGATGGTAGTTCTAGTGTGATCTGATGTCACACACACTGTAATTAAAATTAATAATCAAAATTAATATTTATCGAGGATAAATGTATCAATTCCCAGCTGGTGTGACTATATAAGCTGTGGCCCTAACATCAGGAGATTTTGAATTTGATCCCTGGTAATCTCTCTGCCATCTGTGGGCAGGTGTCAAAAAGAGCATAACTGGCTCATTCTGGCAAGGTGTAAGCCAACACAGGTGTCTTTCAGCTGATGTAAAGTTGGGTCGTTATTGTTCTTCTCTATGTGCTTTCAGCTGTCCAGTGGCAAAGCATTAAATGGCTTCATGTCTTTAAGAGCAAGCATGTGCTAGCCTTGATTGGCCTTAGCCTTCAGTACCCAAGGATGGGTACTCATGAGAACCCAAAATAGCAGTAGTATAAGATTGTAAAAAAACATAGGAGGCTTTGAAACCAAAAAGAATGTGGATCAGAGGATTGAACATGTCTTTTGAGTTGACATTATCAGATGAGCAGTGCCATATTTATCTCCTGAAGCTAAATGAATAATGAAACAGCAGCAAAAACTACAAAAACGAGATACACAAGACAACAATAACCTAGCTCTACAGTAGACAAAAAATGGTTAGTGATTTCACTGCTAACATTCCTGTTGGTTAGCGATACCTTTTAATGTTAATTACTTTGGTTTAAAAGCCCCACGTAAATTACAGCATCAACCAAATTTAGGTACAGTCTCCTAGACGCAGCTCTGTAACCCGAGCATGTGACTGTTTGTTTTGTGTCAGGGGAAACATGGAGCAGTGACAGAGCAATGGTGTGACGCACAATCTTACCTCCATATCCTGATTTCACTCATAAAGGGCCCTCAAAACCAGGAGGTTAAATCAGGATTGGGACGTGAGATTGAGCACCATACCAGAGTGAAAAGTAAGCTAATATGATAACTGATGTTTGGCTGTAAAAATGTGCTAGTGTAGTCATTTTTTTTAATTTTGAACAACACATAAGCTGTCTCAGGCAAAAAAAGAACACATTCCAGCCAGAATTATAACTTGCTGCCTGCCCCACGTTAAACGCTGCAGTGCTCCGTTCCACATTAAGTGGCATTATAATTATGTGCTTTTTTATTATATATATAATTGAGGTTTATACAGTTTACCTAATACAACGATTACAATGTCCATTTAGGTCTATGTTTATTTAAACTTTATTTAATTGGTATATAGTGCTGCTAATTTTTGATGTTCAATATAAATCGTGGTAAAAATATTTAAATGTGTCTATAAGTACATTTTAGTATGATTTTTCAGCACATTAGAACAATACCACAATAGTACTGAAAACTATCATTTTTGGCCACAATTATCATGATATTACATTTTCCTGTGGTTTCATGTCTACTCTACAGGTACACTCTTCAGTATGTTGCTTTATAATGTTGTTGTTTTTCTTATCTTATAGTTGAAATTGTTGTTAACCTACATTAGACCCACATTTGAATTAATCATCTTTTTCACCTATTTGCTGACAGCACCTTTTGTTCCATAGCCACAGGCAGTAGCCCAAAAGCCAGCAAACACGGCTCTTCGGCATAGTTTAATAGGGCTTGTACTGCTGCTAGTGATGGCTTCTGCTAGTGAGAGCAATTTCTTTGAGTGCACTTCCTATCTAGAAAGCTGACACACATGGAAAAGTGGCTCATCTCCAAACTAACCGCAGGCAGAGACTGTCACTCCAGCCTTGCTAAACCCCCACCACAATCACCACCACCCCCCACACCTATTTTCTGTCCAGTCCTGTCTTCTGTACTGGGATTGAATAGCAGTCATATTAATCCTGCATTTAAGATGTTGGGATTGCTTAATCCTGTGGTTCTCAAACTTTTTAGACCAAGTACCACCCGTTATCAATCCAAAACCTCCAAGTACCACCAATGATTTATACCACTGAAGCTTGTGCGCTCCTGGTTCTTCCTCTGTTCCAGGGACATAAGCCAAAATCTTACTTGAATTTTTGCATGTTTCTGTTGCTTTTTATTTACTTGCAATTTACATGCTTAACACAAAATTTTCTAAAATAATTACTAAACATTATAGAGAGAATACAAGTAACCAGGCCTAAACTGAATATTTTAAACACAATATTATATTCATGAGAACATATAAAATTTATGGGCAATAAGTGTTTTTAAAGAAATAAATAACGAGAAGAGGTCAATTTAATATAATTGGCTTCAGGTGAAAACAGCGTGGCGCTTGGGGCAGGTGCTCACAGCAGCTCTCCGCGCTTGTAGGTGAAGGAGGGGCAGCGTCGTGTTAAACCTTGTTTTAGGGCTGTAATGATGCGATGAATGGCCAAGTTTTCCTTCAGCTGAATATTTTCTTCTATTTTATTGTCACGTGTACAGAATTCTCGCTTAGTTTTTCTCTGTTTGCCTCTGGATTTAGTCCTTCTGGGGCATAATTTAAAAACTGTGAAACATTATGCAATTTACATACAACTTTAGATTTACATAAAAACTTTAGATTTTCAGTTATGAATAAATTGTGGAGTAAATATTTCAAGGCAATAATTTGGCATGCTACCATTTGCTGCTTCCACAATTTGGGAACCAGTGGCCAAATCTAATAGCATTCCATATATATATATATATATATATATATTCTACACATACAGGGGTAAGTTGATAAAACATGTATAATAGCATACTAGCAATGTTAGGAATAATAGCAATGTTGAGATATAAAAAAGAAAGAAGAAAACGAAATGTCAACTTTGATATATAGTATACATTTGAAAATACACAGTGTAGTACATTTTATTTATTTTTTAATATATTGTATTATTTGTTGTGGTTAATATTAACATTTTAATCATAAGCTGACAAAATGAAAAATTAAATGCTGCAGCAGTACTTTGTTTATCCTGTATTACACTTGTATATCGGCATGTGACCTATAGCCTCCTGAAACTTGTCACCCCCTAAACCTGCACCCCTCTCTATTAGCCAGTGAGCGTGCAGCATGGGCGGGGTTTGCCGGAATGCGGGTAGGGAAAAATAATCGAAGCGTTGCAGCTCTATACAGGAAGGAGGGTGAGGATGGAGACGAGTAGAAGGAGGGGGTTCCTCCCCACTTCCTCAGCCTGAGTGAGTGACAGCTCCAGTAAGAGAAGTCAATTACGCTGTCAAAATCAATTTGATCAGGTTTCCAGGAGGTTGCGCGCATATTTGCTGTAAGAATGGCACGCTGCTTCCAAGAGATACACTCAGTGAGAGAAGGATGGGGGTGCACGAAAGATGCTGGTGGTCAGAAGGGGTGGATCTACTCAGTTTGAGCACATTTACAACGAATGGAATCTTCATCATCCATTAAAATCCTGATCCTCTCCCTGCATGCCGATCTTTATTTCTCAATCTGTCTGTCTGTCTCTCTCTCTTTCTCTCTCTCTCTCGCCCATGCTTTAGTTCCTGCTTCCCAAAAAATACTGCGCTTGTTTCTAAGATGTTACAAGATGCTCAAAGGAAAAATGTAGGCTGCTGGTCTATTTTTAGCCTCTGTGAAGGTTAAAGGTGCACTATTTACACTACCAAAGTAAAAAAAAAAGATATGTATATAAATAAATACTGTAAATATAAGTAAATACTGCAACCTGAAAATGTATCTGTGATGGAATGTGGTATGTTATATTGTTTTGTTCCCTAACTAAAGGCACTGAAAATGCCGCCACAGTGGCAGTATCTGTATTAAATGTCTTTCAGTCAATAACGCTCCTAAATTCAATGACAAAATAACAGACCTAACCTTAATGACATACAAGAAAGCGTAACGATTGTAACGTAAATGTCGCAAAAGAGTAACACACATGATGTAACATGCTTCACATCAGCGTTTGTGACGTGGGGAAAAAGTAACGCTCGTGACGTTAAGGACTGTTTTTATCGTAACTGTAACAGAATGGCAGCGTTTGTGACGTAGGGGGAATCTAGCGGTTACATTAGTGTGTCATCATCAGACATGTCAGTGTTTCGTTTGTAGCTTGCACGAGCACACACAAGCACGCAATACAGACTTGCACACTCTTTCACAGACACACACAGTGACCGCAGTGTGTGTGTGTGTGTGGGGGGGGGGTCGTTCCATTACAGCGGGCTCGGTTCTGCCAGTTTCACCCCCACCTGCATCTCACTATAAAACTACCCAATCCCAAACCACAGTTGACCACATGTTTTCCCACAAGTTGTTGTCAGGCTTGGAGCTGAACTGTTTTTTTTAGACCCCCAACACCAACACACAGACGCACACACGCACACACACACATTCCCCCTCCTTCACATCTCGAGCGCTCCTGCGACACACAGGAGCTTAGAGGAAACTGCATGCAAACAGAGCGCAAGCTCCCCATATTGAAAAGGACCACATGTGAAATGCATGAATCAGATCCAGTGATGAGCGTACAACTATGGCCTATTTGAATTCTACCTCACATATTAACCTCACACATCTCCGTGCGTTTCTATCCTCTTTAGGCTAATGGTCTTGTTTAGCTTTCAGTCTTTTCTGACCACAACAAATCTCAGAATGTCAGTGCTGCACTGACCACCCCGTCGCCCACGCATCTCCCCCCACCTCCCAAAAGAGCATCGAGCTCTCCAAACTTTTGCCCCCTACAGTGCGCGCTTACCGGCTGAGTTGGCTCAGTGGATGATAATGATGATGTTGAAGGTGAGAAGATATGGGACGACGCAGCTAAGGAGCATCACGGCGCAAAAAGAAGGGGAAAAATGGAAATGACAAGATCCTCCGCTTCTCCTCAGGAGTTCAGTCCCTGAGCCGATCAGTCACATCTCACACCGCTGAAGTGCTCCATGCGAAGCGAAGCTAGACGCAGACGCTAATTCCCGCTAGTCTTCACCTGTTCATTTGCGCTCAAGCTACGGCGGACCCATGCTGAAGTGCGCGCGCTTTTCGCGGGTTCAAAACGCGCAGTGGTCGCGACGAGAGACTCCGCAGGTATCCGCCACTGAAAGATGCTCTGAGAGGGGAGAGAGTAAGGGGGGTTCCTGCGCGCGCGCGCGAGAGAGAGAGAGAGAGAGAGAGAGAGGACCGATGTGTGTGTTCTGCTGCAGCAGTCCGCTCGGTCCTAAAGCCTGCATCAAAAATACAAACACTGGACTTAAGGTGCGGAGAGTGCTGTGAAAAATTTTGCAGAAATACGGAAAAAAATCTGAACCCCCTGATCAATGTTTTTTCTTTTAAAACGACTATATTTTATAACGTACACTGTAAAAAACAATCTGTAAAATTTACTGTAAAAATGGCCGCTGTGGTTAAATGTATATGACATTACAGTATTATTTTTTGCAATCATAAATTTTACATTGAATAACTGTTGTCACAGTACTTTTCTGTTAAAAAAAACACTGTAAAAACCCCATAATATTTACGTATAAAATAATAAAGAATTTTTTTTGCCAGAATTAACATGGAAATATAGCACTGTGGCAAATGAGAGACAGAGACTGAAATATAGCCATACTGCATATATAGCTATACTGTATGGTATATTCAGCTCTTAAATGCAGGTATTGCTGAAAGGAGCAAAGAAATGTGTGGTATCTGGGTGCCAACCTTGAACACAGGCTGAATTTCATGCTAATTGTGCTTTTCCACTTCATTGTACTTACACTGCTCTAGTGAACTTTACTTGAATTCTTTGATTTTCCATAACAAATTTGGTAGCTGGTACCTGAAGGTTTTTTTTAATACCTGCTCACCTGTGGTGCCAAGTGAGAAGAGTAGGGACTACTAAATTTGATGTACTCCTTGCAGAGCGCTGATTGACCAGAAAGACTTCCTTTGCAGTATTGTTTATTTTCTAATTGTGGCTGTATTTACATGCTCATCCCATTGTATACACAGTCTTTGGGTTATTGAAAGTAATTTAGAAATATAATTTGTTATTATTATTATTATTATTATTATTTTATTTTATTTTTTTTTTTTTTTATTATGTGGTGACACAGTGACACAATCACACAGCTCCAGGGACCTGAAGTTTGTGGGTTCAAGTCCTGCTCGGGATGACTGTCTGTGAGGAGTCTGTGTGTCCCGTGTCTCTGTGGGTTTCCAGTTGCTTCAGTTTCATCCCATGGTCTAAAAACACATTGGTAGGTGGATTGGCTACTGAATAAGTGTCCATAGGTGTGAGTGTGTGAGTGAATGTGTGAGTGTGTGTCACCCTGTAAAGCACTGGCGCCCCCTCTGGGGTGTGTTCCCACCTTGTGCCCAATGATTCTTGGTAGGCTCATTTGTAACAGAAAATTTTTATATTTTTAACAATTTCATTTACATTCAATTATAACATTACATTTAGCAGTCTCTAGAATTTGGCATCAATTCCCCCTTTAGTAATCAAAAACAGCAAACAGAACTCAATATTACCTATATATGGAGGAGAAATATCCTCATTTCAGTTCATGCTTTTCAATTTGAAGTTCTCTTCATTGTCTAACTTGTTTCTCTGCCATGAGCAAAGAGAGAGCCTAGCATATTGGATTGAGTCCCTTTTGGGTTTTTTAAAAGTAAACAAGTTTTTTTAGATAAGTTTCTAACTAGCAAACACACTGGAGAACTAATAAATGGTTTGATACAATCCTATGGATTTCATAAATAGTGTTTTTTGATTAAAACTGAATATCACCTTTAAGGGGCAACTCAAAGGGAATATCACCTTTAAGGGAAATCACCCATGTGTAATTCGATAAAAACATTTTCAGCCTTTTTGCATTCAAATCATACAGAAAACCCAAGTTATATACAACGCCCTCCATAATTATTGGCACCCCTTGTTAAGGGGTTAAAAAAATCACATATTAAGAAATAAATCTTTTGAATGAAATCATGTGTGCCACAATTATTGGCGCCCCTGGTGTTAGTATTTTGTACAACCTCCTTTTGCCTTTAATCTTCTCCTATAATGTGTCACAAGATGGGAGAATACAGAAAGAGAGATCTTCCACCATTCCTCTTTGCACAACCTCTCTAAATCAGCCAGAGTCCTGGGTCTTCTCCTATGCACTCTCCTCTTCAGCTCACCCCACAGGTTTTCTATTGGGTTGAGGTCTAGGGACTAAGATGACCATGAGAGGAGCTTGATTTTGTGCCTTGTGAACCATTTTTGAGTAGATTTGGCCACATGTTTAGGTTCATTATCTTGCTGAAAGACCCAGTGACGACCATCTTCAGCTTTCGGGCAGAGGCCACCAGATTCTGATTCAAAATGTACTGATATTTCAAAGAGTTCATGATCCCATGTATCCTTACAAGGTTCCCGGGTCCTTTGGAGGAGAAACAGGCCCACAGCATCACCAATCCTCCCCCATACTTAACAGTGGGCATGAGGTGTATTTCTGCATACTCATCCTTGGTGTTACACCAGAACCATTTAGACCATTTGTCTCATCTGACCAAAGCAAACGGTTCCAGTTAAAATCCCAGTACCGCTTGGCAAACTCCACCCATTTATGCTTATGAGTATAACTCAGAAAAGGCTTTCTCTGTGCATGCCTCCCAGACAGCTTGTTGGCATTTAGATAGCGCCTGATGGTTGTTTGGGAGACCTCGTAACCCCACGATGCTACCATTTGATTCAATTCCCTTACAGTGAGCTTTGGAGTACTTTTTACTTCTCTTACCATCATTCTCACTGTGCGTGGTGGCAAGATACACTTGCATCCTCTTCAAGGCTTGTTTGTCACAGTTCCAGATGTTTTGAACTTTTTGATGATTGCTCTGACTGTAGATAAGGGCATTTGCAGGTGAGTGACTAGTTTCTGGTAGCCATTGCCTGATTTATGAAAGTCTACACACATCTGCGTTACTTGAACAGTGTGGTCTCTTGTCTTTCCCATGTTTAAGAGTAAGAGAAATAGGCCTCTGTGTAACGCCATATTTATAACTAGGGGTGCCAATAATTATGGAGAGCACTGTATTGATATCAAAATCTGATGTGGTCATAATATGACTCACGGCCTTCACATGAGTGTGTGCAATCTCAAAAATGTCTGTGCAAGCTTCTGATGTGTCCTGGGAATGTCCTCCCAGACCAGGATCAGGCCAGCTCCTGGACATAATGTGGCACTACCTAGGGGTGTCAGATGCATTGACATATATAATGTCCCAGAGGTTCTAACTGCACTGAGGTCTGGGGAATTTAAGGGTCAGGAATCCAGGAATTGCCTACACAGTCTGGCCTGCATCAGGAGGACCCCAGGGAGCACTGTACCTGTGTAACATCTGACAATGTGTCTGAGGATTTCATCCTAATACCAAGTAGCAGTCAGGGTACCATTGGCTATCACACGGAGGTTTTTGCCACCATTCAAGGATATACGTCACCAGACCATCACTGACCCACTGCCAAACTGGTTATGCTGGATGTTGCACAGTCTTCACAGCGTCTGCACAGTTCTTTACGTCTGTCACATGTGCTCAGTTTGAACCTGATCTCATCTATGAAGAGAATGGGGTGCCAAAGGCATCAGTTCTCTAGCGAATGCCAGTCAAGCTGCACAGTGCTGGGCTGTGAACACAGGTCCTGCTAGTATGTTGGGTCCTCATGCCAAACTCATGGAATATGTTTCTGTCAATTTGGTCAAAAACATACACACCAGAAGCCCGTGGGAGGCCATTTTGTAGGTCATTCTTCTCTTTTCATTTTTTCCATGGCCCTACCCAGCCCTCTTTGCCCTCTTGAAGCTGTGCTGGTAGACACAACGTGTCTCAATCAAATAAATTATAATTCTACAAGGGTTCTTTAATAGGAATTGTTTCTATATAGAACCCTGAAAACTTGAAGAACATTTTGCATGGTTCAAGTTTTCTTTGAATTTTGAAGGGGTTCTTTGAATGGTCCTATTTAGCAGCTTTCAGAAAAGCTTCTATATGGCACAAAAAGGGTTCTTTTATTGTTACAATGTCAAACTTATTACAACAGAACAACCATTTTAGTGTCATATAGAACACTTTTCTAAAATATAAAATAAATAATAAAATTTTTTCTATATAAAACTATATTACATTCTATATCAGTCTGAAGAACCTCTTCACAATGCAAAGAACCCATTAATCATGTAAAGTGTTTAGCGTTCTATATCAATCCATTTCCTTTACTAAAGAACCTTTGTAGAACCATCTATCTATCTATCTATCTATCTATCTATCTATCTATCTATATATCTATCTTCTGTAACTGCTTCCTGTTCAGGGTCGCAGTGAGTCTAAAAGCATCCTGGAATCACTCGGCACTTGGCAGGAACACACCCTGGACAGTGTAACTGTAAATCAGAGGGCTATACATCAGCCATAATATGACCACCTACTTGTTTCTTCAGTCACTGGCCATTCTCTTAGCTCTATTGACTATACAGCAGCAGTCTGTGTGTTCTTCTACATTACAGACTGTAGTCCATCTGTTTCTCTGCATGCTTTGTTTGCTTTCTTCCACCCATGTATATTACCACTTCCATGTTCCATAAAATGTATAAAAGTAAATAAACAAATTATAAATAAAATTAAGCACACTGTGTATAATTTCAATGTAAAAAGATTTTATTCCATGTATTTTTGCTCATTTCTATTGGTCCATTCATCATGAAAGATTTCACACAATATGAAGGACAGCTGTTGATTTGAAATGATGGAGATTAATATTTTTCTTTGAAGAGTGACTATATATGTGTGTGTGTTTGGGTGTGTGCTTTTTCTTCAGATATCATTATCATTATATAATTATTTTATTATTATAATCTTAATAAATAAAATACTGATTTCATAGTGAGATCCAACTATCTGAAGCTTAAAAATATAAGACTGCATTTAACTTTTGGAATATTCGAGTAGGCAGCAATCATCCAAAATCATGGTAATATTTACATGTTCATGTTGCTAACTTTGGTGTTCAAATGTACACTGTTGTATAGTCTCCTTAGAAATCATTGCCAATGCAATAAGATGCTCCAGAGCAGCCACAAGTGAGTCTTTTGCCACCATTCCCAATGCCAAGAATTAGCTAGAGGGGCATAATGCCCCTGTGCCGTAGAGACTGGAACTTTGTTCTCTGGAGGGATGGAGCACCATTTATTATCATATTGAAATTTGTGATCCAGAGCTAATCAATCCAACATTAGGACCTCACTGATATCAACTGCAGGCAAATATTGAGTAAATATAATGTACAAAGAAATGTTAGAGATTTTAAAAAGTAGTAAATTCTAAATTAAACAAGCATACATATTGCTGTAGACAGACATAACACCAATGCCGCATATGATTATAATGGTGCTATATAATGAAACACAACTTTCATCACTGGTAATGGTAAATGCTGGTGTTAAAGAATGTTAGCCTACTTAGAAAACTTAATATTTATAATATTAATTATATATAATTATAACATAATTATAAAAAAACATAAAGCAAAGCACAGTTGATCACATTAAATACCATAAAGTTTGAATGAACTTCATCTCTGAGTACACAAAGTAACTCTGTATCCAGTCTCAAGTAAAACAATAAACTTGGTGCAAATTTTCTAGAAAGCAGTAGAAGGGGCTGTATGGGTTTAAACATCTTGCAAGGTTTACACTGAAAAATGAACATATTGAAATAACTAGACTGAAATATATACATTCCTTCCACATGAAGTAATAACATATCTCACCCACATTTCTCTTTCTGGGCCTTTACTTCTAATTAATAGTAATGTTTAAAATATTTTGTGCCAGATGTTTGCAGGAAAGCCTTCTAATTAAATTAAACTATTTTAATGGGCACACTGCAGATTTTGCTGTCAAATACCATCAGCAATAGGAACTGACAGTCTGAAGCAGCTGCGTATGAGACTAAGATCACCATGTCCAATGCCCAGAATCAGCTAGAGGTTAATAAAACCTCTCTGCATTGGGTTTTGTGTGTGAAATTGCATTTGCAGAAACATAGAGCACCATTCAATACATTTGGGATGAAATGTAGTGGAGTATCATCCAGAACTTACATGTCTAAGCACAGTAATGCTCTCTGAACTTATTAATACCATAGGATCCTCATTTAAATACTCTGCCTCAAAGTGTAATACAGCCCCATTAAAAAAAAAAAGAAAGTGGGACATTATGCAAAATATAAATATAAAAACAAAATGCAATGATAAATAAATAAATAATGAAATCATTTAATTTTGATTTAACATAATACAAATACATAATACATGTTGAAATTGAAAAAGCTTATGACTTTTTGGAAAAATATTTGTTCATTTTGAATTTGATGCCAGCAACACATTCCAAAAAAGTTATGACGGGCTTGTTTACCACTCTGTTTCATCACCTTTTCTTATAACAACAAACTTTCGGAACTGAGAAGACTATTTGCTGTAGTTTTTAGAAAGTGATTTTTTTTTCAGACTCTTTTTTTCACATGCTGAATAGCTGGGAGTCTCTGTTATAGTGTTCATTCATTCATTCATTGTCCATAACCACTTATCAAATTCCGGGTCGTGGTGGGTCCGAAACTTACCCGGAATCACTAGGCACAAGGTGGGAACACACCCCGGAGGGGGCGCCAGTCCTTCACAGGGTGACACACATTCACATATTCACACCTATGGACACTTTTTGATTCACCAATCCACTTGCCAACATGTGTATTTGGACTGTGGGAGGAAACAGGAGCACCCAGAGAAAACCCACGCGGACATTGTGAGAACTCACCAAACTGTTCACAGACAGTCACCCAGAGTGGGACTTGAACCCACAAGCTTCAAAAAACCAATATTGACTGGCTGTGGGCAATATTGGTTTTTTGGAGCTTGTGGGCTTGGGCTTGTCTCTTGCATATAGAGATTTCTCAGGGTTTTTTCTGAAATTTTAATGATATTATGTGCTATACACATGTGCTGTATTTCCAAGTTCTTTATTATTTTAAGTTAAGGAACATTACCCTTGAATTATTTCACTGTTTGATCATGCAGTCCTTCACAGCAGTGAACTCCTCCCCTTCACCTCTTTACCTCTGAATTACTGTTATTGAAATTATTTAATATCATAATTTTGGGAGTTGGACCATCTTGTAAACTCGACCGCTTCGCAATGTCAGCTTGCTCCTCCACACTGGGTTCATTCTGTTGACCCTCTGCCTCGTATTTGGAGTCACATTCAGCAGTCATCAAGCAGATCAAGCCTCCTATTCCCCCTTCTCCGGCTAAACAGGTACAAGACTGCCTGGTATTTGGGCTCTCATGCCTACTTCTCACTCCAAATGCTCTAAACCTCTGGCTCTTCCCACTCCAGATCTGCATGCAACTTCTGCTCTCTCCTGCTTCTCCTCCCACTGCAACCAGCTTCCTGAGTGAACCTCCACATCCATCTCCCACTCTGGTGCACGGCCGGCTACACTTCTACGGTACTGCCTTGCGTTTGGGAACGCCGTCGTCAATGCTGCTGCCCCACTGCTCCACCTGCTACAAATTCTGCAACGCAGACCCGGCTTCTCCTGTTTCTCCTCCAGCTATGAGCAGCATCCAAAGTCCTTGCCTTTACTTCCACCTCCGGTGTGGCCTCAAGCCTTCCATTTCCAGTGATAATAGCTATTGGACTGACTCGTGTTTAGGGAACATGACCAGCCATTGTCTTGCCTGCTTCCCTAGTGCTCTGTGAAATCTTTAAGCACACCTACTCCCGCATAGACTGTTCTTCTGCTTTTCATCCAGCAGTGATATGCGTGAAACCCAGTTTTCCAGTAACATGCTCCGAAACAATGACACCCCCTTAATTCATTCATTTAACAAGATGAACCCACCTCATTTCTCACCTCCACTGTCAGTGTACAGACATACAGTAATGCAATGACATCACAACATCCTCTCTCCTGACTCTCCTCTCAGCCCCTCTCTGCTCCTTATGTTCTCTCTCCTCTCCTATCCCTCCTTCATCACACCCCTCCCTTTATCATCCCACCCACTCCCCTTGTGGCAGCCACCACTCCATGCCTCAAACTTTCTAGCTCACACCACTCTACAGGTGCTGCTACAGGCCTGCCTCCTGCTCAGCACTCTGGGCACTCGATGCAGTCTCCTCACTGCACAGATTCCTTGTGGCTGACTCACTTTATTCTTATTATCCCATCCCTCCATTTATCATCCCACCTTCTCCCCCTGCGGCATCTGCCGCTCCCACACCCTCCACAAGTGCTGCTGCAGGCAAGCCTCCTGCCCAGCTGAAGATTCATCTCTGCACGGCTTCCTCATCATAGATTTGCTCTCATCATATCACCCCCACCCTCCCCTCATCCTAGCCTCTAACTTGAAAGTGTGTGTGCTCTGTGGATGTCCATCCCAACCACTTCACTCTGCAGGTGTGCCATACCCAGTCTCTAACTTTATAACTCTCACTTTCTCTTTTCAGGTGCTGCTATGGATTCCTCCCACACACCTGCTGTGCTACTCCCAGTTTCTGACTTTCTAGCTGATCCTCTTTTCAGGTGCTGCCATCGACCTTGGTCATAGTCACATTCCCTTTACAGCTGCCACACACCCCACCTCTTCCTTTACAACCCATCCTCTCTCCTGATGTGGACCTTTATCCGAATCCCCTCCCCCTTGCGGTTTCACTGCCCAGCACCTGATGCCACCTCAAATTCAATTCACCCTCTCACATGCTGACTCTCCTCTGGCACCATCTTTTCACCATTTAGACATCTCTGCCATCATTGAGTCAACTTTCTATCTTGTCACCATGCTTGAGCTCCTCAGCACCTTTCAGATTTTGACTCTTTTAGAGTTTACTTCTATACAACAAGCTGCTTTATCTCTGTCTTGCTGTTCCTGCAGCTCCCGTTTTTGGGGCTTCTTTATTAATCTCAGTCATTAATGCTGCCCCTCTGTAGTATTCGACTTTTAGGAACACTACTCATCGACTTTCCACTGGCCTGATGATCTTAGCCACCTTAAGGCTAACTCTGACTCTATCGAGTTACACAACCACTACCCCTTTATCACTGTAGCACTCTGAAGACTCAAATTACCAGTCATACCATCCCTTCACTCTAGAAATCCTGTCATCATCATAATCAATAAAGGACAATTAATTTACTTAACCTAATGCCATTTCTCTACAGTCTCACATGGCACTCAGTCATGTACCAGTTTATTAAAGTCAGTTAATTTGTGGACTCACTAACCCCTTTCACTCACCTGCTTATGTCCAGGACGCCAATCAAATCCTCAACCAAAGCATCTCAACCTATTCATTCTGTAGCACTTAATGACTTGCATTTCTGTAATTTTTGGGGTACAGCTTTATAAGCCACCCGAACTCCTCCCCAAAAACCTCAGAATTCACCTCCCCATTTCAGCCTTTATGGGCATGATCTGTACTAGCACAGTTTTGGGAGTAGAAAACTCCTCCTGTCAGCACTATATATACCCCGCACTCACATGATTTCCGTATTGGACAAACTTACTCCAACCTAAGGGGGGGTAAAATATTTTTGGTAAAATTGTACATTATACTTCACCTGCATAAAATGCAAAATAGACAATTATTTTTCAAAAACCAATAACATTTCTTAGTTTTTCAATTAAATATAAAGTTAAATGATTTGCACATCATTGCATACTGTTTTTATCAGTGTCCCAACATATCTTGAAATGGAAAAAGAGTAGAATCTGCAGCAATAGGGAGGGCAAACTTCCAGCTACCATAATTTCTGAAGACATTTTGGATGAGCAAATGTCCACAAATTTTTGGCCAAACTGCAAAATACAAAAACACCGCTTTGTGTTTCAGTGCATTTCAGTGTTAATAATATAGACCACTGTGCCAAAACTTCACTTGTCATATGAATAATTGCTATTATGTTCAGCAAAATATAAAAAAAAAAAACTAGAAAAGCTATCGCAACGAGTGCTCATTTAATGATAAATAATTTGCAGTTATCTACCTCAAGATTTAAGTAGTGCTTCAGTCTGGGTATGTTACAACTTTCGCAGCTATTAATTATCTACGGCTCTATTTATTACAGTGGACACATCTATTTCTTCATTTTTTACAGCTTTCAACAAACTGAAACAATGAAGTTTTTTTTTTAAACTTTTTTAAACTCATTTTTAAATGTTCCCAAGACAAATCTATATTATTTATATAAAACAGATACTGTTTTTTAGGCTCCCATGTCAGGTCAAAAAGGCCATTTGCCTTAAACAACTGACCTAGTTATCTGTCTAATTAAAAAACAGTAAAATATCTTTAAAAGATTTCACAGACAGGTTTCAGGTTAAAAGAGAACAGGTTCCATTCTTTATTAAAGCAGGTTAAGGTTAACATTAACCCAGGTAAGTCTAGAAAGAGATACAAAAAGCATTAACAAAGCTCTCATTTTTACAAAGTATTCAAGGGTGATATGAATAGTAATTTACATCCATTACATACTCCAAGATGGATCCCACTCCAACTAAAATGCATATAATTCCCCATCTTCATATAAGGGCTTCCACTTCCAGTTAGCCCTTCAGACATTGTTTACTGGACATTATTAGGTTCAAAAGAAAGTTTGTATGCTTTTTAGAAAAGTTTATTTATCTATACTCAAAGCCATTTTACTCTTTCCCATACTCCTTTTTCTTCTTATAATTATGTTTCTGTTTTTCACATCTTCACAGCTTTTGATTATCTCTTGACTAACACCTGGCTCCTCTGTGTCATCCCAAATACAACACAACCCCTTAATTATTATTTCCAAATGACATGATTTTTTTTAGGTTCCTGAATAGTCATTATTTATTATATCATTAACAATGCTTTCATTATTTTCCAGCCATGTTTTACAAAATAACAATCTCAGGCTTCAGGTGTCCTTAAGCTGGTCTTTTTTCACAGTTTCCCTGCCTGCTAATAGGTTTTTGTAA
This sequence comes from Hoplias malabaricus, assembly GCF_029633855.1. NCBI lineage: Eukaryota > Metazoa > Chordata > Actinopteri > Characiformes > Erythrinidae > Hoplias > Hoplias malabaricus. The sequence goes on along the minus strand of NC_089811.1, from coordinate 18,874,058 downwards.
GAGCCTTTGATCTCATAAAAGGTGTATACTGATACTAACTATGTGAAGCTGCTTTGTGACAACGTCAATTGTAAAAGGCACTATATAAATAAATTTGATTTGTTTTGATTTTTATGCATAATGTTTACCAGAATTCTACTGAACTATAATGGGTTTTTTCAGTGTCACTTTCTCAGGCCTCACAGAGCCACAGGACAACTCATGGTAAGGCATTCCCTCAGTGCTGCACTGCTTCAACTCTTCTGGGGAAAATTTTTAAGAAGCGGTGAGGATTTGATGGCATTTGTTGGGTGATTAGTTCTAGTTTACAAAAGCCACTCTGGCTCATTGTTGCTACTGAGCTTAAAGTATGTCGGGGGAGGGGGTTGGGAGAAAATTTTATACTTTTCTAGCCCACATACTGTATATTACACTAAGCTTGGTTGAATTCAGCTCATGTTCTGATGCTCCATCGCATTTGTTTAATGTTTTTCTATGCTTATACAAAATGTGTGTGGAAAATAAAACATGTCCGCAGTGAATGCGCCTTAAAGCAGCTGAATTATTTAAGGGTTGTCTAGAAAAGTTTGGAGTATAGTGCATGTTAATAAAAGCAGTGACTCCAAATTTTAATCGTAAATTCAATGCATCATGTCTTCAATGTGGAGAGACACATACTATGAATGAACATTATTGAACATAAATACATATGGTACAGAAATCTCCTCATGAGAAATTAAAGAGTATATATCTTATTCACTTGCATTATGTACTCTTAAAAGAACCCCCACACAATGGCATATTGAAACACTCCATTTGAAAAGAAAATATCTGGACAGGGAATTATTAATTCTTCAGCTGACTTTTTGAATTCACTTTGATTTAGAAATCTAAGAGAAATTTATCAGAATAACTATATATCTATTTCAGTGTCCCTCACTTGAAACCCCTACAACAAGATAGCTGCTTTATCCTGTTCTAGCAAAGAAACATTTTGTCAATTCAAACCATTTACTTTCAGCCAATCCACAAGTGATAGTTTTAGTCAGTGGACCCTGTTTATAGTGACACCACACTTTGCTTTATTTTCAGGCCAATGAACTTTAAAACACAAGGTTAAACCTAATAATAATAAAAAAAAAAAAAAAAGGAAAGCTGTAGGAAAACTGACGAAAAAATCATGCATGTTTAATCTCCATAGAAAAGCATGAAATGAAAGTGGGGGGAGATGTCTTTTGGAGCAGTAAAGCTCCAGGGACTTGTAGAATCTATGTCAAGGCACCATGAAGCTTTACTGGCGGCTTGTGATGAATAATTTTGCATGATTTCTATGGGTTCATTTGTTATGAATTGTTTAAAAAAATAATATACAATAGCACAGAAAGAAGCCAGAAAAACATTTTTATATGACAGTTACATTATCATGCTTGCAGTATAAAGGCTGACCTGTATCTGTTTCTCCTTTATCATTGGTACATGCTGGATCATGCTGCTTTGGAAAATAAATAATGTGCTTTTTCCAGAACCCTGCAAAATAATGCATGTCTAGCTATCGACACACTCAGCATATCCATCTTATTCTCAGGCTAGTTGGCTGTTCAATTAGTATTTTTATTTTCTCTCATGCTTGTCCTCATGTCCTTATTAAATTGTAATGATGTTTAAATTGGACTTATTTTTGTTGTTATTTTTTTCCCTATTTTTTCCACTATTTTAAGTCATTGCCATCACTTGCTAGGTCTTTCCAAATCACACAATATTATCAAACTGGAAGACTGAAGCCCATGTTTCCTTCAAGATGAAACCAGTCACTGCTTCTTTCCGAAGCTAATATATGCCTAAACTGGCTAGCATTTAGTTGATTGTTGAGGGGAGGATGGTCCATACTCAACCAGAAAAAGAAAGCCAATTATTCTCTTTGGACTCACTGGGAATCAAGTATTCGTTCACCCAATATTAGAGTCAAATTTTACACAGTTGTTCCATTCAGGAACCTTAACTGTACTCACTTTGAGAAAATATATAACTTGCATATGGTCGCTGTCCAATGAAAAATATAAATCTCCATTTTTGTCCATTTTTATTTTAGTACATCATTTTAACACAGCAGCTGTCCACATTGTTTGAAAATTTTGTGATGAATGGACCAATAAAATTGCTACAAAATTACTTGGGATAAAATATTTTTTTACATTGACTTCCATTGAAAGATAAGATTTATTCCTTTTCCTTCAGAGTTACTATATGAGGAGAAAAACAACTTTTGTTTGTACATGGCTCATGTTTAACTTCCCTGTATGTTTTTATTCACTGTTTGAATTACCACAGAAACTCCTTTGTAACTCAAGATGTTTAGGTTTGTAGCATATAGTTTGTTAACTTTCATGCAGATGGCACTCTCCTGAACTTAGAGTGGGTTCCTAACTAAAGAATCAGAATATCACCCACCTATGGAGTAGGAATCAAGCAATATTCTCATCTCTTTTCATGATCTTCAAAGATTGGAGGACTCTTTGCTGTTTTTCTGCTGTTTGCTGAGAGCAAGGATACCTATTATGTCTGACCTTTGTTTTTTTTTACTTGTTTACCGACACTAGGGTTTCATGAATACATTAGACTGATTTCCAGCATGCAAACACTGGGTAGCTTGAAAATGGTGAGGAAACATCTGAATTTTTAAAAAAAGTATTTTTGATTACAGCTGTGAACATTGCTTTAAGTATGCATTTTACATATAAATATATTAGGAACAAAAGACATGATAATGTTTGGCAAACATTTATTAGGTTTTTCAAATTACATTATCTGTTAAAAAAATAGCTTCAAAAAACACTAGCATAATATAACCAAAGGTGTTGCAAAATTATAGAAAAGACTCCCAGCTACATGAAACAATGGATACTGTAATGTACAGAGGTGAAAAAATAAAAATGTCTAAGGCAAATTTTCATTTAAAATATTTGTAAACATAAAGGGTTCTGGAACTAAGAAGACATTAAGGTAAAACTGGAGAAATGTGGAAAGGAAATACAATGAAACCTTTTTTAAAACACCAGAATTACACTAAAATGAAATTACACTGTAGAATGAAATGATGAATAACATTTACACACATATAGAGGTTTTAATGACATCCACAGGACTTAACATTTATTGGAAAATTAGTGATTCATATCTACCACAAGAAATGAAAAGGATCCACATAAAGCTCTACAATACATCCCTAAAATGTCAAAATAAAAAATGGTTAACACTTTACTGTAGGGTGCTGTTCTTAAAGCTACATGACATCTTTATGACAACTGATATAACCATACATAAACATTTACAAACACTTATTCCAAAAGGCAGTAATTGTCATAAAGGCTGCTTTTGTCAAGTGGCATAGATATCTGGTGACATTAGGATGTTTCATAACACTTTCTAGGGTGACATAACATATGTGCTATGACAACTGATGCTGTAACTCTTTTTCCTTTTTGTTATGTCACGAAAGAGATGAGATAAAAACTGAACATGTGAGAACTTCAAGATGATGCTTTGCACCATCAGCAAGTACTTTGATACATGAATGTATCAATGATGACATGAAAACAACTGTGTAATAAATACACTGAATAAAGTAACAAAGATTTATGCTACACTTTTATAAAATGGCATCCATTAAAGGAAAAAGTCAATACAAAAAAATGTACAATTCTTATGACTATAAAATTCTGTGTACAGTTGTGTTCTATCATGCATGAACTCATTAATGCTTTACTCATTCTTTATAAAAGAAAAAATCTGGGTGGAGTATGTCAATCAACCTACCACCATGTGTTTTTTGGGAGGAAACCGGAGCACCCAGAGGAAACCCATGCAGACACGGGGAGAATACACCAAACAGTCACCTGGAGTGGGACTTTAACCCACAACCTCCAGGTCCCTGGAGCTGTGTGACTTTGACACTACCTGCTGTGCCACCGCCACCCCTATAGTTCAATTAGCTAGAATTAATTATTATTAATTCATTATTATGCTCATTGATCCACTGAAGGTACTTGGCTCCAAAATTGAATGTGACCCAAAAGTTATAATTCTGTACAAGAAAGGTGCACACACAAGCAAATAACCAAGGACTGGTTTTATCTCACAACTGATTTATTAAATGTAATATCAAATAATGAGTATAGATTATACATTCATATAATGGAATGGACTACAGTGATACAAGGGAGGAGGGAGATTAATATATGAGGGAATTTATCTATGATAACTACCCTAAATTCTAAAAAGACTAGAGTGTATCCCAGCAAAGCATTCAGCACCAATCTCCTGAGCAATGAAAGAATTTAACCAGTAACCTTACATGTCCCTTGAGTGGGGTGAAGATGATGCCAGCAGAAGAATTCAAAGACGGTGGGTTTTCTGGAGCTTCTCACAGAAACAGGCCTTGTAGCATTGCAGCAGCATTTTTCCCTCTTCTTCCATTGGGCTTTTGGTCATAGACACAGCCTTGGAAATGCTCCGTCAGAGCAGGTGGCATTCTGAGGGTGCATGTGGGGATTCTCCTTCATCGCTGATCTGCTTCCTTGTGAGAGCCACATCCATGTATGTCTCTCCTGGGCCTTTGCTTTGAACCTGAAGCTCTTGTCCCACTGCATTGAGGGTTCAGAGGCTTCCTGGATAGAACTATAACTTTCTAAATTTGCTAATAGAATAGAAATGAAAAAATTCCCATTGAGGTAACACCTCCAAACTTAATTGAAGTTAATTCTCCTCTCTCATTTCATTTCTGCAGAACATCCAAAAAATTTCCCAAGGGAAACTTCTCTTTTTCCTATTTTCCCATCTGCTTCTCTGTTCTGTTTTTCTCTGGATGGACTCCATGACTGAAAACTGATAAAGAAAAAAAAATATGTCCCTGAAAAGTTTTAGCACCACTGGTTTTTTAAACCAGGTTTCAGGAACTCTGCTTTGAAGGCCTGATTGGACCTCAGGGATTGAGGAAGGTAAATCTTTTGATGCTGTTTGGCTATTCTTTTAGACTATAACCTCCCTGAAGTAGTGACATCACATATAATTTACGACATTTAACAAGACAAAGACTTTAGGAGAAAGACAATCTCTTTCTGTTGAATGAGTATCCAAGATTCCTGAATCATGCTCATGTAATATAAAAGATTATTAGTTTTATAAAACTATGTTTTACAACATTCTTGACTAAATAACAAACATATAGTATGAGATTATCATGGTGGTTCCTGAATAAAGTTCATGCAAAATGTAATTTTAAACATTTGATTATAATTCCATTTCTGATTGTCTAACTGGAATTATATTTTATAACATTGAAACTTGTGAAACAGAGATCAAATTAGTTCATCCATGAAAATTAAGAAAAGTTTGTTTTTGTAGTTTTAACAGTCTTTAAAAGCTATTTCACAAAGGAAATAAATTAGTCCTTAATAGAATCTCTGTCTCTGTAGCTCTGAGGCTGAATTTTTTTCTTGCCCCCTGGTGACATTGTGCCATAAACAGGGCCTGGAGTGTTCGTTTTACGACCTTCTGATACAGATTTTAGGCAACACATCATTATCTGGATTTCGACTCTGTGATCTGAGTAATCGTGGAGGCTCATAATAGGAAATAATATCTTGAAGGTATTCAGTAGCGAGCCCGTGTAGGGCTTTATACATTAATAACAGAATTTTGTAATCCACTGATTACATAAATAAACATAGCATAAACCAGGAAAGACTCTACAACTGTTTAGTGTTACCATACCTTGAGTGTACACTGGTCCACTGATTTACTTTTTTTCTGCCCCCTCTGATGGAATTTTCTGATGGAGTAATGGCCTATTATACAACATTAAGATAAATGTTCAAACAGAAATGGTGAGCATTATATTCCTATTTATAGTGGTACTGACTCAACAGCATTGCCCTTATTTTGTCAGCCTTCGATAAGGTGCCTGTTCTAATATAAAGCTGCTCCAATCATCAGCTTCACTGGCTTCAGATTCATTGTCAGAATCTGGTTTTATTAAGTTAGATTTTACCAGCTCTGGGCTTGAGGCCAGTAACGAGAGCACAACAGATAACAATGACTGCTAATTACAGTTATGAAAGCTGTATATAGCATTGTATATAATGTCCTGTTAGAGAAACATGGATGGATTTGAGAGTTAGTGAACATTAATATTTACTGTGTTCAGGTTGTGAGAAAGCACTCTAAACATGCAGCTTACAAGTTAAGGTTAGTCTCTGGTTGTGTCCCAAACTGCACACTGCTGCACTGAGCATTGCGTAGTAAAGTATATACCACTATTAGCAGTGCTCTCATGCAGTGTGGTATGTAAGTTCCATAGTATGTTGTTTGGGTCTCAATGTCTAATGTTAATGTTAATCAAATGTTGTTCCACTTTATTAATGCAGTGTTTTGCTACATTGGAATCAACTTATAGCTAGCTAAAGTTTTGGGTTTAGTTTTGGGTTTAGAATTTAAATGTGAAAAGGTAAGTCGTGAGATGATTTTGCCAGGATCAAAAGATGCAGTGCTAAAAGCAGCAGCACCAATCACATGCAGGTAGCCAGGAGCGCATTAGAGCTAAGGGATTGGCCAAGTACAATGCGGATAAGCAGGCCTTGGGTTAGGTGATTAATGGAAATCTTTTAGTAAGGCCACATAACCAGAGAGAACGCAAATGATGACTAGATTTATTCGCAAGCAGGAGGAGGAGGAGGCACGTTGTCCAACAGCAGCGTCACAGGCAAAACAAGACCAGTGGCTTTGATGGGAGAATCTAGAGAAACGGAAGATTTCCTGGCAGAAGCTGTGGGCGATGGCAAGTCATGTTAAATTTTTGCTGGGAGCAACAGTGGGTAGGTGAAGAACCTAGTTGTGGATTTATGCACAGGGGTTGGCTGAAGCATATCCTATCAACTTGTAAAGTTATTTTTTCACAGGGTTGGTATACAAAGAGACATAATCAGGTGCTAAGGGTTTTAGCATGTTTGTTGGACAGTAAACAGCTAGAAGTTAATGCATTGACAATAGCTGAAATAATAAAATAGTTAGCTTTGTTCCTGAGGGGGAATGTTTTCGAGCAAGTGCACAGGCTACAAATATTGGTAGATGAGGTGAAGCACGAGATTTGAAATTGCTGGTGGATACGTAGGAAAAAAGCTGCAGGTCCCAGAGTACACTGTGTTAACTACACTGAGGCCAGACATGGTCTGAAAATAACTACACTGAAAATAAACCAATAGTTTATTTCATAGAGTTAATAGTTCCATTTGAGGATGCAGTAGATGATGCATTTGAAAGGAAGAAGCTAAAGTAAGCAGACTCGGCGGCTGAGGTGAGGGAACGTGGGTGGCAGGCACATTTAAGACCAGTGGAGATAAGTGTTAGAGGATTTGTAGCCAAATCAGCTACATCCCTTTGGGCTGATTTGCTACATCCAGTTGGGCATCAGGGGCTGAAACTAAGGGCAGCTGTGAAGGAGTTATCAAAAACAGCTGAATGGTCTAGTCAGTGGTTGTAGATAAGGAGAGCACAGATTACTTGGGGAAATGCACTGTAGAGATGCTACTGGGATTGTTGGTGATGTAGCATGTAAAGTTCACATGGAACTGGTGGAACTAAACATGCATAATGGTGCATTAATGCTTGTTTGGCAGCTTAATGGTGCCAGTGGGGCTAGGTACAGCCTTAGTCACCAGGGAGGCCATTGTGGATTTACGGTTGTTGATGGTAAAGGGTAAGGTAAGACTCTAAAGCTGGCTTGGAAGGGCATGGGTCTGGGATGCCAAACTTCACTGTTGAGCATGAGGTGTTGTGGGCTTAATTCAGCGAAACAGCAACAAGAGCAGGTGCCTGCCTGATGACCCCTGTGAAGAGCTAGTGATACCGTGGCTGGTTTGGGTACTCATGGGCTGGGCTCAATGAGCAAATGTAGATGTACTTTATGACAATTGCCACCATTTTGGAATAAGTGTTTATAAATGTTTTATATGATTATGTCAGTTGTCAAAGATTTTGCCAGAATTCTGTGAAAATGCTTTGTGACAACATTAGTTGAAAAAAGCGCTATAAAAATAAATTAGATTTGATTTGATGATTTTATGTAGGTGTCATTTATTCTTTTGCAGCACTTAACACTCATTTAATGCTCAAAAATATTGAAAAACATGCTATATTTAGATGGTTTAACAAATATTAAATATGACCAAAAAAAATAGAGATAGGTGTAGATACGACAGAGATGGAACAATATGTTTGTGCTCTTTTGTGAACATTTGACATAATTCTCTTTTAAAGAAGTAGGATGTTTTTGACCCTGGTCTGTTTTAGAATCCCATAGTGTGTGTGTGTGTGTGTGTGTGTGTGTGTGTGGGCACTTGTATCAGGGAGTTTACAAAAGAGACAGGCCTGAAGCCCTGCTCTGTGAGTGTATGTGAGCATGTGTGTGTGTGTTTTCCCAATCACTTTGCTGTCCTGTCCAGGGTGAGTCTCTCACTCTGTGAGTTGCATAACGATGAGGAGGTTCATAGCAAAAGAAAAGCCCACTCAAAATGGACACACACACACACAGAGAGAGAGAGAGAGAGAGAGAGAGAGAGAGTGAGAGAGAGCAAGAGACAGAGAGAGAGGCATACCCAAAATTTTCTTCCTCTTTTCCTCCTCTGGTACATATACACACATTCTTCGCTCTCTCTTTTTTTTCATTTTGCTCTCCCTCACATATTCTATCTCTCTGTCTCTCTCTGTGCCTGAGGGATAAAGAGTACTCCTACGGTTAGCCATCTGAGTGTTTTTCTAACTTCCAGTATCCGCAGCCCACTCAGATTTCTCTGCTGATGTCAATATCCAGTCGTCCTCAGTTTCCAGGCAGAGATCCATATTCATAAAAGCACTTCATAACCTGCGCTCCATATTACAACCCTATCCCCTGCTTCATCTATTAGACTGGATGAATGCCACGCTGGTCCCGTGACTAAAGCCTTCTGCTACCCCAAAAGTCAATCAGCCATTTAAGACTCCTTCTAATGAACCATTACACAGTACAAGCATGAGCAAATAATAAGTAGGGAAACCGCAGAGTCTGTGTCTGGAAAGCATGTGATTATGCATGGAGTGGATAAGAGTGATTTGGTAAATGGAGGAACAGATAGGGAATGAATTATGAGCGTAATTAGGGTAAACACTTCAAGCAGATTAAACCCATACTTTACACACATTTTCTTAAATAACTGACAGAACTTTGGATGTTATAATATGCTAATAAACATAGACCAATTTTCCAATTTAAACCATACAATTACACACATTATAGACTTCAAAGTGCTTGTATTCTACATTTTTCTCTTATATTATATATATACAAATTTGATAGATTCCTCTTCTAATGAGCGATTTCAGCTACTATAAGGTTCTTTGCTAACACAATCTGTATAATCTGCATACACAGCTTGTATAATGCCCATAGAAAAATACTGTGCATTGGAATGGAACACTCTAGAGCAGCTGAACAACCTAAGGTCACCACATTCAGTGCCAAGTATGGTCTAGATGGGTATAATGCCCACCAGCTTTGTCCATCTTATATCAACGAGAGTGGAGAGTGGCATTCATCCAACTTCAGCTCCACACTTCAAGCAGATTAAACCCATACTTTACACACATTTTCTTAAATAACTGACAGAACTTTGGATATTATAATATAAACCATATGCTAATAAACATAGACCAATTTTCCAATTTAAACCATACAATTACACACATTATAATCTTCAAAGTGCTTGTATTCTATATTTTTCTCTTATATTATATATACAAATTTGATAGATTCCTCTTCTAATGAGCGATTTCAGCTACTATAAGGTTCTTTGCTAACACAATCTGTATAATCTGCATACACAGCTTGGATGATGCCCATAGAAAAGTATTGAGCATTGGAATGGAACACTCTAGAGCAGCTGAACAACCTAAGGTCACCACATTCAGTGCCAAGTATGGTCTAGATGGATATAATGCCCACCAGCTTTGTCCATCTTATATCAACGAGAGTGGAGAGTGGCATTCATCCAACTTCAGCTCCTGGTCTAACTAATATTTTAGCTTTAAAATGAATAAATGTAATATTTAAATCTTCTAAAACAAGTCTAAAGCAGAGGTATAGGACAGGTGTAATGAGTGAAATATTTATAGAATAGTCAATTTACATTATTTTTAAATATTCTACTATGAGCAGGTGAATACAAAAAGAGCATAGGTGGATAGGAGATTGGTTGTGGTTTATCACCTTGTGCCAAACATCACTTTGTGTCAAGTTTCACATTGTCAATGTTCCCAAACCCACCCTGCAAATATTTTCAAAATATAATATAATATATATATATATATATATATTGAAAATATTCAGGAAATCTGAAGAATCTCAATGTGTGTAGGGCAAGGCCAGGGAGAAAAGCCCTCAGATAGCAATTCATGAGAAAATCTTATACTACTGTGATAAATATAGCCACATGGGCTTGGGAGTGCTTTGGAAAAACATTGCAAAACCAATATCTGTCATGGCATTATAATATTATAAACTGTAATATGTTTCATGTTCAGTCAATAGTCTCACATCTGTTCATTTATTTAACAATCCACAGTTCCACAACGTACCCACTTTACTTAAATGAAGAGATAGAATAAAAAACATAATAGTCATTTAAAACAATTAAAATTGCAATAAAACAATTACAAGTGCAATAAAAATACATAAAAGGGTACAATAAAACATGAGCAAAAAGATTAGAACAATTAAAATGATACAATAAAAAAACATTAAAATGCTGTTAAAGAAGAAAATTTGTGAGTATTTTAAACTGAGCTGTAAGCCTGCTCAAAAAAAATAATAATAAAAGTTTCAAGTCTTGATTTGAAAGTGTCTAAAATCTGGGCTTTTCTAATTTTCTCAGTCAGCTGGTTCCATCTAAGACTGGCAAAGTAATTACATCCAAGTTTAGTTTTCACCTGAGACAAGACTAACTGGCTAGTTCCTAAAAATCTGAGATCTCTGTAGCAGATCAGATGAATATGCTGGTCATACATCATGAAGACCTTTATAGACCAGTAACAACATCTTAAAATCTATTCTGTAAAAGACTGGTATCCAGTGTAAAGATTTAATAATGGGGTGATGTGTTCTCTATTTTTAACTCCTAGTGAGAACTCAGCTGTATTTTGAATTAGCTAAAGCTAAAGCTGTTTAATTGTCTTTTTTAGAAATCCAGTTAGGATACCATTATATTAATCAATCTTGCTAGAAATAAAAGCATGGATAAGTTTAGTGGGTCTGGTTTAGTCAGAAAATCTCTAATTTTACTGATGTTCTTAAGATAATTGAATAACTGTTTGACATGAATACTAAAACTGAAATCTGAGTCCATTAATATACAGAGATTTTAAGCTAGTTCTTTAGATTTGAGGGCTCTCGAGTCCAGATATCCAGCCAATCTGTGTCTCTCTATTATGACTACTCTCTATTATCTCTAGTATGAAATATCACTTCAAGTTATTGTATATTTTCTCTCTGTATTTAAACCTATAGCATTCATTTTAAGGCTTTGAGGAAAAGCCTTATGTCCTTTGCATTGTCCAACAAAAGTTTACATGACACTTAAAAGGCATTAAAAAAATATATATATATATATATATTATTATTATTATTATTATTATTATTATAGGATATAGGACATTATCCTGAAGTCTAATTTACACTCAAGAAAGTCCGAAGGATGTATATTTTTGAAATATCTTGAAAACTAGCCTTGCCTGGGCTGCTTTTCACTCATATAGCTTATGCATTTCTTTGTAAAGGGAAAAAACACATGTATGCTGGGTCAAATTTTGGGAAATACGACAAATGTAACTATGTTAACTATATTGCCAACCTCTATTGAATTTAAAGGAATACAATATAAGGATTGGCTTTTTTTTTTGTTTCCTGAGCTCCCCCTACGTGCTGCTGAGTATAATTCACGTTTACAAAAAGTGTAGTCATTTCATAAACAGAGCAACCAGAATTTACCAGAATCAATGTCTAATGCAAAAAAGTGCACTAATCTAGCTAAAGTTAGCAGATGCATATCCTGGCTCACTGTACAGTAGCTCTCAAAAACCTGATTATAAGACATTCGTAAACAAAACTTATCACTAACTAACACAGCAACACATGAAGGAAGTTACAATGCAAGTTACTTACCTCTCCAACTTGTCTTCGTGTCTGTTTCAGCTCACCCTACTGTGTAAATACCGTCCAGGATTTCTCCTCCTTGCTCCCTCTGCCATAATGTCTGTACCAGGAATACAGAGGTAGATTCTTCTAGTAGCAAGGTAAACACGGGGTGCAACTATTTATTAATCTGTCAATATTTTTTTCTATTAATCGATAATTAATTGAATAAAAAGGAAAAAAGCATAATTTGATTTCCAGCATTTTATTTAATACACCAAGCTGTCTTTGTACAAGAGTTATTACCAACAACTCACATAAGAAATTAAGTGTTTAAGTACAAAAAAATAAATCAAAATAAACATTTTTAGCAGCTGAGTCAATGTAAAGAAATACCTAAAATCAGTTCTTTTATAAAATGCAACCAGCATTCCTTTATATTGTTTTGTCAAACAAAATTATATTTCTTTTTCATTTTAAGATGGTGAACAGATTAACACTAGAACTACCATAATTTTCATATGATAGTTCAAATGTCTTTGTGTCAGTTTTAGAAAAAAGAGGAAGATGACTGCAGACATAGGAAAACTTGTTAATAAAGTGCATAAACTTTATGTAATAAACTGCACCAAAGTAAATAGCCTATCTGGCTACATGCTGAGTGAAATAAAATAGAATAAACATTTCTCACTATAGTACAATATTACAAATATACACAATGGAGGTAACTGAGATGGGTTCTATATTTATTTTAAAAATGTTGTTGTTGCAGCCATTAGATCGAATATGCCAGTACCAGGTCTAAAGCAGTATATTTGTCCCCACTCAAAAACACAGTGGCATATTCAAATGGTTTAAGGGCTGTGGAAAGCTCTTCAAGCAGGCCAGACTGGTCAGCTCTTAAGTCAAGGTACTGTTTGTCCATCTATTTACCAGTTGAGTCAGACAGTGTTGCAGTTACAGGCCACCTTTGCTCAAACAGTCAGCTACTGTAGTATGTGCTGTTTCATCTCGTGCCTATATCCTGAACCAGCTTGTGTTCAGGTGTACCCATTAATTGTTGTTTTTGTTGCAGCTTTGTTGGATACTAGCTCACTTTTTTAAAGTGTTCCACAAGACATCTTGCAGCCCCAATAGCTTTGTCAATGCAGAATTGATCACCAGTTGCAAGATGTGGCCAGTGCAGCAGACAGAGGACCATCTATGCTTCTTCTCCAGTGTTTTTGCTGCATCCACAATGGTTGGCCCCACTGTCATGCACAATGGTTGTAATCTTGAATTTCAAAGAATTTCAAACCTGGCTACTACCTCCTCCAACTACTCTGCAATGTTTGATGCTATATGTCTGTCCTCCAGTGGCATGGTGGTAAGGCAGAATGATTTCATGTCCCAGTCATCTCCTATGTAATGGCATGTAATGCCAAGGTAGGCTTCAGTGGCTACACTTGTCCATATATCAGTGGTGAGAGCAATTTTGCTGTTGGTGACCTTTATGGCACTCTTCTTGTCCTGGAATGTCTCCTGCTATTTCTTCTCCATCAGTCTGGTGAAATAGGTCTTAAAGAAAGAGTGTAACCAGGGATGAAGGTATTTATCATTTCTCGGAATCCCTCATCCTCCAGCACTGATAATGGCCTTGTCAAAAGACAGCCCAGCACTGGTGACTATGGCCTTGTGTCTTTTACCAACATATTCAGGACACCATCCATGAGAACAGCTGCTTGCTGTGGTGTGCAGATATTCTTCAAAACATAACATAGTCACCAGTGCTGGGCTGTCTTTTGACAAACATCTTTTTAAGTTATTAACTACTGATCTAAAATGCAGACAACAAGGCAAAATTAAATAAAATATGGACATTGGGTGATGCTGCCATGTGCTGAGGGAAATGCAATTAATATATATTTGATCATATATTGTTTATAAGATTTTAGAGAACTAATGTTGTAATTGTATAAGGAACACACAATCTGCCATTATTAAAAGTATTAGTGTTTACATGAAAAATTAACCCAACAGTTACATCAATTTTATTATTATCATTATTTAATAACACAACAATAGTGCATGTAATGTAAATATACACTTGGCTATGATTCAAAAACACTTACAAGCAACACCAGAGTCAGAAAAGGCCTTGAAAAAGTAAAAAAAATACTTTAACTACTCTTGCAGGCTCTAGTAACATTGACTGAGAGAAAAAATAGAACTTTCACCAACGTTAGCTTGACTAAAACTATGGCTTGTTTTGGAACTGCTGGTAAAGCTGCCATATTTCATGTGGAATTTAAGGTGGAAGAGAAAACTCAGGGGGAAATGCTAAGGCTAATTTGTTTGCTAAACCCAAGTGTGATATAATTTTTACTAAGAATCTTATTTAACTAATCTAGCAGGCTCTAGTAACATTAAGTGTGAGAAAAAATAAAATTAACTTACTACAAACTTTTAGTGAATCTCCATCACCCATGGCTACAACATGCTTCTACGTCAGGTGCTCATGCAGTGATGTTGTGCTGCCGTGCCATGAGAGATCAGCTATGCACATTTTGCACCTAATGCTGTTCTTTGAAGGCATTAATGTAAAGTGCTCCCATACTTTTAACGACTTGGATCACACATTTTTCTCTTTTCTAGTGCTAACATTATCCTCTGCTGGGACTGCCTCTGCCATTTTTCTAACAATTTATCCAGAATTCGTCACATGAGCTACAAAAGGCATGGTTCTCTTCTTCTTCTTTATTTACAGCAGTCGGCACCCAACTTAATGGTGATTTACTGCCATGGCTTTGGTTGTGTTACTGCCCCACACTAGGGGGTAGCAACTGTGCTGTTACATTCATTTAGAAGCTGTAATTTTAAGGTAGAAATACTACATAGTGTTTCTTTAACAGGTTGTTTATTTTACTTTTTTTAACCGTGCCGTTTAATGTTTATGTTCTAATCGATTGCTGTGTGTTGCATCTTGCTCAAAGAACAGTCTTGTCTGTCAGTATTCATATGTGTAAAGTTAAGGATTGTAACAAAGATGGTGGGCTCAAAGCATGTTTTTTTTCAGATTAGTTAAATATAGTTGAGTAAGTTAATAAATCTGATCATTGTTTAGACGGCCTTTTTTGTTCTTGTTTTCTGCGATTCAGGCCCTTTAAAGAAACTCATATCTGCTTCCCTTAGTTCCCTTCCTGACATACTATATGACAGAGGAAGGACTCAAAAACTCACTTCAGCTTAATATTTTAGCCAAAAAAATTGCACAAGTGGCAATTCCGTGAAGAGGCTGAGCTATCTGCTTTTTGACGAACAGCATTTTTACTGTCCTCAAGCTGCAGTGAAATATATGGTTGTGACTGCATTCTCCAAACACACCTGATCAGACACATACAAATTTCCCTGAAATGATCTCATAAAACCCCACTTACACATTGGAAATGAAAAACTGTGAGAGAAAAAAAAAACACATTTATCTGTCTGTCTTGAAGTTTGAATCGTTGCGGAAATTAGACCATAAGGAAAGGAAGAAGACGTGAGCTTATATATCAGCTATTTAAAACCTCCTCTTGAGGGGAGAATTTTATTTTTAGAGGATCAGGTTTGTTTTTTTCTTTTTTCCCACAGCCCTTTGGTTTTACTCTGGTTGTTTTTCTTCTTTTTTTTTCCCCTTGTCCCTTTAAGTGTATCCCAATACTGCACAAGGCTGAGTCTGGGACAGGAACAAAGAGCTTCCACCAAAAGCAGTTAAAAGACTCACAGTACAAATACAGACTAACTCTTTTAATCTAAATTTCTTTCTAAAATGAACCTGCCAAACCTAGAGCAACTCAGCAGCAGATAACTGCAGGTGTTGTGAATGAGTACCACTTCCCCTTACAGTTAATCCTAATGCTTATGGGAAATTAGACCCAATTTGTAGTTAGCAACAAAACATCAAAAACAGACATGAAATTAGATAAAGCAGCCCTACACAAACTCTACACATGCAAAGATCCATTGTAAAATTACATACATTTTCTAGTAGCAATTTCTCCAGTAAATCACTGCTTATTTTTGGTATTCAGATTATATTATATAATTACAATATTGTATTTGTAAATACAGTAGATTGTATTATGTAGATCTGTGCACACACCAGTCTGAGTCCCTCCAATCTGCTACACAGATATAAGCAGACACCACAAATTTCACAAAATCTCACTAGCTTCTGGCAGAAAATGGTTAAATGTACCTGCATTCTGTTACATGGTTAAAGCAACACTAAAGTCATGGCCTAAAACCATAAAAATAATCTGTTTAATAATATGCAGTATTGTTAAAGTTCTTTGTGTATTTGTTATACAGTGTACAAACCGGATTCCAAAATGTTGGGACACTAAACAAAATTGTGAATAAAAACTGAATGCAATGGTGGAGATGGCAAATGTCAATATTTTATTCATAATAGAACATAGATGACAGATCAAAAGTTTAAAATGAGAGAATGTATCATTTTAAGGGTAAAATGTTGTTTCAAAATTTCATGGCGTCAACAAATCCCAAAAAGTTGGGACAAGGACATTTTTTTTACCAGTGTGTGGCATCCCCCCTTCTTCTTACAACACTCAGACATCTGGGGACAGAGGAGACCAGGAGACCAAGTTTAGAAATAGGAATGCTCTCCCATTCATGTCTAATACAGGCCTCTAACTGTTCAATCGTCTTGGGCCTTCTTTGTTGCACCTGCCTCTTTATGATGCGCCAAATGTTCTCTATAGGTGAAAGATCTGGACTGCAGGCTGGCCATTTCAGTACCCGGATCCTTCTCCTACATAGCCATGATGTTGTGATTGCTGCAGAATGTGGCCTGGCATTATCTTGTTGAAAAATGCAGGGTCTTCCCTGAAAGAGATGACGTCTAGATGGGAGCATATGTTGTTCTAGAACCTGAACATAGTTCTCTGCATTAATGGTACCTTTCCAGACATGCAAGCTGCCCATGCCACAAGCACTCATGCAACTCCATACCATCAGTGATGCAGGCTTCTGAACGGATCGTTGATAACAACTTGGGTTATCCTTGTCCTCTCTGGTCCAGATGACATGGCGTCCCAGTGTTCCATAAAGAACTTCAAATCGTGACTCATCTGACCACAGAACAGTCTTCCATTTTGCCACATTCCATTTTAAATGTGGAGCTTGCTTAGAAATGGCTTCCTCTTTGCACTGTAGAGTTTCAGCTGGCAACAGCGGATGGCACGGTGGATTGTGTTCACTGACAATGCTTTCTGGAAGTATTCCTGAGCCCATTCTGTTATTTCCTTGACAGTGGCATTCCTGTTTGAGGTGCAGTGATGTTTAAGGGCCCGGAGATCATGAGCATCCAGTAGAGTTTTACGGCTTTGACCCTTACGCACAGCAATTGTTCCAGATTCTCTGAAGCTTTTGATGATGTTATGCAAGGTTGATGATGATAACTATTAAGTCTTTGCTATTTTATGCTGGATAACACCATTCTGGTGTTGTTGCACTATCTTTCTTCGTAACAATGGTGGAATTGGTGATTCTCTTACCATCTTGGCTTCAGAGAGACACTGACACTCTGAGAAGCTCTTTTTATACCCAATCATATTGTCAATTGACCTAATTAGTGTTAATTGGTCTTCCAGCTGTTCGTTATATGCACAATTTCCTTTTTCCAGCCTCTTATTGCTACATGTCCCAACTTTTTTTGGGATTTGTTGACACTGTGAAATTTTGAATCAACATATTTTTCCTTTAAAATGTTACATTTACTCAGATTAAACTTTTGATCTGTCATCTATGTTCTATTACGAATAACATATTGACATTTGCCATCTCCACATCATTGCATTCAGTTTTTATTCACAATTTGTTTAGTGTCCCAACTTTTTTTGGAATCCGGTTTGTACACTGAATGACAACTAGTTAAGAACACTTACCTTTAATCTACATGCCTTTTTCATTTTATCAGCTACACTGACCATATATGAGCATGTTTGTACATCTACAATTACAGATAGTAACTGAGCTGTTTCTTATACTCTTATCCCAATTTCACCCTGCTTTTCAGTGGTCAGGACCACCACAGAGCAGGTAAAATTTGGATGGTGGATTCTCAGCATTGCAGTGATGCTGACATGGTGGTGATGTGTTAGTGTGTGTTGAGCTGGTAAAAGTGGATCAGACACAACAACCAAGGGTTGGTGCTGTTAGCCCCAAGCCTCAGGGCAGTAGAGATGAGGCTAACAGGGGCACATATGAGGATCCTTGGTCAAGGGACTTTTAGGACTTCCTCATGAATGCACACATTGGACCTTCCGAACCCTCAACAGCTCCAGCACCTGCTCTTCGAGCAGCTTCAGTAGCTACCTTTCAGTCACCTATTTCTGCTCATGTCATGTCTTGTGCCCAGTCTCCACTCCAGTGTTTTGTCTCTGTCAAGGTAAGCACTCAGGGAGACAGAGGTAAATGCAAGGAGGGTATTTATTAACCGAAAAAGGACACAAAGGAAAGAAACAAAGAATAATCCAACTATAAACCAGCAATGAACAGACAGTGAAATTTAATGACAAAACACTAGCCACAGACCTGAACAAACCTAAACAGAAAGACACAGAAAGCTAAAACTAAACACAGAGCTAAAGCTAAACAAAGAGATACTTGGGACCAGAGATACCTAGACACAGAGAGACCTGGAATGACAAAGGTGGACAGACACTGAGACTAAAGACAGGGCTTAGTTGTCAGTTATAATCATCAATTTAAAAATAGAAATATAAATAAACATTTGAAATATATCAGTCTGTGTGTAATGAATGAGTATAATATACAAGTTTCACTTTTTGAATGAAATTACTCAACTTTTTCATGATATTCTAATTTTATGACCAGCACCTGTACATTCCAAATGTAAGGCTAGGGTCTAGGTGGGTCTAGTGTCTAGCTTTAACCATAATCTAAGTCTATTTCAGTCTAAATTATCCAGAAGCATATATCTGAAAGAAAGTACCCAGAATTCTGACCATTTCCAAGGACATGACTGGAGTATATTTCACATAAACCTTTGTGAATTTGAAGGTCATTATTAAAGAGTTTGTTTCTCTTTATTGTAGTAACGTCCTCTACTCTTCTGGGAAGGTGTCTGGGATTGCTATGAGAATTTGATTGTATTCATAAGAAAAGAGTAATTATGAGATTGAGTGATTTGTGAAGCTTAAATATGGAGGATTTGAATCACTCTTAATCATTCCAGGAATATTTTATGTATCTCATCACTCCAAAGAAAACAGTTACCCTGCTCCATTCATCATCATTGCTGGGGGCTTTATAGGATATACAGTGTCGGCTTAGGGTATGATCGCCTTATGCTGCACCAGAACATTGACTGCTGGTCAGTGTGTTTCTATTGATACTATATAAGGATATTCAAAACAATAGACAGAAGGAGTCAAAATTGACTTGGCTGTTATAAATATAAATCTCTGAAAGATCGCTGATGCTTTCATGTTAAAAACATGCATCATTATAATGGAGACTGAGGAGGCCCATGCTAAAAAAAAAACAGACCCACTGGCTGAACAGACTGTGGCTGAACAGAAGTGGATTTTACACAAAATTAAAAGCATTTTAAAACAACTACATGTGGTTCCCATGGAATATTGTAATAATACATTTTGAGATCTGAGCCAGTAACCCCACTGTGTCCCAACTTATACTCAGTAACGTGATTCTGGCCCATTTCAACCTCTGGTTATTCATTAAAAATGGGCACAAGTACAAACTCAATTTCCAGCAAATTTGGAACACTTTCTAAATATTCAATGAAAACTAATATAATTGGTTAATTTACTTGAAACTTTAACAGAAAAGGGACAAAAAGGAAAAAAAAAAGATTTTCAATGATACACTCAATGATACACATTTGTTAAAAATAAAGAAATGTATAAATTGATGCCCACAGCAAACTCTAAATATATTTGTGGCAAAGGAACGTTTACCACTGGGTCACATTTTCACCTTTTCATTTAATTATAGATTTAATCCTTTGGGCATTGAAGATAATAATCTATGCAGTTTTGTAAGATTTTGTGTCACCATTGTCTGATTCTACTTATGCCATATATTTTAAATAGGAGACAGATCTGGACTGCAGAGTGCCAGCCAAGCAATCAAACTCTATGTCAATGAAGCCACGCTATTGTAATTTGTGCAGAAAGAGGCATGGCTTTGTTCTGCTGAAACAGACATGTAGCTCCAGGGACAAGACATCTTGACTGCAGCATACAGTATGTCTCCCCAAAATACCAATATATAGGCAGCATATAATACAAAGTTTAGATTCAGTCTTAGTGCTTAGATGTTGTGTTTACATACATTTTCATGCAAATGTTTGTATAGTCTGTTGTCTGTGTTTATTGTGTACATGCACCGCTGCTAACTGTTCTCCTTTTAAATGAGACATACTCTCTTGGAGAAAGGATGTTTTGCTTCTCAAATCTGTGTTGAGAAGAAATGACAATAAAATTATCTTCAATATTTTTTGTAATTGAAAAATTTTGACTAAACCTATTTTAAACATAGTTTGTGTGAAAGGGACTAAAGAGAGTATATTGGTTTGTTTATCGACTACAAAGCTTATGCTTCATCTCAGGTGTGTTGCTCTTTATAGGACATAAACGAGTTGTATATTGTACAGTGGGTAAGCATAAATATGGGTTATGTCTGCTCTGATAAGTAGTATGATTTCTTGCTGTTGTGTGCATGTACGCTATAAGCATAAGCCCTTAATGCTGTGCAAAGAGAGTAGAGAAATGTGCCTATAATGGCATTAGTATACATTATGATGTGAAATGATGAATGCAGTTTATCACTGCACCTACCAGAACTATCGACCCCAGTTCCAACTCCATCAGACCCAATGGACTTAGATGTACTAACTGATTACCTAGAAAATACCTGTCGATCTACTTTAGAAAAGGTAGCACCACTTAAACATAAAAGTATAAGACAGAAAAAGCTCGCACCATGGTATAACGATAAGACCCGTACTTTAAAACAAACATTACGAAAACTAGAGCGGAAATGGCGATCAACCAAGCTTGAAGTGTTCCATTCTGCCTGGAAGGACAGCCTTATAGAGTATAGAAATGCCCTCACTAAAGCTCGCTCAGCATATCTGGCCTCGCTGATCTCCCATAATAAAAATAATCCGAGAGCACTGTTTAGTGTGTTTTCTAGAATTACAAAAAATCAAGCAGGTTCTGAACAACTAATTCCAGCAACTCTCACCAGTAAAGATATAATGGACTTTTTTAATAATAAAATTGAGAATATTAGACAACAAACTCTAGCCACAGGATCAAATCCATCCTGGCTGCCACCTGATGTGAATGAAATAAAACATAATATAACTGTAAAAGAAAGACTTGAAACCTTTTGCCCACTCCCACAATTAGAACTAGAGAAGATTATCACCTCCGCAAACTGTACAACTTGCACACTTGATGCAATTCCCACAAAGTTGCTCAAAGAAGTACTACCAGCTATTATTGATCCTCTTTTAACTATAGTAAACTCATCGCTTAGTCTGGGCCATGTACCCAAAGCTTTTAAACTAGCAGTTATTAAACCTATGATCAAGAAACCAAATCTTGATGCTAGTACACTGTCTAATTACAGGCCTATTTCTAATTTGCCATTTCTGTCTAAGATCTTAGAAAAAGCTGTGGCCCAACAACTTAGTTCATATCTACATAAGAATCATATATATGAAAAATTCCAATCTGGATTCAGGCAACATCATAGTACAGAGACAGCTCTAGTCAAGATAACAAATGATCTTCTTCTTGCCTCTGATCAAGGCCACGTATCCCTGTTGGTGCTTCTTGACCTAAGCGCAGCCTTCGATACAATAGACCACAATATTCTCATAGAAAGGTTAGAAAACATGGTTGGAATCACAGGGACAGCCCTATTATGGTTTAAATCTTACTTAACGGAACGTTATCAATTCGTAAAAGTAAACAATCTAAATTCAAATTATTCTAAAGTAAGATTTGGAATTCCACAAGGCTCTATTTTAGGACCATTATTATTTACATTATACATGTTACCGCTAGGCACAGTTATAAGAAACCATGACATTAACTTTCACTGTTACGCAGACGACACACAATTGTATATTTCAGCCAAGCCCGATGACAAACACAGATTAAAGAAAATAGAGGACTGTGTAAAAGACGTGAAAGGCTGGATGTTGCGTAACTTCCTCCTCCTAAACAGCAACAAAACAGAGGTCCTGCTTTTGGGTCCAAAAGTGACAAGAAATAAATTATCAGACTTAATTTTAAATCTAGCTAACTTTCCAGTTAAACCTGGTTCAGCAGCAAAAAATCTTGGTGTCATAATTGACCCGGATTTATCATTTGATCAACACATAGGTAGTATCACTAGGACAGCTTTTTTACATCTTCGCAATATTGCTAAGATTAGAAATGCCTTATCCCTTCAGGACGCAGAAACATTAGTACATGCCTTTATTACTTCAAGGCTTGACTACTGTAACGCACTACTGTCAGGATGCACCAGCAGCAATTTAAGAAAACTTCAACTAGTTCAAAATGCTGCAGTTAGGGTCCTCACTAAAACTAGAAAATTTGAACATATCAGCCCAGTTTTATCATCACTTCATTGGCTGCCTGTTAAATTCCGCATTGACTACAAAATTTTGTTATTACCATATAAAGCTCTACATGGGCTTGCTCCTGAATATCTTCAAGATACAATTTCCTATTATGAGCCCCCACGTTCACTCAGATCACAGAATACTGGATTTTTAAATGTTCCCAGAATTCAGAAGGCCTCAGCTGGGGGAAGAGCCTTTTCTTATAAAGCCCCCCAACTCTGGAATGATCTTCCAGAAAATGTTCGGGACTCAGACACAGTCGCAATCTTCAAATGTAGGCTAAAAACTCATTTGTTTAGTTTATCATTTGGTAGCTAATGCTCCCCCATAGATAAAGGCGGCAGATCCGGGGGGTCCATGGACACAGGGAATTATAGTATACTGAGACGCTGGTGCTGTCGTCCCGCCGCTTCTCGCGATCACTCAGGTTTGTTGACGGTGGAGCGGAGGGATGCCAGTGTTTCAGGATGCTCCCGTGTCTGTGTGTCCTCCTGGTTCTCTCCTTTTAGTTAATGCTGTCATAGTCAGATCTGCCGGAGTCATTAGCCACACTCTGGAAATTTTCATATTTTCTACTTTACAAACACCAAACAGTTCAAAACTAATTCCATCCCTTTACATCTTTCCGAGTAAACGACTGCCACCTGTCTGTCTGGACACTGATGGATGACTGTCGAGATCCTCCTCCACGCTTCAGACCAGCTGCCCACGCTCCAGCAACCACCAAGTGCCTTGAAGCTGTCCCTACACTGAAGTTCTCATGGACTACTAACTATCATCACCAGTAGATTGACCAGAGGAGGATGGGTCACCCTTGTGAGCCTTGGTTCCTCCCAAGGTTTCTTCCTCAGCTGGGGGAGTTTTTCCTTGCCACTGTCGCCCCTGGCTTGCTCACTTGAGGGTTTTACATTTGTCTTTACATTTCATGTCAAATCTTGTCTTACTGGAATTCTGTGAAGCTGCTTTGTGACAACATCAGTTGTGAAAAGCGCTATAGAAATAAATTTGATTTGATTTGATTTGATCACCAATCTTACAGCAGCTCTGTTTATCATGTTGTCATGGAGATCAAGAAGAGGCTACAAATCCCCATTATGTGATTTGATATCTAATATGCTGTGAAGCCTAATAGCAAGAGTGTGTTTGTTTTAGACACAGATACAACAAACAAATAAGTCAAAATTCTGTGCTAATAATTACTGACATCTTTTCTTCTTGCCTCCCTTGTTACAGTGTGTGTGATTGTGTGTCTACTTGCAAATGCCTGGGTGTGTGTGTGTGTGATGATCAAAGGCACTTTGATGTGCATGTTATTAGGTAGAGGGTGGGCTCGCTAAGCATAATGCTTGTCAATCTGTGAGGCCCGCCCACCCCTCCACTGTGCCACTGTGATAGCTCCAGTGCTAATGCAAACATTTGTTATTATTTCTGTTGTCCTTGTCACAGTCTCAATCCACAGGTTTCATTTTGTTCTTTTGCATGGTTTATTTCTTTGCTTCAGTTTGTTTTGTCATTTGGCTTTGTGTGTTTGTAGGTACAAACACATTTGTAGAAAAGCTGAGATTCTGAGTAAAATTTAAATAAATATAGAATGCAATGATGTGCAAATCATTTAAACTCTATATTTTATTGAAAATAGACAATAATTTAATTTGTACTGAACAGTTGTGAAATTTGCAGGTTGTACACACACTGGCCCAATTCTTTGTTTAAAACCTTCCGCTTGTGTTAGGGTCTTGACCGACCTGTTTTTAGGTTTTAAATGCATACAAGTACTCCATAAATTTGTTTATTGCCTCAAGATTTCTTGACTTTGTCAGGAACTTCTATTTAAACAAAATAATAATATATTTTTTATTTTTACTAAATTATAAAATGCTCTTGTTAAAATGGCCTTTTCTGTTGTTAGGGTCAATTTTGACCCAGGTATAATTTTAAATAAGAATACAAAAACAACTTCCAAATCTGGAATTATAAAAACACTATACACCAACAGCCTATGGCTAGCTCTTTCTATAACCACTTGAGCTTCAGTTAGGAGCTTCTATCTTTGCCTGTTTCACAAAAAAACGAAAGACAGACATGTCCAGACATGTAAAGCCAAGTCAGTTTAGCTGACTTATTTAACTCCAGTTTACCATGCAACAATGAAATATCCTTTCATGGATAAGGAAGCCTAACAAGGTAAACAAGAGGTAAGGATCAAACTGGTTGATAATGAATTGTTTTTAGGGTATCTTATGGCTTATTTAAGACATGTGTCAAAACCGACCCATTAACATAAGAGATGGTAACAGAAAGCTAACACAGGAGGAAGGTTAAAAATAACGCAGCTTTTCCAGGAAATAGATTATTTTTTGTCCAGTCCAATAAGTAGATGACAAACAATCCTGCTTCTTTACTGTATTAAAACAATGTGTGTGCCTGTGGTCAATCCAATGTTCTGTCAATGAAAGAACTATCAAAGTTCTTTGAATAATTCATAACATTTGAGACTGCATGTTTAACATGTGTACAAATAATAACATTGATATAAGACTTGAATGGCTACACAAATGGACAATATAATGTCTAATATTGTGTAGCATCATTTTATCATTCAAGCACAGTAGTGTCAAATGAAAGAGCAGCATTCTGTGCAGATCAACACACAGTAAGAAAAAAGGGGAGGGACATGCACAAATGACGCATTAAAAAGTGAGTCTTAAAGACAGAGTGCCCCATTAACTGGAAGCAGGGAATTTTATTCAGCTACCCCCAAATTTACTTAAATTTGTAAGCAAGGGTTGCATGGTGGTGCAGCAGGAAATGTCCCAGTCACACAGCTCCAGGGACCTGAAGATTGTGGGTTCAAGTCCTGCTCTGAGTTTTTGAGGAGTTTGGTGTCTGTGTGGGTTTCCTCCGGGGCCTCTGGTTTCCTGCCACTGTCCAAAAACACATGTTGGTAGGTGGCCTGGCTACTCAAGATGTCCATAGTTGTGAGTGTGTGAGTGAATGTGTTGCCCTGTGAAGGAGTGGCACCCACTCCAGGGTGTGATCCTGCCATGCGCCCAGTGATTCCAGGTTGGCTCCCGACCCATTGCGACCCTGAACTGGATAAGAGGTTTCAGATGAATGAATAAATTAATTTACTTTGTCATGGCTGAGGTGTTCTACTCAGCATTCAGCAATACAGTAGCAGATTTTCCATTTGTCTGCTTTGATGACTCTGGACTTGGGAGTTCTCCATGGATCCTTTCAGAATCCTGACAAGAGATCTGTAGGGTTTGTTATTTAATGTCCAGCCAGGTTGCTAGATCAACCAAAGTGTATGTCTTGGCTGACCCACCTTTTATGATGCCTTGCTTCAGACATTGCCCTACAAAGGAGTCTCTGTAGCTCACAGGTAATTTGCTAAGCAGGGTGTCAACATGTGGGCCACATTGACGATTATATCTGGCAGGCCCATCTGTTGACTAGCATTCCCACTAATGCGTTGACTGCTGTCGTGAAGTCTTCAAATGCTTTACCATCACCCATTCAAACAGCTAAAGATTGTAGGAGGGCTTTTAACTCACTTTAACTCTTGATGATTGATTGTGGTTGGTCATACCTCTGCTCTAGGCCCTGCATTGCACTGTTGTAAGGTTTTGGGCTGTTAATGTACCTCTTAGCAATCTAAGAGGGAGTTTCAAGAGTTTCAAAAGTACAGGGTGGGCCATGTATATGGATACATTTTAATACAATGAGAATGGTTGGTGATATTAGCTTCCTGTTAATGGCACATTAGTATATGGGAGGGGGAAAACTTTTCAAGATGGGTGGTGACCATGGCGGCCATTTTGAAGTCGGCAATTTTGGATCCAACTTTTGTTTTTTCAATGGGAAGAGGGTCATGTGACACATCAAACTTATTGGGAATTTCACAAGAAAAACTTGCTCTCCTGGTGGTTTTTACATTCTTTACATTTTTACATTTGATGTCAAAACATTGTCTTTACTGGAATTCTGTGAAGTTGAAAACACCAGTTGTAAAAAGCGTTATACAAGTAAATTTTGATTTGATTTTGATGAGTACCCAAACCATCCACTGCAACACTAAGTCTTCACAGGGGTCATCAGGTAGGCACACCCCCTCGTCAGTGAGTTAAACCCACTAAGTTAAACCCATGATACCTCTGGAAGGATCAACAGTGATGTCTGGTGTCCCAGACCCATCACCCCTAACCCCTAAGTTAGATTTACAGTACTACCTTACCCTTAACCATCAACAACTGTAAATCCACATTGGCCTCCCTGATGACTAAGGCCATACCTAGCCCCACTGGCAACATTAACGCATGCCATGCTAACCATATTATTACTACAGCCACTGGGCAATGTATTATCCTTTATGTGCTTGCTGTCTAATAAATACGCTAACACCCTAAGCACCTGATTGTCTCCATGTATATCGATGTTGCGACAAACTAACCATACAAGCTGAAAGAATATGCTTCAGCATGCCAACCCCTGTACATAATCTACAACTAGGGTCTTCACTTACCCATTGTCTAAAATTTTGCAGCATTGGAAGGACATCATAAGTTGCCCACAGCTCTTGCCAAATGATGTTCTGCTCCTCTAGATTCTCCCTGATTTTGCCTGTGATGCTGCTGTTGCGCACCGTGTCCCCTCTTCCTGCTTGCGAATAAAATTAGTCATCATTAGCCTTCTCTCTGGTTATGTGACGTTACAAAACGCTTTCCACGATTCACCTGACTTGCTCTTCTGCATTGCACTTGGCCAATCACATCCCAAAACTCTAATGAGCTCCTGGCTACCTGCACTGCTATTTACGGATTCTGCTTCCTTCCTGTTTTTGTGATTGGTGCTGCTGCTTTTTCCACTGCATTCTTAGATACTGACAAACTATTTTGTCAGTATACAGCACACCATTAGGCCCTTGAGCAGAACCTGCCTTTGCACAACACACATCTTCAACCTCATTCCATTTTGGTTGGCTAACCTCCATTTGCTGCTCTATTTCACCTAGTGGTGGAATATCTTGTGGCAACTATAGCTTCTCTGCTTTATCCTTATCATAATACACACCACTGAAATTCCTCTAATTCCCTTTTCCAACTTTGAAACTCCCAGATTTCTCCTTACCAAAGGTCTTCACAAAATTAAAATGATTCCTAAAGGAGGCTGCCCTAGCACATTCCATCTTTTCCTCAGGTTTTCTGCTCTTTTCAACACTGCCAGCCTACTCCTAAGCTCTTTCTGTAGTGCCTTAATACCCTCGTTCCTCTTTCTTCTCCTACACGCCTCCACTGCCTTCTAAGAGCCCTTACCTCCTGAAGTAATTTATCTATTTCTATTTGCCATCTTGACTTCAATATGTCCTGTCCCCTTTCCTTTTTCTGCCACCTACCAAACCTTGCCATTCCATATTTATAAATAACTTTACAAAAACTATTCAATTTATTCTCTGCTGATCCCTTTAAACCAGCCAATATACCTTTCAAATCATCATTTATACAATTCAACCCTACTTTATGTTCTGCAGCTGGCCATTTTACGTTTACAATTACAATTACAAATACAATTATCCTCCTAAGCAAATACAAACGAATTATGTCAGTGTATTTTTGCTTGTCCAAGTGTTCCTTATAGTGGAAAATCATGATGCTTGTTCAGTTATTTTATTATTTTAGCTAATAAGATTTTATTATATATTTGGGATGATGCATTTGAGAAATGGAATTTTATATATCTATATAAATAGATATATATATATATATATATATATATCACATGACAAATCTGAGGGTCACCCATTTTTAATAAATAATTTGATGGCTGGAACTTGTTTTGGAAACATATAAAATGTTGTTTTCTTTTCTCTAAATGTGCTTTTCTTTTTGGTTAATATTGTTCCCACTTTATTTTATTTTATTTTATTTTTATTTTAGTTTATTTTAAGAACAGCAACAAGAAAAAACCCTGTCCTAACCAAACCATCTATGGGTCATTTACTGGCAATTCAACAAATTCGTTTGAAGTTATAATAGTGTACATTATTGATAAATGCATGCAAATAGTTGAATACTCCATTTCCTATTTTAGTAATGTGTCTAGTTTTACCCCCAAATAGGTTCTAAATCTTCAGCAATACAATTTGGATATTACATTTCTGTTAATTAATTGACACTCTGTCAAATATATACCATAGAAATTTTCTTAAATTGGCTTATATGTTATAAAGGTGAAATGGGGAGATGTAAGGGTGAAATGGGGATATGTAAGTCTGCAGAGAATCAAGTGAACTACAGTCTGTAATTTTAGAATTACACATTTCTCCTGTGTGGTCAGTGGAGATAATTTGGACAATGAGTGTAGATAGAAAAGTTGGTGTTCCTGATCATTAATAAGTGTATATGAATTCATGCAAAATATTAAAAGATGTCCTAACTAAAAGATGTCCAAACAGTCCTAATTTTAAATATACTGAATTTGGGACAGGACTTTTATTTGTTTCAAATATGTGAAAAAAGCAAAGGTGAAGCATCACAGTAAAGGTGAGTAACATGACATTGAGTTTTTAATCGTAATTTTTTTCATTTGTTTCTGCCTGCACAATGTGTATACATTTCTACGTGTTTTTTTTTCCCCCACCATGAAATCATAAAACAGGCATTATATGCTGAATGAAGAATGAGGAAGCTGAACAGAAGCAACCATTGTGGAATTACAACAGTTCAACCACATGAAATTTTGAAATATTCTACAAATTTCTTTATTAATACTGCAAAATGTTGCCAATTTCATACATTAGTTTACATTTTTTGTATTGCTTTTGAAAATATTTTTAAATACAACCAAATGTCTAAAGAGTCATAAATACCAATTGTCTTTTTTTCTGGTGTTTCTATTGATTGTACTGGATTAATTTTTTTCCAGTACTGAATATCAACCAATAATTGTGTTTTCTAAATATATTAGTGCAGCACGGTTGCACAGCAGGTAGTGCTGCAGTCACACAGCTCCAGGGTCCTGGAGGTTGTGCGTTCAAGTCCTCTGGTCTCCTCCCACGAACCAAAAACACATGTTAGTGTGATAGATTGATTGTTATCATTGTATGGATTGATAATCAATGCTCATTCGGTAATAAAATAGTCATGGTTAAACATTAAATAATTCATTTGAAAAAGAATAAGTTCATAAATGATGTAAAAAAAAAAAAAGCCTCAGTGGAACTTATAAGAATATGTCATGTTTCAATTTGTGATCGACTTGTTGAGCCCTTTTTTTTGTTGTTGAGCGAAGCCTCATTCTCAGTGAAGCTGCTGAGAGTGAAGCATTGTGTCCGAGCATATTTATTGATTTAACCCCCCCCCCCTTTTTTTTCAGGTATGGAATGAGCATGTACTTGAACTGTGGGCATATATATGCTACCGCTGTTATTTTGATTGTTTGTAAACGGGTTCACCAAATGTTTGGAAGCTTTATTTCATGTTGTATTTTTTAGAAGACTGTTAGTCGGCTAGCTAAGCTAAGCACACTTCGTCCGAGGCTAGCAGAGAGCACTTTGCCGCCAGAATATGTATAGCACATGCGGTGGTGAGATCTTGTTCGTATATTTGTTCCGTTTGTAGTGAGAAACTATTGTAAAACAGACATTGTAATAATAGAAATTCGAAAATGTTTATCAATGAGCACATAGATGTCTATTTCCAGCACATGTGGGTTTGATGTTTGTTTACTGGTTTGTCTGCCATTTTTATAAACTCATACATGTCATGTTTGCATCCACCTGAAAGAGAGGACAGAAAATTGTACTGCACACTGTATAAGAATGCTGCTTACCTGTGCAGGAAAAATGAAAGTAACTAAGATCATTTTTGGAATATTGTCTTAGGACCAAGATGTTGCGCATTGATGATTGTTACAGTTTTTATACTGATGTTTTGTACCTGTGTATATTTTTCAACAATATTATTCTCAATGAAGCTGCTGAGAGTGAAGCATTGTGTCCAAGCATCTTTATTGATTTAACCCCCCCCCCCCCCTTTTTCTGGGTGTAACATTAGGAGGTGGATTGGCGACTCAAAAGTGTCCATAGCTGGAAGTGTGTGAATGAATGTGTGAGTGTGTGTTGTGTCCTGTGAAGGACTGGCATCCACTCCAGGATGTGTTCCTGCCTTTCGCCCAGTGATTCTGTGTAGGCTCCGGACCCACCGCATCCCTGAATTGGATACGTGGTTACAGACAATGAATGACTGAATAAATAAATAATATTAAGATCTGCACACACATTTCTTTTAGGCTACTAACATGACATGTACACTGTTTTGTTTGCAAGCTTACAACTCCAAATCAGTGGCAGTGATGTACAGTTAAATATGTTCTATCCTTCTCATAACTGCATTGTTCAGACAGACAGCAAGCCAGTT
Organism: Hoplias malabaricus; assembly: GCF_029633855.1. Lineage (NCBI taxonomy): Eukaryota > Metazoa > Chordata > Actinopteri > Characiformes > Erythrinidae > Hoplias > Hoplias malabaricus. The sequence goes on along the minus strand of NC_089811.1, from coordinate 18,842,773 downwards.
CTCTCCTTAGGCAATATTTTGAAACTTAATTGGTAATGTAAACTGATATTAACAAAAACTCGATAATAAAATAATTAACATTAGACGGACACAGGTTGGTAACCACTGCAATAGATTATATATATTCAAACTATTCATTCATTCATTATCTGTAACCGCTTATCGAATTCAGGGTCGCGGTGGGTCCAGAGCCTACCTGGAATCATTGGGCGCAAGGCAGGAATACACCCTGGAGGGGGCTTTATCCAAACCTCTTAACCAAATTACTGTTTTCACTATTCTGGTGGAACACAATTCCATAATTTGCCCACATCTTGGAATGTTGAAACCACTGCATTTTTAAGTAGTCTGAAAGTGCTGTATTGCCTGTAAGTTCATCAATGTTCCCTATAAATTGTACTGTATCACCGTACTGATTTATTTTATGCTACTGGCTGCTAAATTTCCGTCAGTATCAATAAAGTTATTTATCTATGTTGATAGTAAATAGTATTTTATTAAATATATTGATACATTTAATTAATGTTTTTATAATGATTGTTTTAGTGTAATGAAATATTATATTCATAAATATATTATTCTGGATGCTTTATAAAGATTCAGTAGAATATCTGGAGAATATCTTACCTGCACAACATGAAACGAGCAGAGCAATATTCTACTGTGTGGAAACACTTTCAGCACTGCATTTATTTCCTTGAAATCTCTGTCTACCATAACACACCTGAAAAACATAATTTTATATATATGTTAGAGAATGAAAGTCATGGAGGTGACTAAAGAATAAATGCATAGTTGACTCATTAAGCAATAAACAAGGTGTCACACTCACGTCCCGTTTAGTCTGTTTTCCTTCCTCCGCACATGGCTTTGTTTTGTTTATGTTCATGCCCCGCCTTTGTTCCGCCTCCTAGTCTTTTCCCTTGTTATCCGTTTCAGCTGTTTCTCGTTTGTCGGTGTATTTAAGCCCTCTGGTCTCACTTCCTCTTGTCGTTCATTGTTCCTAGTTTCTTGTACCGCTGTCGTTGTACCTTGTTCCATGTTTCGTTCGCGGTGTACATTGTTACTTGTTTCATGTTCATAGTTCTTTAGATTGCTCTTTGTATGTTCGCCGTGTTCTTCGTGTCTCTTGCTCGTCTCTCGTGTTCGTTTCTCCTGCTCGTTTCGTGTGCTTGTCCCTTGCTCGTTTCTCTTGCTCGTTTCCCTTGCCCGTTTCATGCCCCGGTCGTGTTGTGTTGGTGTCGTTTGGTTTTGTTAATTCCCTGTAAATAAAGTCTGTGTTCTTAGCGTTTGCGTCCGCCCTCCGTCAGTCCGCACCCCGCACCCCCTTACACAAGGTCATTCAGAAAAATATGGATTTCTCCATTTTACTTTTAATCAGCTTTTGAGGCATTTACATAGGGCAATACATCGACAATGAAACATAAGATAATCCAACTGGGAAGTTTGCTGGTTTTTCCATCAGCCATTTATAGATGATAGAAATTTTAAGCATATTCCTGAGTAAAAAAAAAAATGCCCATTGGCGGTCTTTCAGCCTGAGCATTGATTTGATTTACCTTGAGTTTAGAAGTCTCATCACTGCCGATGATATGCATTTTATACCATTTTAAAGTTAAAGTTTCTGCTCACTAGCCTATACTATAGCTGACATAGATAGCTTTACCATCAGCTTTGAAGTCATGATATGACATATGACAATCTTACTAGTCAGTCTGGGTTGTCTGTTTTTCCTACCAGTTTTTTAAATCACCCTCAGTGGAACATGAATGATCACAACCAAATAATCCACTACAAATGACAATTGATCTACAAATCTTCCAAAAATGTTAAGATGCTCTGCCAAATGTAAATATGCAAATAATTTATATCCTCCATTTAACTGAAAGAAGTACAGAGACAACATATTATATGCTGAAACTTAAATGTTTTTTTTAATAATCTTTTTATTTGGCCTTTTTTATGTTGATGCCAGCTAAACACACATTGTTATAAACCAAATCAGCCATAAACTTATGTAGTCCTTCACTCTGTAGTTCTAGAGTTACAGACTGTAGTCCATCTGTTGCTTCATATATTGTCAATGGTCTGGATTTCCACAGGGCAGGTATGATTTTAGAGGTAGATGGTTCTCAGCACTGAACTGACACTGATGTGGTGGTGGTGGTGTGTTAGTATGTGTTGTGCTGGTACAAGTGGATCAGACACAGCAGTGCTGCTGGAGATTTTAAATCCCTCAGCATCACTGTTGGACAGATAATTGTCCACCAACCAGTAACATCAGCTACCAAATAATACCTGCTCTGTGGGTGTCCTGACTGCTGAATAACAGGGGTGTGGAGCAACAGATGAACTACAGTCTGTAATTGTAGAAATAAAAGTGCACATATACAGTCAGTAGAAAATGAGTGTAGAAAAAATTAGATGATATTAATGTTATGGCTTGCATTTTATTTTCCACATTTCATATAGGATGTCACAGAATTACAGAATCTAGAGCCCCTTGCAGCTTCTGAAGACATACACTTAGGTTCTCTGTAGATTCCTCGCTTAAAATGAAAAGGCCACTGGGACTCCACGACCTTGAGGTGATTTAATGAAAACAGCATAGAATGTAAATCCATACTGGGTAATACCCTTGTATGTTACATCAATGCACATCATGTCAGGGCCATATTTCATCAGCTGTTCTCTTTGACAAGGTGTGGTAAAAACAATAATGAGAGTCTGCTTTTCAGAATGTGACAGAGGTTGGTAGTGATGTCATCTTTCAGCTTGCTATTCAGTAATCGATCAACACAACAGAGTCATTTGAATCCATGTGAGTGTGTGCGTTGTAGCTTTTCTGCATAAATGTAATATCAACAGGTGATACATGATAGTGTCTGTGGCTGGGCTGTCTGACTGGTTCTTGCAACTGAGTAAAATTACAGCATTTGTACACCCCTGTTAAGGATACATATGAATTCTTCAAGATCTGGGTGAATCTGACTGACAGTACTCTCTAAAATACATTTAGGATCATGCCCAGAATGTGGGCTCATCAGTCTTATAATGCATCCACTGTAGCAATTGTTCTTTAAAAACGTAAAAGATATGTAGGCCCCACAAATGTTGGCTCTTGTTTTTGGGAATCTCCTGTAGACTTTGTGGTTTCTAGCTCATTCACATCACCACTGAAACTGATTTTGATGCTTTCTCTTCATGGCTACAAAATTGTCCAATATATTTTCCTCAAGGTAACGTATATGTGATGACATGAAGGCATCTTGGCTTTCAACAGACAGTATATGAATTGTGCAGTTTACTTTGAGATTGGTCTCTTTTTGAAGGGACCTCTCTATTGCTGCAACCCAGTTTGCCTCCATTACTGGACAATAAAGACATATTTCATTTTAACCTATTGAGTTAATGCAGCCAGAAATTATATAACATTACAATCACATGAGAATGAATGAAAAGAGAACAGGCATTTGAAAACTTTCTACACTCAGTACTGCAAACAGAAGCAAAAAGCCTATAATAAAAAGATGAGTGATCAAGTACTTTTAAAAAAAAAAGTCTGGAAGGTTCAGTTTTTTTTCTATAAGACCTAGAGGTTTAGAGAAACAGTCACAAGCATTTATGTTTAACTCTCCAATACTGACCATCAACCTGGAAGAAGCTGAGTTTTCTTATCAGTCTGGGAGGTACAGTGGAATAATCACAGATTTTTAATCAGCCTGGGAGGAACTGAGTTTTCCTATCAGCCTTGGAGATTTAGTCAAACAATCACTGGCTTTCTAATCTGCCTAGGATGAGCTGAGTTTTCCTATCAGCCTGAACGGTTTAGTCAGACAATCACTGGTTTTCTAATCAGCCTGGGAGGAACTTAATTTACCTATCAGCCTGGGTGTTTTAGTCAAGCAATCACTGTTTTTTTAATCAGCCTGGGAGATTTAGACAAACAATCATTAGTTTTCTAATCAGCCTGGGAGGAACTGAGTTTTCCTGTCAGCTTGAGAAGTTTAGTGGAATAATCACTGGTATTCTAATCAGCCTAGAAGGAACTGAGTTTTCCCCATCAGCCTAGTAGGTATAGTGGAATAATCTCAAGGTTTATAATCAGCCTGGGAGGAGCTAAAATTTCCTATCAGCTTGGGAGGCTTAGTGGAATAATCACTGATTTTATAATCAGACTGGAAGGAGCTGAGTTGTCCTATCAGCCTCAGAGGTATAGTGAAATAATCCTTGGTTTTCTAATCAGCCTGGAGGAGTTGAGTTTTCCTATCAGCCTGGGAGGTATAGTGGAATAATCACTGTTTTTCTAATCAGCCTGGGAGGAACTGGGTTTTCCTTTCAGAATCTGAAGATACTGATATTTTACATCAGCCTTGCAGGAATGTAAATCCTCAATATAAGATCATTTTTAGTTCATTTAATTTGTCCTACTTTTTGAGGCTAACGCATTTTCAATTTTAGACATGTCTAGGTGGATATATCTAGGCAAAAATGAAATGCAATACAGTGACCCGTTGTAACAAATCAATCAGTTTTTTAATTATCTGCTTTATAATAAGCCTCTCAGTATTAAAAAACACTGCATTAATCCATCCATCCATTATCTGTAACCGCTTATCCAATTTAGGGTCGCGGGGGGTCCAGAGCCTACCTGGAATCATCGGGCGCAAGGCGGGAATACACCCTGGAGGGTACGCCAGTCCTTCACAGGGCAACACAGACACACACACATTCACTCACACACTCACACCTACGGACACTTTCGAGTCGCCAATCCACCTGCAACGTGTGTTTTTGGACTGTGGGAGGAAACCGGAGCACCCGGAAGAAACCCACGCGGACACGGGGAGAACACACCAACTCCTCACAGACACCCGGAGTCACAGTCACCCGGAGCGGGAATCGAACCCACAACCTCCAGGTTCCCGGAGCTGTGTGACTGCGACACTACCTGCTGCTCACTGCATTAATATTTACTTTAATGATATTAGCATTTTCACATATGCATCTCATGATTGTATTTGCTGGCTGCTTTGTTTCCTAACTAGAAATGGGTTTTAGCAAGCTTATTGTTTATGCTATAAAGAGCTGCAGTTTAGTTTCATTGCGTAAATTAACATCTTATATTGCAGATGGACTTAAGAGTATGTAAGTCAAGTAGCTGTACACTCACCAAAAAGGATGACTTCAAACCAGTGGAAACGAACCAGAAATTATTTTGATTTCCAGCGCCACTTTGTAATGAAAAGAATCTCATTTCATGCCAAAGGCAGTGCATTTTCGTGAAAATCTTACCTCGCTGGTTGAAATGTAGGGGCCGGGATACAGCCTGGAAGTCCTGGTTCAGGGCAAAATTCTCCTGCGAGGGTACACGCACAAACAACGTGAACTGTGTTAACAGCCGAGCCTTAAAAAGACAGTGCCCCATTTACAGTAGGCAGGGAAATGTATACATAGATATTAAAACAGTTTTTTGAAAAAAATTGTCCATTTTGAAGGTGATGCCAACAACACATTCCAAAAATGTTGGGACTTATATCAAATCTTTTGCTCTTATAACAAGCCAACACATGGTCATTTGGCTTTGTTATAAGTGCACAGTTCAAAAGCCAGCATCCGTGATGCATTAGTTCACATGTCATGGGTGACTTGTCAGCCAATGCTGAACAATAAATACTGATTTAGGAACAACATGCTGCTGTCCAGACCACATCTTTTTCAGGAAAGGACTTGTTTATTTCAGTAAGACAAGGGTAATTCACATTCTGCATGGATTACAGTAAGAGTAAGTGTATGGCTTGTTAGTAAGTGTCTGGGAACTAAACTAGTCCAGACCTGTCATCCACTGAAAACAGCTGGTACATTATGAAGTGACAAACACTGTAACAGAAACCCCAAGGTGTTAAACAGCAGTCTCCCAAATACTTACACCATGTTGTTAGAAGAAGTGGTAATGCAACACAGTGGGAAACATGCCCCTGTCACATTTTTTTGGCACCAATTTAGAATAATACTACACTTTACTACACAGGTTAATATATGGTTTAAAGTCTGTTCATTAATAGTTATCAATTGTGTTGTTAATACTTTAAAAGTTATTAATGATCAGTTATAACACATAGATAGAAAGTGCAAACGTGAATTCTTTATGTATACATTTTTTAATACTTAAAATGTCAGGTAAGGAATAAGCCCTGAGACTGAATTTAGTCATTCTATATTTTACACCACATTATCAGCAATTTCTAAAGAGATATCCTATCTGTGCTTAATTGATTAAACTTAGTGGGTAAATGGTTAAACCTATTAACAAATATGTGCTGAAGTTCACAAGCGCAATGTCGACTGAAAGAGAAGACAAAGTAAGGTCAATACTTTCAATGCTGAGGTTTAACAGACTTATAGGACTTAACTATTTGGCAAACATTATGTCACTGTTATTAATAATCTTTTATAACACATAGAAAACAAGACTTTAATGGGTTTACAACCTAAATAAGAACCATGTAATAAACATATTTTAAATCAAATTTACATCTCATTTACACAGGTGCCTACAACTATTACAAAGTACTGTATAGATATGTAGAGGGGGAGGACTATCCAACCCACCCTGAGAAAGCGAGGCAAATTATGCTCTCTTGGATTCCTGGCCTCAGATGGCTGAGAATTTCTCAATTTCCCAAAGACAGGGCAAATGCTTAGGCAGTTATGCCTCTTGGGAGCCCTTTCTGCAATTTTAGTACCAATTTGCATGTAATATGCTACTCGCTCTGACCTAACACTAATGCACCTGATTCAGCCAATCAAAGACTTCTGAAAAAGATAATTAGCTGGTGCATGTGTGGCAGATTGTGGTTGAAACCATATTCTTTAGAAGAAGATTGGTGTCATGCATTGGATTATACATAAAAACCTAGAATATAATGATGATTTATATTTGCATTGTTATTTTCTGTGTTTTCTGTACAATGGTTTTTATTGATAAATCTTACAGTAGTCAGCAGATTATATTTTCTGGCATTTAATGACACTACACATTTGTGCTCTTTGCAATTAAATGGCTTCTTGGCTTTGGCCTCAATACCTTCATCCTTCTGTCTGGCATGTCTGCTTCAGGTCAGCAAGTGTTTTTTTTCAAGTCAAATGGTGTTGTCTTTTAAATCATATACAGTGTGTACCATGCATGACAGTACAGTACAGTACACTGAAATGAAACAACATTCCTTCAGAACAATGTGCTCCATAAAACAACTCACCTACACCAGACTACATAAAGTGCATAGGTGCAACAGTGCAAGAGAAGTACAGTAGCAATAATTATAATTCTAGAGAGAGGAGAGAGTGCTGTTTTGATCAGTTCACAGTGGGCATAATATATGTGAAATAAAGTTAATTCATTCATTTATTATCTGTAACCGCTTTTCCAATTCAGGGTCGCAGTGGGTCCAGAGCCTACCTTGGTAGGTGCAAGGCAGGAATACACCCTGGAGGGGGCGCCAGTCCTTCACAGGGCCACACACACACACACACACTTTTGAGTTGCCAATCCACCTACCAATGTGTGTTTTTGGACAGTTGGAGGAAACCGGAGAACACCCACGCAGACATAGGGAGAACACACCAAACTCCTCACACCTGGAGTGAGAATCGAACCTACAACGTCCAGGTCCCTGGAGGTGTGTGACTGCGACTCTACCTGCTGTGCCACCGTGCCGCTGTGAAATGAAGTACAGAATCATATTCTGCTGTTGTTTAGGTGGAATAGGATGTAAACATATTACAGTAATGGAAACATTGTATATTAATTTAACAGCAGATGGGAAAGCAGTTGATTGTCATTTCATTAGTCCTTCAGTTAGTAGTGGTATGTGTGTGTGTGTGTGTGTGTTTATTGTGGTCAGATAGGAGGTCCTGACCAGACTGGATTTTGCTAATGTTAATCAGGCATGGTGTTACTGAGGTTAAACTGTGACATCCTCCACAGCCCCAAAAATCTGCCTGGCCCAGTCTGCAGCTCATGATCACTCTCTCTGGCACACTGTTAGATATGAGACACCTGCCAAAGGAGCACGCACACACACAAGCATACACACAAAAATACACTCTGGGCCTTTCTGGTGGAAGACTCATCTGGAAGAAAAACAGACACTCGCACTGTGAAATCAGTCAGCCGCATCCGCACCAGCTGATGAGTGTGTGTATATCCCTGTGTCTGTATGTGTTTCTGGTGAGCAGAGTGAAACATTTCTTCATCAGTTCCCTTAAAACCACTTTGTGTATTACTAGCAGCCATTCTATTTTCTACACGGGATGTTTCTCCAAGGTGGTTAGAGTGATTTGTCTAAATTCAAAGCTTTTAGAAAGGAGATTCGCTGGGTGTACTGCCCTTAAAAGAGTAACAAGTGATTGGTATATAATTATTCAGGTGGAGTAGGTTTACATACTTGTGTCACATGCTGTTACGCTGCGCTGTGTATGTGTGTGTTTTCTCTCACTCTCACTATCTCTGTAAATTTATAGGTTCTGCAATCTGTTCCAGTCCATGTTTGTTCACCTGTCTAGAGTTCATTCCAGCTTCCAGTTCGTGTATTTGTGCATCATCCTGAGTCTGGTCCACCATCCAATCCATGTGTTGTGTCTGTCACCATTTCGTCTACGTCATCTCGGCGGGAGTCATAAAAATGTCTGTGTATGATGCTAAGGAGCTTTGTTTTGTGCTCTGTGATTTGTGTAGTGTATATTGAATTCTGTTTACCTGGTTTTGACTTTGTTACATTCCCACTTCGACTACGAGTTTGTTTTTGCCCCTTTTTGATTACTGACGCTAGATCTATCTTTTGTAAAGTATTGTAAACACTGTATATATTTTTCACCAGAGTAGGGTTGGCTGCCATTTGTTTTGGGAGTGGGTTTTGTGTGTGTTTTTGTGTATAGACAGGGAGTAAGGTATTGTCTTTTGTTTCCTTTTGTTTTCACTTAGGTAAGTTAGAGCTTTTTTGTGGGTCAGTTAGGAGGGGTGTTTGTTTGTTGTTTTTGTCGGCTTAAGGCCATCCTGAAGTTCACTGGTGTTTGGTCATTGTAAATATCCCATCTACAATATATAGATTCTATTCATTATCCTTTCTGTGTTTCCGTGTGTGTCCTTTTTGTTTCACCATTTACATCTCTGTTACAGTTATTCCCTTCACATATATTAATTCCAACACACACCTCATTCTGTTACGGCTCAACCCTAGACTGGGTCGTAACACATGCATAGCTGCTAAAGGAGGATTCTGTACCTTTTGCTGCTTACCTGAGCTACCAGAATATTACTAATTGAATGACTTAAAAGAGCTATGGTGAATATAAAGAAATTAGAATTCTTCAAAGCAAAAAAACACAGAACTTCTGCTAAAAGAGAGTCCTTGATTAAACCTGGATTAATATTTGCTTAGCTTATATATTTTCTAATTTTCTAAAGAAAACCTGGAGACTCATTTTCCTGATTTGTAATTTTTGACTTTTTTGCTTTCTGCACTTACAGTATAACACATGAAAAAAAACTATTGGCTCTAATATAAATCTGAAATATAATGTATTCATACTAACCTGCATTCAAGTAATATTTATCTTAAATTAAAAATGTATTTAAAAATATTCAAAAGGAATATTTATTTTAATGTGTATGTAATTAATATAAAATGTTTTTTTTTCTTTAGTCAGTGAAAATATGTATCTGCATTTAAATTGTTAGAACAATTATGTACAATAAATTCATTTTCCATCATCAGATTTTTCAGCATATTTTCCCCAGTATTAAACACACATTGGCATATTATATAACTGTATTCTTTTCAGGAGAATTGGCTTCAGTGAAAAAAAAAACATTGGCAATGTTTTGTTTCTATATCTTCAAACTCCATTCTAAGAAATTGGTTGCATGTTCTGCTTCTTATTATCACAGTAATTCCAGACCCATTCAGTTATGGTTAAGCTCTGTCCTCTGTGGTAGTCAGTCCCTTGTTGTGAAACCATGTGCATGTTCTTTGTTAGTTGAACCAGTTATCATGCTTGTTAATTATTTCCTTTAGTCAGTATTGGCTTCTTGATAGCTAGACATCTTTTCTGACCCATTGTATATATGTCTTCTCAAAGTGGAATGACAAAAGACAGACAGAAACTCAGGAATTTTTTGGATAATTTTCTTCTTTCTTTCAAAGACAAATGTTTGAAGTACTGTTCTGTCTGAGGCCTTGTATGTTTGCTAGGTGTCCTATTTTCCCTGTTTTTGGCATAGTGGCACAGCAGGCAGTGGGCACAGCTCCAGGGACCTGTAGGTTGTGGGTCCAAGTCCGGGTGACTGTCTGTGAGGAGTTCGGTGTGTTCTCTCAGTGCCCACATGGGTTTCCTCCCACAGTCCAAAAATATATGTTTGTAGGCTGATTGGTGACTCAAAGTGGTCCTAAGGTGTGACTATGTGAGTGAATATGTGTGTTGCCCTGTGAAGGACTGGAGCCCCCTCCGGGGTGTATTCTGGCATTGCGCCCAATGAATCTATTATTAAAGCTGGAATTTTATCTAAAGCATATTTGCAATAATCTGTATAAATTCTCAACCATAATTTTTCATTTTATTTGCATTAAGTTTTTGGATGAATACAAATGCATAAGGATGTACTTTACACTTAAATTTTATTCAAAATAAGTCTTGGAGGAAATAAAACATTGTGAATCCACATCTGTCTGCACTGTTAAACCTCAGATCTTATCCAATACTGACATTATTTTGTCTTTTCCATCAGTCAACATTAAGCCTGTTGGCTTCATCACATACTGTATTTGTTGATACGTTTAATCATTTAATGAATTAACTACCACCAGATAGTCTTCATACAGTAATGATTATGTGGTGTACCTTAATTGGTGAAATTATTAAATGAACATTCTCAGGTCATAGCTTATTCTTTACCTTGGTATTTTCAGTAAGTTATCTGACACTTTTAGTACTAGAGAAAAAATAGGTCAGTGATGCCCTTTCAGTCTTTTTGTTACAAATGACTATTAATGACATTTGCAACCTAATTAATAACCATTTAATAAACAGATTTTTAAACCATTCATCATAGTCTTGTTTTAATGTGGCACCAGTGTTTCAAACTGTAGGTTGATAACACTTATAGCTTCAGGTTTGTCAAAGTGTCTTCTTAGTGTCTGCATAGATTTTTCTCAAAACAATGATTTGACAGTTTTCTTCTGCATATTAGACTAAATGCATGGGGGTACACATTCCAAAGGCAATATTTTTATTACTGTTTCCTACACTTATTCAGCTTTTGAAAATTCAAATTGGCTAGATCTGAACAGTGTTATTCAATGTTAAAATATTGGAAACAGTGACAAAAAAAAAACGCTGATTAATTTTAAAACATGTCTCTGTCCTTTGTTCAAGGCTGTCTATTTGTCTTAGATAAGTAGTAAATGAGAAGCTCTCTTGGCAATCTGATATATGTAGGTCTAACACAGAATTATGTCAGTTTTTGTACTTAATGCTTGCTGTTATTCAGAAAATATCACCAACCTTTGAAGCCACTTATTGCTTCATATGAATTCATGCTTTCAAAACCGAAGGCTTTAAAATCTGCATCAGAAGGCACAGATGATCTATGTACTTTCTAATGAAGAAGCTTTGAGTGTAGGAATGTAAATGAGTAATGAAGCAGTAGAGGCCATATTTTGCAAGGTGTGGGGGCTTATCTGTGCTCTTTGTGCACTTTTTAACAATATTCTTTCTATTTATTTATTTATTTTTGCTTCACTCAGAAAATTTGGCCAATTCTATATCTTACGAAAGCTTTCATTTGGAGAATCGTATACAGCTACAAGCTGTTATCATTTTAGTACACCCTATTGTTCACCCCTTACCAAAAGCATGTTTGACCCTAATAATTTTTTGTAAGGTATAGAATGTTCTAGATGTTGGAGGACATGCAGTACAGTTTGACAGAGACTGAGAGCTTTATATAGATTCACATTAATCGAGTGGCCTGCTGATGTGCCTTTGATTAACCCACATAACCAGAAAAAGATAATTACCTTTGCTCTTTTTCTGACTAATTCTCTGCGGGTGTCCCAGTGTGGGGCAAGAGAGAAAGAGAGAGAGGTGGGGTGAAGTGTGAAAGCTCATTATGTATTACTTATTAATGTATGGTTATTACCTAATTAAGTCATGTAATTTCTGTGATGATGAAATTATCATCACTAGAAAATAGTTTTACAATATTGTTTTAGAGCAAAAGTGAATCCATATATAAATATATGCATGCAAACACAAAAAACATATAGGCATAAATATGTAAATTACAACACCATTTCCAAAAATAGTATAAATATAAATAAAAGAAAATGCAATTATGTGGTAATCATTTAAACATATTTAATTTAGATTTTATTTTAATTTAACACTACAAACATAGGGTGAACATATCTATATTTAGACATAAATATAGACATAGAAATTTGCCTAAATCAGCAAAAATGTGCAGTGTGCATGCTATCTGTCCCAATTCTTATCCTAAGCCATACACCCTTCCTTGAATCATCATCAAAAATCACTGATTATGTTTGATGAGGGTGCTGAATGGGAAGCAAAAGTGCAAGAGGGTAAGAGAGCTAAGAGTGGTATTGGGACACGGTTTGCTTCAACAAAGTAGCATGGCTATGGATGCTTTATCATTCGACATTAAGCCTGTACGCTTCAGCACATTTCTTAATAAGTTTAACCATTTAACCACTGGTGGAATGTCTTTTAGATATTGAAGATAATGTTTTATGTCCATTGACTAAATGTACATTCTCAAGTCTAAGCTTAATCTTTATTTTGACATTGATGAAATGAACTGTAAAAATGTTCTTCTTCATGTTGTGTTAGCAGAAGTTCAAAAATATGTGGCAGCACCTCACATATCTTGGAGGAACATATCTTCACCTTCCCAGCTTGGTGTTGTAGTGTGATTGGGTGGTCTCACAGTGGAATCGGCAGTGACAAAAATAAATTGCACCAAAAGAGATGGTAATTACAGACCTAAATGTTCTAAAATAAAAAGAGAGGAAAAGCATATGGTCATTAGAGAAACAAAACAAGAGGCAAAGATGTCCTGAATTCAAAAGCAAATGTTCATATTTGCAGTGTGAAATGCAAACAAAAGACAAAACACAGCAAATGACTTGGTCAGTTAACCTATCAGCACTAATGAGGGTAATGACTAATTACAGATGTTAAGTTCTCAAGACTGGTTCTCTTACATGATTGTTTATTTATTTATTTGTTTGTTAAGTAATATTATTAATATGTATTATTTAAAATAATTTATTTTCTCAATAAGTGTCATGCCCTTGTTCTGTCTTGTCTGTTGTCCATGCCACATGCTCACTTAGCACATGGCTCTGTTTATTATTGTTCATGTCTCCGCTCTAGTCCCGCCTTTGTTTCTCCTCCTCGTCCGTGTCTCATTTGTTACCCTGCCCTCTCGTTAGCCATCCCAGGTGTTTCTTGTCTGTGGTGTGTGTTTGTTGGACATTCCACATTTGCTCCTCTGTCTCTGGTCTGTTTGTCTTGTCGGTTCTCCATTCTCACCCCTATCAAGTCGGTTTGTGTTTCTCTGGTCTGTTTCCCTTTTCCTTGGTATGTCTGTTTCTTTCTTTTCCTTTGCTGCGTGTGCTCGGTTTGTCTCTCTGGACTGTTAGTGTTTCCTTTCCTGTGCTTTGTGTACTTGTAGTTTCTGTCTCTAGTCTATTAGCTTGTCCCATTTGCCCTTTTTAGCTCTCTTTGTCTTAGTATCCTGTCGTGTGATCCAAATCTGTCCTTGTTTTGTTATCTTTTGTATAAATAAAAGTATTTTGTGTTATAGCGAGTGTGTCCACCTCTGTCAGTCTGTGCGATCCTGACAAAGCAAGGTGCTTGTATAAAGTTATATGATTACAATAAATACAATAACAAATACAGTAAAAGTAAAATGACATTTTCTAAAAAGTAGTAGATGTGAAGTTCTGTGAAGAACAGTTTGTTGCCAGATATTCTCTTTAACTGTATGGATTTATTTTTTGTTTGAATTTTTTTCAAATACTTTTTTCATCACCCCTTTCTGAATATGCTTTAATTTGGTATTATCAGTTCATGTATTTTGGTGTATGTCGGCTATTTTTGTGTTTTATTAGCAATGTTCTAATTAATCACCATTTATTTTCCTCTTAGAATTTTTGGGATACACACTGAACAAGTACAGAATTTACATAATGATCAGGCAGAGCATAGGTCATTTCTGGTTTTCTCTATAAATCTTACCCAGTATTGTGGGGCATCTTTGTTTTTAAGTATTTAACAGCATTTTTTTGTGCAATCAATAATGCTGACAACAGCATTAATTTCAAGTAATTGTTGCAGCCCAAAGACCAAATGCCAATGATCTACTATATACCACATTTTCACTTGTATAGTTCTTCTTTAGCAAAGCTTCAAGCTTTGTTGTGTTGCACTACAGAAACTGGATGCTGTCAAGGTCAACAAATCAGTCAGCTTAAGGAAGAAAAGCTAATGCAATGAGCCATGTGCATTTTACAATATGACTTGTGCAGAGCTATAAACAATGACAGTAAATGAAGACAGGCCCTTTTTTCCCTCATTATTACAACATCTTTTTCTCTCTCACTGTAGATTAAGCACATTGGTCTGGAATGATGCTATAGGCTGTAATCACTAGCAGAGAGAGGAAATCAATCATCCAGTCCTTTATAACACTTTATAACATCAATTCTTTTTATCTTATGATACAAAGAATCAAAACTGAGGTGTTTACAGAAACCACTTCTACAAGCCATTCTTAAAAATAAAAGGAGAGAGATAAAGAGTCTGGTGAGGGAGCATTGTGGGCAAAGCCCTAAGGGAATGTTTAGTGCGCATAGTGGTGTTATTTGATCAGATTTGCATATCTATTTATTGGCACTACTATGCACTATATGGAGCAATCACCTTTACATGAGTACTGCACTGCCAGAGACCAGCACTGAGTGGACCTAATATTAAATGCATCTTTAAAAAGAGATATCGTGACATTGAAGGACACAGGCATGCCACTCCAATCACCTCAATCTTCGTCCTTTGAAATGTCCTTCATTCTACATTAGCTACACCAGTCGTGTTGCATTTTTTGGAATTTTAATGCAAATAAATTTAGCTCAGTTTAAACACTTGCAGTTCAAAAGATTATATCAGAGAAAATGAGTAATATGATTGTTTTTCCATAATAAAACACTGACATATTTGAAATGCAGATCATCTCTGACCATTCTCAATTTTCACTTGATCTGAAACCTCACAAATAAGTATAACACATCGGTGAACAGGATATGCCATAAATGCTGATTATTTTCAGCATCTTCAAAGATTATGATTTCTGGCAAAAAAAAAAAATTTATTTTTGAAACAGGAAATGTTCAAAACTATAGTCCTTGTAATTGGTCAAGTAAAGGCTAGCCAAAGGCTACAGTGGCAGTCTTCCCAAACTGCATCACATGCTTGGAACCCCACAACCTTGAGCCAGTGCTGTTAGAATTCAGTTAATAATCCTTTATACTACACATGTGCTGCTCTCATACATGTTCAGATATATTAGCCAATCTACGTTTCACATATATAATAAAATTTCAATCCATAATATCTTGTATAGGGCTTCTAAAAGTTTTTCAATGTAAAGTTGTGAAGTCTGCTGCTAATGTGCTAGCCTTAATAGGCTCTCAGAGAGCTATGGCCCTGCCTGACTGCAGGGTGTCCCAGAAAGCAATATGGAGTCTGGGCTAACTCAAGATGGATGACCCCTTTGATCCATGCCCTTGGTTACTGCTCCATAACGCCTGCCCCGAGTCCAGATTTGGGTCATAACTCGCGTCTGGTGTCACGCCAAGAGTTCATTGGCCATGTTTCACTCAGAAATATTAAAAAAAGCACTCCATCATGGCAAGCCAAACAGGAAGGTTGCTATAGTTTCTACTGTGTCAAAAGCCCACTCTTCTCTCCTAACAAAACAGGAAATGGTTGCTGTGTCATTAAGAACTTCACTAATTCAGTGACAATTCACACACACTGGCACACAAAATAACACTGCTTATTGTGTAATACTTTGTCTCGCGGTGTGTAGACAGAAGGTTACAGCTACACTCCTTTAAAAAGTGAGTAGCATAAAACAGCCTCAGATTACAATAGTCACTTTCCTGAAATAATAAACTGGAGGGGAAAAAAGCCTTGCAAAATAGTGTCAGCTTCTGAACTACTGAGCTCAAGATAGAACTACAGTGGAATGTGTCTGCATAATTAGCTTCTATAGATGAAAGAACTGAGGTTGGTGATTTGATATATATTGGTTGGACAATGAAACTGAAACACCTGTCATTTTAGTTTGGGAGGTTTCATGGCTAAATTGGACCAGGCCAATCTTCATTAAACTTTAATAAACATTGCACCAGTAAGAGCACAGTTTTGCTCAAAATATTGCGATGCACACAACATTTTGTGTGACATACCAGAGTTGAAAAGAGGATAAATAGTTGGTGCATGTCTTGCTGGCGCATTTGTGACCAAGACAGCAAGTCTTTGTAATGTATCAAGAGCCACGGTATCCAGGGTAATGTCAGGATACCACCAAGAAGGACGAAACACATCCAACAGGATTAACTGTGGACGCAAGAGAAAGCTGTCTGAAAGTGATGTTCGGGTGCTAACCCGGATTGTATCCAAAAAACATAAAACCACGGCTGCCCAAATCACGGCAGAATTAAATGTGCACCTCAACTCTCCTGTTTCCACCAGAACTGTCAGTCGGGAGCTCAACAGGGTCAATATACACGGCCGGGCTGCTATAGCCAAACCTTTGGTCACTCATGCCAATGCCAATGCCAAACATCGGTTTCTGTGGAAACTGTGGACAATGAGAAACATGTATTATTCTCTGATGAGTCCACCTTTACTGTTTTCCACACATCCGGGAGAGTTACGGTGTGGAGAAGCCCCAAAGAAGTGTACCACCCAGACTGTTGCATGCCCAGAGTGAAGCATGGGGTGGATCAGTGATGGTTTGGGCAGACATATCATGGCATTCCCTTGGCCCAATACACTGCCAAGGACTACCGAACTATTCTGGAGGACCATGTGCATCCAATGGTTCAAACATTGTATCCTGAGGGTGGTGCCGTTGGTTTGATGAACATGAAAGTGAAGTTGAACATCTCCCATGACCTGCACAGTCACCAGGTCTAAATATTATTGAGCCACTTTGGGGTGTTTTGGAGGAGTGAGTCAGGAAACGTTTTCCTCCACCAGCATCGCGTCGTGACCTGGCCACTATCCTGCAAGAAGAATGGCTTAAAATCCCTCTGACCACTGTGCAGGACTTGTATACGTCATTCCCAATACGAATTGACACTGTATTGGCCGCAAAAGGAGGCCCTACACCATACTAATAAATTATTGCGGTCTAAAACCAGTTTCATTTCAGTTTCATTGTCCAACCCCTGTATATATATAATCCTTCTGGAATAAAACTGAAGTTTAACCATGATTCACATGAGCAACTTAAAGGAAGTCTGGGTGAAGAACTACCAGATCACAATGAAATTAAACATAATACAAGATTTAGCAGGGGTGGCTAAAAGCAGGGGTGGAAAAAAAGCACTAAAATATGGTCTATAATATTGGACGTCTATGGGCTCAAGAACAATAACACCACCAAATGGTTGTAAGACAAAGTCAGCCTGGCTAAAATTGGGCTAATTTTCATTTAGTCCAAGCTGAAAGTTTTGAATGTGATGTGCTTTTTCTCTTGTTGGCTAATAATTTTTTTTTTTTTTAATTTACTATGGGAATTAGTTACAGGTATATATAAATAAATATAAGAATATAGAATGTCTAGAATTATTTCCAAATCAGCACAATGTAATAATTTACAATGTAAAACTACAATATACACATGGAGATAGCACTAAATTTCAGATACCCACATATGAATATATATGCAAAATATGAAATGGTGCTGTATTAGAAATATTCAATGCATTATTACTTTATAAATTAAGTAATTTTGCTGTCACTGTGGTGGGACACTCAAGGTACATACTCAGTACTTTTAATTAAGGAACTGTACTGTATTCTATTATAATTGTAGGTTTATGTTGTGTTTATTTCATATGCCCTATTTCATCTCATCTATTTAATTTTATTTTACACAGTTTTATAATGAAAACTTACAAATATTCACCTATCCTATTGCAGATTATAATTTAATGTATATTTAGGAAACAAAACTGGATTTGAAACCACTTTTGGTTTCACATTCGGATTAAACTGTTTGTAATTTTAGTGAATCATAAAATAACTCTACCATACATTTTTTTCTGAGCATGTACCATCCATTCAAACAAAAGAGAAATATGGAGTTCCACAAGGTTCTATTTAAGAATCCTAATTATTCTCCTAATTATCCTTAAGAAGGCCAAGAACCGTAAGACTTTTTGTTAAATATAGCAGATTCCTCTGTAGCACCTGGGTCAGCAGCTAAAACTCTTGGCCTCTCAATCAATTGAATTCAAATCATTTGACAAACACATTGGACACTAGGATATGTTAAAATATCTTTAAAATATTGCTAAGCTAAAAAAACATTAGTGCTTGCCTTTATTACTTCAAGGTTAAATTGTTTTAATACACTATTATCAATGTGTCCCAGCAGAAACTTCAGCTAGTTCAAAAACTGCAGTCAGGGCCCTTATTAAAAGCAGCACATTTAATCTTAGCAGCACAGTTCTATAAAAACTGCATTAGCTTCCTGTTAAATTTCTTACTGATTATACATTTTTTATATTAATGTAAAGCCCTACATGGTCTTGCCCCTGAATACCTACATGGTCACATTTCCTGCTAAGAACGATCATGTCCACCTACATCACAGGATACTGGCTTTCTACTAGTACCAAGAATTCAGAAAGCTTTGGAGGCAGAGAGCTTTTTCTTATATTGCACACCAACTCTGGAAGAATCTTCCAGCTAATGTACAGGACTTTAAGTCTAGGATGAAAATTTGTTTAGCATAGCTTTTAGTAAGTAACATTTCCACTTAGATATCCTGAATTTTGGGGTTCACGAACATAGAGAATTGTGGTAAATTGATAAGTTTGTGCTGTTGTCCCACCATTCACATGCGATTACTCTGTCTGACCACAATGGAGCAGTGGGATGCCAGTGTTTCAGGGTGTCCTCGTGTCTGTGTCCATCAGTGGCGATTGCTCTGAGACTGCAAGGGAAGCTCAGCTTCCCCTAAAATGTCAAAAAATAAGTGATCAAATATATACTGTTGTGTGTACATGTCATTGAATAAATATGCACTACAACGCGCTCAACTTTTGTTCAGAATCAGCTTCTTATCACTGGTAAAGACGCGGCTTTCCTCTCAATCATTCGCGCAGATTAACAGTGATTTAAACAGTGAGGACGCTGAGCGTCCACAGAGTTCAATGGAGAAGCAGCGAAGTGCAGTGAAACGAGACGAGTGATTGGATAAATACTGGGCTTTGTCCCGCCCATCGGACGCTCAGCGTCTCTGGGGATCTATGGGGCAGTGGGCTGGCCTCGGCGGGCCCGGACGCTCAGCTTCTGCATGATGATTGGATGATCTGTCTGAGGCTGAATCCCTTTTTGATTGACAGCGAAATGAGAGAATCAGCGACCCTTTGGTGTAAAGCTCCGAGGGAGCATTACATTTTCATTCTGTTCTGCGTTGAACCAGACTATCTTAATCCTCTTAGCGGCATTTCCTTTGTTAAAAACGACTAGTGACAAATCAAACTTCTATTTCTAGTGAGTTTTTTGTAGCTGCTTGTGTTTGGAGACGTGAATTTACGTATAAATAACCCGACACATTTTATGATGTAGGCCGAAATTGAGCTTCCCCTCCCTGAAAGACCAGCATCCGCCACTGGTGTCCATGTCTGGTTCTACTTGCCCTGCATTCCTGGCATCTGCTGTACTCCACACCTCCACTACGTTCTTTGCAACGTCATATCAGTGGTAGCTGTCATTCCATTCTGTAGCTCAGCAACTTTTTTTGTTTGATATCTGTACATGTGAAACAGATTTCAGATGTAATGCACTGGGAATACATTTCTCAATGAAAACTAAGCATACTGATATTTAAATGAAAATAAATACATTCCTCACAAAAAATATAATATTTAGTGAAATACAAATCCATCCAAAGTTTATTCAATAACAGCACACCAATCAGTTATGGAGAGTGATTTATTTTTCTTTTTTGAACAATTAAACCATTTATCAGTTTTTATGGTGATGGATACTGGAACCAAGCGTCATAATTTGATAAATCTGGAACATCCTCTCCACACTTATTTTAAAAACTTGTTTTAGGTCTAAACCTTATCTAAATACTACAGTAAAATAATGTCCCTGACCTCAGGCACTCCTAAGATGAGGTGATAACATTCTTCAAATCCTTTTCAGTTTCATAAGGCATTAAGTGATGAATGCCTTTCTTAGCCACAGAAGCCAGTACTTATCTTGTGCTTTGCAATTTAACTTTCATTTCTCTTAGTGTAAAGGCAGATGGCTCTGTGTCCTCGCAGGTCTCACTAAATGATCAGAGACATTGACAGAGACCTTGATGAGTAGTCTAGGGACAGAGAGAGAGGAACAGGTGAAAAATGGCCCTGTCCACATACACTCAATCCTGGTCCATATGCTGTCCACCTCTGAGCATAAATACACACACACACACCACTGTCTGAAAAATGTAGGCAACCTTCAGCACTAAAACACACACACACACACACACACACACATACACACACAATCTTGCAGTTACTTAGAAACAGCTGGCTGTTTAAAGTTGTTCCATTGCAATGATTTAACTGCAGTTTTTCACTGGGTACAGCCAAACAGAGGTATAAGGCGGTGGGAATCAAAAAAGAAATGGCTGTTAACTTCTCCACCCCCCCCCCCCCCCCCCCCCCCCAAATATCTCTCTCTCTCACTTGATTTTGCAGCCATATGGCCTGGCACGTATATTTCAGTACACAAATACAAATACAGTCAAATCAACAGCTGTTCCAATGGGGAAAAAGGGAAAAAAGTCAAGAAACCGAGCCGCCACACCGCGGTGAGTGAAATCATGCCAGAGCCATTCAGCCTCAGCTGAAGAGGTTGCCTGTATAATGATGTAACTATTACCCTAACCAATATTGATAGAATGTTTGCTACAAAAAATATGAGGGGGATACCACATGGGACTGCATAAATGCTACAGTGTTAAATGAAGACAAGGTAGCTGAAAGGAGACCTTTTATCTACTATAGTGTTTACTAATTATCATACTCATAATATTAACTACATTCATAATAAGCAAAAGAATATTTGTATTCATATAGCATAAACATACAAAAAAAATATATACAAAACCAACCAATCAAACTAACCAAAAGAAAAAACCCACAAACAAATAACTCCTCAAAACACAGTCATTTTTATCCTTTAGGAGCATGGGCTTAGGTTTGGATAGATCCTTAATGGAAAAGGAAATAATTAGTCCCACCAGTTGAAATGCAGTCCAGAAAGGATGAGCAGCAGGTGGAAGATATAAACTTGAAGAAACTTGGGTACGGCAAAACCTCCAAGAAGTTCTCAATCCCAGCCATCCGCACATTAAGAACCTCCTTCTGTAAGGGTGAAAATGAATTCCCCAATTACCATGTTCTTAACACGTTAGCATTAGCATATTAGTATAAAAACAGCCTTAGCCTAGCACTAGCATTATATTAGTATTATCATTAGCATACTATCAGCGTTGTGGCATAAGTAATACATACTCACAATGAGCCTGAAACTCAAAGTTTCTCAAAAGGAGGTCTTCCAAGCAGCACATACATATGCCTGTAGGTCAACTCTCTCCCTCTCTTACCTGGCTTCCCCTATTTATACACCTAGACATGTTAACCTCCCTCCTGCCCCCTAGAGGATAGGAGAAGGTATATCACAGTTAGTGACCAGGTTGGTTACAATGATTTAACTTAACTCATCAGTTCAACATGAAGAGCATATATTACATCAAAATACAATTTGTGTAAACATGCTCATCCCAGAGAGGCATTCTTTCATTTCTATTGTTGGCTCATAGGGTGCAGCACGGTGGCACAGCAGGTAGTGTCGCAATCACACAGCCTCCAGGGACCTGGAGGTTGTTGTTTCAAGTCCTGCTCCGGGTGACTGTCTATGAGGAGGTTGGTGTGTTCTGCCCGTGTCCACGTGGTGCTCCGGTTTCCTCCCACAATCCAAAAACACACATTGGTAAGTGGCTTGGCAACTCCAAAGTGTCCATAGGTGTGTGTGTGTTGCCCTGTGAAGGACTGGCGCCCCCCCCCAGGGTGTTTTCCTGCCACCCAGTGATTCCGGGTAGGCTCTGGACCAGCCACGACCCTGAAATGGATAAGCGCTCACAGACAATGAATGAATGAATTTTGGCTCATGGACTGTCACACTCCATTATATATAGTATAATATATAATATACATATGCTGTAGAAGTACTGTGAATACATTACTGTTGATATTAACACTATAACCACTATACACATACTCATAGGCTCATGGACTGTTACACTCCATTACATATAGTATAGTGGCTATACTATACATTGTACTATATATAATGGATTGTGCTGTAGAAGTACTGTGAATACATCACTATTGATATTAACACTGAATGATCACTGGATTAAAAACACCTACCAATTCATTGTCCATTTTATCAGCTCCTCTGTTGAACAGGATGTCTCTGTAGTTCAACAATTACATGTTACATACATACATGTCTGCATACTTTCTTATTCAAATTTCACACTGCTCTTCAATGGTCAGGATCCTCACAGGACCACCACAGAAGAGGTATGATTTGGGTAGTGAATCGTTCTCAGCACTGCAGTGACACTGATGTGTTAGTGGTGGTGGTGTATTAGTGTGTGTTGTGCTGGCATGAGTGGATCAGACACAGCACTGCTGCATTAATTTTTAAACACTGTGTCCACACATTGTACACTCTAGTAGAAACATCTACCATGTTGGTCCATCTTGTTGATATTAATAAGAGACTGTAGCTCATCTGTTGCTGTACAGTTTGTGTTGGCTGTCATCTAGTCCTTCTTCAGTGGACACAGGATAATGCACACATGATGCTGTTTGCTGAACATTTTGACTGGTGGACCATTCTCAGTCCAGCAGTGACACTGAGGGCTTTAAAAACTCTACCAGCCTTGCTGTGTCTGCTTAGGCCTGTTCTAAATGTTCTTTAGTCCCCCCAATTATTATTATTTTTTTACTATGGTCCTGTCTCCAGACAGCCGTTGACTATTGGTCTAATATTTCTTGACAGAATATGCACATGTAGTGTTGTCGACCATCCTGTAAAATATGGAGTTGTCTCGTATTTGGACACTAAAAATGTGCTCCCATTTGAACCGAAATGGGACACGTTTTGTCATGTTTTTCTGAGGCCACACTTTTACAAACCGGATTCCAAAAAATTTGGGACGCTAAACAAATTGTGAATAAAAACTGAACGCAATGATGTGGAGATGGCAAATGTCAATATTTTATTTGTAATAGAACATAGATGACAGATCAAAAGTTTAATCTGAGTAAATGTAACAATTTAAAGAAAAAATGTTATTTCAAAATTTCATGGCATCAACAAAAGTTGGGACAAGGCCATTTTTTACCACTGTGTGGCATCCCCCCCTTCTTACAACACTCAGACGTCTGGGGACAGAGGAGACCAGTTTCTCAAGTTTAGAAATAGGAATGCTCTCCCATTCATGTCTAATACAGGCCTTTAACTGTTCAATCGTCTTGGGCCTTCTTTGTCACAACTTCCTCTTTATGATTCGCCAAATGTTCTCTATAGGTGAAAGATCTGGACTGCAAGCTGGCCATTTCAGTACTGGGATCCTTCTCCTACGTAGTCATGATGTTGTGATTGCTGCAGAATGTGGTCTGGCATTATCTTGTTGAAAAATGCAGGGTCTTCCCTGAAAGAGATGACGTCTAGATGGGAGCATATGTTGTTCTAGAACCTGAACACAGTTCTCTGCATTAATGGTGCCTTTCCAGACATGCAAGCTGCCCATGCCACAAGCACTCATGCAACCCCATACCATCAGTGATGCAGGCTTCTGAACGGAGCGTTGATAACACCTGGGGTTATCCTTGTCCTCTCTGGTCCGGATGACATGGCGTCCCAGTGTTCCATAAAGAACTTCCAATCGTGACTCATCCGACCACAGAACAGTCTTCCATTTTGCCACACTCCATTTTAAAAGACCCCTGGCCCAGTGCAAACGTCTGAGCTTGTGGAGCTTGCTTAGAAATGGCTTTCTCTTTGCACTGTAGAGTTTCAGCTGGCAACGGCGGATGGCACGGTGGATTGTGTTCACTGACAATGCTTTCTGGAAGTATTCCTGAGCCCATTCTGTTATTTCCTTGACAGTGGCATTCCTGTTTGAGGTGCAGTGACGTTTAAGGGCCCGGAGATCACGAGCATCCAGTAGAGTTTTACGGCCTTGACCCTTACGCACAGCAATTGTTCCAGATTCTCTGAATCTTTTGATAATGTTATGCACGCTTAATGATGATAACTTAAAAGTATTTGCTATTTTACGCTGGGTAACACCATTCTGGTATTACTGCATTATCTTTCTGCGCAAAAATGGTGGAATTGGTGATCCTCTTATCATCTTGGCTTCAGAGAGACACTGACACTCTGAGAAGCCCTTTTTATACCCAATCATGTTGTCAATTGACCTAATTAGTGTTAATTGGTCTTCCAGCTGTTCATTATATGCTCAATTTCCTTTTTCCAGCCACTTATTGCTACTTGTCCCAACTTTTTTGGGATTTGTTAACACTGTAAAATTTTGAATCAATATATTTTTCCTTTAAAATGTTACATTTACTCAGATTAAACTTTTGATCTGTCATCTATGTTCTATTACGAATAAAATATTGACATTTGCCATCTCCACATCATTTCATTCAGTTTTTATTCACAATTAGTTTAGTGTCCCAACTTTTTTTGGAATCCGGTTTGTATGTCTGAGACAGAAAAATGCAGCTCTTTCTCATCCAGACTGAGGAGCAGATTCTCCACGGCTCCTAAACAGAGAACATGCTTTTTATTAGTTGTCACCTTTATTTAGCCAATCAGCAGCCAGAGTTATCTGTCAATTATTCAGTGTGTAGCCAATGGTGTCACAGTCCCTCCTACAGTAGTTTGTTTTGCAATGGTCCTGAAATTTAGGTCAGAGATGAAATACTCTGAACTACAGCTCTGCTTTAGATAGAACTGATGTTATCTTAGCTCCTTGTGGCCATGCTTAATCTGTACCTCATCAAAGAAATGTACTGCTATGAGGCAATTACTTCAGACTCCCCTGGTTAAATCTTAGCCCCCCCCCGAATCATTCATCTCTAGTGACAGCCACCACTTCAGTGTCACTGCAGCACTGAGAATGATCTACCACCCAAGTTATAACTTCTCACTGATGGTCAGTGGGGGTCCTGACCAATGAAGAACAGGGTGAATTTGGGATGAGATAGTATGCAGATCAACAGATGGACTAGAGTCTGTAATTGTAGAACTACAAAGTGCTCCTGTATGGACAGAGGAGCTGATAAAATGAACAATGATAAGGAAGGTGGTTCTAGTCTAGTGATCGTTCAATGTAAATATCATAATAGCATAAGGTCACCATAACCAAAGTGAAGTGTAACTTCCAGTTATATTTAAGGAACCAGCACTGGCCTGTGAGGCTGTGGAACTGTATTCTCAGTGTCATTGGGTGATGGAGTACCACCCAGAACTAATCAACCAGCATCACTATCTGAACTCACTAATGTTCGCTGAATGCTATGAGACCCAACATCTAGTGCAAAGCCTTGTTACTGCAGTAAAGGAAGAACAAGCTCCCTATATATACCCTTGTTTATAAAATACATTTTGGATTAACAAGTGACCAAATAGAGTTTCCATAAAACCATCACAGAAATGTTTCAAATTCTAAAGTAAAAATTACATAAGGTCCTCCATGTTAATAACATTTTCAGAATAATTGATTTCCGAATAAATGTTAGATGAACAGATGTCCTAAATTTTTATATAGTGTAAGCCAACTTAAAGGTAAAGGGATTGTTTAAGTAATGAGTATCATTTGAAGTAATACATCATTTCTGGACATAGAAAAGCCCCATGAAATACATAAAATTACAAAATTGTATTCACACACAAACCACACAAAACCAAACTATAAATTACAGAGCTAAATGACTCAACAACAAAAAGTAACAACTATGTAGGCCTCTACACTGAAATCCCATACATCAGTGAATGACTTTCTCAGTGCAGCACTATTGCTAACCTTGGACAGCACTGAATATAAGGAACAGGAAAACACCAGAAGTCAGAGGTGTGGGGGAGACTGAAGGTGAGAGCGATTGTATGAGTGTGGGGGTGAGTTAAACAGAGAGAGAGAGAGAGAGAGAGAGAGCGCAAGAGACCTCATCTGAACCAATGCCAACCCAATGACAATGGATCCTTTATAGTTCTGTTAGTTACATTTTGAACAAGAACTTGTATGTTGCTTTATGCATGGGGGTTGGTTTAATGCTGCACACACAAGACTCTATGCATAGGCCTAGACCAGTGGCTCTTTGTTGTCATGGAGATTTTCATCCTCATTCACACACACTCACACACACACAACCACGCTACTGTGTCCCACCCACAAACGCACTTCGCCTACCCTTTATTTGGACACTGTACAAAGAAAACTGCTGCTTGCTGAGTCGCAAAAGTCTTTAAAAAGTCTTTTTTAAAAATCATGTTTTCACATATGAAGGATAAAGACTGCCAATGATTGCAATATCCGTTGCTAATGAGCTTTATTATTTAAGTGTTAATACTAATATTAAATAATAATATGAAATATTGGATAAAACAGGGGCGCAGCAGGTAGTGTTGCAGTCACACAGCTCCAGGGACCTGGAGGTTGTGGGTTCGATTACCGCTCCGGGTGACTGTCTGTGAGGAGTCGGTGTGTTCTCCCCGTGTCCGCGTGGGTTTCCTCCGGGTGCTCCGGTTTCCTCCCATAGTCCAAAAACACACGTTGCAGGTGGATTGGCGACTAAAAAGTGTCCGCAGGTGTGAGTGAATGTGTGTGTGTCTGTGTTGCCCTGTGAAGGACTGGCGCCCCCACCACGGTGTATTCCTGCCTTGCGCCCAATGATTCCAGGTAGGCTCTGGACCCACCGCGACCCTGAATTGGATAAGCGGTTACAGATAATGAATGAATGAATAAATATTGGATAAACCCAGCTGGACATTTCAACAAATGTGTCCAGTAGTTGTGTGAAGTAGTTAATCTGTAATATAAATATTGTTTGTATTTGTTGTCATGTGGCAATGCTGTACTGAAATTAACAGTTTTTTTCGTGCACTATACACTCACAGAATGCTGTACTGATTGTATAACTCTGTACATATATAGCTCATTCAAGTTAATCATTAATGTGTGTGTGTGTGTGTTTGTGTGTGATTACCTGGAGTGTGTACTCCTGCCTTCTGTGGCCTCTCTCTCTTTCTCATGTAGAGGCTGCTAATTAAAAAATAATTAAGAGGTTGAAAAGAAAAAATTATATACTGAGCAAGTGCTGCATTCTGGGGGTGGGTGTAATTATGGGAAGGATTTGAGAGGGTCATGTCATCACCACGGTTACCTCTCATCATCAAATTATGCGCAATCGTTATGGGCAAAATGTTGAGGCTAGAGCCACGTTGGAATCAAAGAAAAATTAGACAGAGGGGCTTGCACTATAAGGGTCGTCTCAGGGGGAGTACAAATTACATACAATTACACAGAAAAAGGGATATAGGAAAGGGGTGGTTTGGGGGGGATGATATTAACTCCCATACTCATACTCACACAGATGCAGTCGCTGTAGTTACAAGTCTATTCTGGGATGTAAAAGGCCAGATGACTGCACATATATCTCTGCTCTCATCTATGGCGTAGCTAACCAAGGCCTGTGTGTAGGTGGCAAGTGTGAGAGAATAAAGACTGAATCACTGCTGACAACTTGGTATGAAACAAAAACAGCATGAGTCTAAAGAGTAAAGTAGTTACAGTATATGCACTTCTTGTAGGTTACACTGATTGACATCCATTTTATAAACCTTGATATTCAATTCCCAGTTTTGTTCACATCTGAGTTCCTTGCTGCTGAACAGCAGAATGGGCGATATGGCTGAAAAGTAAAACTGAGATACTTTATTTTCAATATATCCTGGCAAAAATAATGTTACATTACTTTATTGAGATCAGCTAAATTGTTGGAACAAAAATATAACCGTCATATGTATGTCTAGGATCCTTGGAATAATATTAATAAATGAGTAACTCTGGGGCCATTTAAGAATATTTGTGGGCCCTAAGCGACATTCTACTTGGGCCCACCACCAAGTTGTATTATAAAATCATCAAAAATTACCAAAAATTTTAACTTCTTCCACAGGTTTTCAGAAATGCAAGTGCTTGAGAAAGTGCTAGGTAGGAATTTTGTCAATGGAAAAAAATAAGCAGCATGAATTTCAGATTACACAAATGTACTATTGTCAAAACACATGCCATTATGTCTCTGCTAGAGGACTTGCTACAAGCTCTTGTAGTTGGTCAAGGGTAAATGCTGCATACCATTTGAACTGGGATGTCAAAATTTCAATTGAAATGCCCCCACAATTTGGAAAATCAGGTGAGCTTCACCAACCCCAAGTTCAGAATCCAAGATGTCTGCCCACACATCAAATGTGTAAAAGCAGTAGTATAATACATTTTATTCGTGCTTCTATCTATTTGTGTCTCATTAAGTCATTTGTACCCACAGTGCAATCCAACTGCTATATATGGACATGTTTCCATGGAGTTTGGTTGTGTAATACACTGTTATAAACTGACGATAAAAATAAATGTATTTATCTACCAGCTTTACCCTGACTAATAATAAGGCTAACATGACTCTGGAGTATATTCAACTCTGAGCAACGTGGCAAAATGAAGCTGTTTCCAGTTCCAATCTTAAAGAGGACATATTAGGTCAGAATTTGCTAACCCAATTCTTAAACTGGGCGGCACGGTAGCACAGGAAGTAGTAGGGAATGTGCATCTTAGAGAAAAAAAATTGTTGAAAAATTGGGGAGGTACTGGCAGTAATGTTAAAGTGTGGGTTTTATGTGGGCAGTTCATGTGGGGCAGGTACAGGCTGCTGTGTTCTGAGTAGTGGACTGGTTGCGTCCATAATGGCCCAGAAAGCAAGAAGATTAACAGTATGTAAGCTCTGGAACAATTACAGGCAGCAGCTTGAGACCAATTGTGTTTCTACAGCAGGTAACACATATGGATGGCTCAAATTTGGGCCCTGTTGCTCCCCAACATTCAAGCCAGGATTGGCCCACTGTGGGCAGGCAAAATAGGACCATGTTTTAATGATGACTTGTTTGCTGAGCTGAGTGCATGCACAGTGAATCACATGATATAAGAAGCTTTGCAGAATGCTGGGAAATATTCAATTCACCCAAATGTGGAACTTGCTTTATAGATTACAGAGAGAGCAATGGTTATCTATTTTTATGTATTTAAAACCATTGTAGATCAGACATAGTTTGTGTTTTTAAACAAGCTTACACAAGCTTGGAGGCCTATTTGCTGCTATTTTGTAGCTTCTATTAGCTACAACAGTATATTCCAGCTTATAAAGCACAACATTTATCATTTCAAATGTTGCATAAAAGAAAGTCCCCTGCTCCGAAAATTCTGTTTTCTTTTACATCACATGGGTATCTGTGTACTGTTTACCTTGGAAAGTGATAGACTGTGAGAAATCCAGTGACAATCCAGTGGAGGAAATGTGATAATCAGGACAATGTTCTTCTGGGAGACCATACCTCTGGCCATTCATGTAGATGTTAGTATCACACTATCCAGTGAAACATCATATTAAAGGCAGCATTTACAATTCTGGCCAACTGCTGCTGTCTCTGAATGGTTTATGTTCAGAAACTCTGTGTCTGAAACTGGAAGTGTTTCATTTTGAAGCAATTTTTTTTTATGCAGTTAGTACTCTCCTTAATTTAGAGTCAGTTCCACCTTAAATAATCTGAAAAAAGCAAAAATAAGTCAATATTACTAACCTATGGAGCAAGAATAAAGCAATATTCTCATCTCAGTTCATGCTTTTCAATGTTAGGATCTTATCAGATACCATTTCCCTGCTGTGAGCAGAGAGAAAGAAAGCCTAGCATATTGGACCAATCCCCTTTGTATTTCTAATTCATTTACTGACAGAGGGTCTTCATAAACCCATACTCCACTTCAAAGCAAGCAAGAATGCTAGCAAATTGTGAGGAATCCTCAGAAATGTATAAAAAGTGTTATTTTGAAAAAGTGTTGTTAGTATGTGTTCAAATACAAGTTCACATGCTGGATATGAATTTTACCTATGAATACATTTGAAAATGGTTTGTATTCAAAAACCATTTACTTTGAAAAATATCTGTGCCACATTTTGGCAAATAAAACATTAAAAAAAACTGTCAAGTCTGTTAAATGAAGCTATGTGGAAGAAGTGAATGGAACTACAGAGAATACTCCTACAATGTTGTATTTAATGAACATCTTGATGATGCATGGTGGTATCACTACATTGTCAGGTTTCAGCATTCAGAGAAGAGGAGAAAATGAGTTAGTGAGTGAGTGTGAGCAAGTGAAGGACAGCAAGATTAATGGTGTGAATCTACATTTAAATTGTGATTGTTACTTCATTATATGTGTCGCACACTCCCAAGCTGCCCTTCGGAAAAGTATCTTAGTTTCCCAATGAATATATCAATGCAGCATTGGGATGACCTCTGACAAAGTGACCAAACCGGGAACACTAATTAGCGGAAATATGATCACCTCCGGTCTGCACAGAGACACACACTGGAGAGGCATATAGTCTATAACTCACACACACACCTACTGAGGTTGCAAGCTAACACATACATACAAAACAACCAATGCAACTGCAATTAATTAATGAACCCATGAATTAATGAACCCAATAGAAAAATAGGAACCAAAAACAATTTAAGCAAGGGTCTAAAATATTCTTTACAGACTGGACCTACTAAGTTCATCTAGCATCTGCTCAATATGTCCAATTTAATGTTGGAGCATTAAATTAATCATTGATGATGTCACATACTGATATTTGATGGTGTCTACCTCTCTAGCTAATGAAACTGAGCATGGTGACCCAAGGTCCATGTTCAGCTGCTCCAGAGCATCCCATTTCAGTTCAGGCTTTTCTGTGGAGATTTTACAAGAAATTCTACAATTATACAAGTCCACAAAACAGGCATATTAAAAGGTACATGAAAATAGCAGAATTTGGTAATTATGACCAATGTAAAAACTCTAATGTAATACATTTATGATTTAAAGCCCCAGTAAGGAACTGCCGATAGAACACAATGTCTGGCTGGTTTTTTTTTTTTTTTTTTGTTTGTTTGTTTTTTTTTAAATATGTGCATGATTTTGGTGCTGGTTTGGATTTATGGATTAAAAAGTGGGAAACTGGCTGAGCTGCAGAGCCATGATTGAGTCTGAAGTGCAGAATATTTCCAGTGATTTAGTTCGAGCTGAATTTTAAAAGTGTTCATCAATAATGTAGCTGCTGTCTCACTGTTTATACTAACTTTCAAACAGCATAAACCTTTAATACAATATATTACACTTAGCATGTCCATCAACCTCGATACAATGTACTTTGACATCATGGCTAGTATCTGGGACAGACTAGTTCGCACAGTGATCATAATAAGGACATGTAAATGAATACAGCATTACTTTCCTTCTTTGTCCAAGCAGATTTCAGGGTAAAAATATGTTTAATGTGTTTGGAACTACAGGCCCTTTAATTACAAGACTAACCAGTGCACTCTTCATCACAGCACCTCAAAACCTCACTATTAATCACCCTTCATTAATTATGGAATAAATAATTACATCTCAAAGTATATAGTAAATGGTGTGATTAAAGTAGACTAATTAATGGATTAATTGGTTTTATGTTAATTTGATTTTTCTGTGGGGCAGACTGAATCTGTAGAGAGAAACGTGGGGTTTAATAGAACCTGATTATGGGGTCAGTTTAATGAAATGCTTATTTAAACACATTCCGCAGCTACAGCTTATTTTCAGTAAACCTAGCCTCCGTTTCCATGTGATTCCACTTCAACACCTTGCATGCCACACTCTAATTAGTTGGAATTTACATTTTTTTCGTGGCAGGCATCGGAGCATAGAACTGTCAATCTGATAGCTGCCCTGCGTGTGGTGTTCAGAGCAAATCAGCTGCCATTCGCTTCTATTGTGAAATTTTAATGGACTTAGAGGTCACAGCACAACATGACTGAAATTGAGAATTTATATATTTTTTATATCATTATATGTTTAAAACCATCTACATTTTCATGGGTGTTTTTCTGCTGCCTAGCACTCACAATAGAAATCATTTACTATTTGAAAAAAAACAAAAAACAAAACAAAAAAACACATGTATGGCACTGTTCATGTTAAATATTAGATTCCACAAAATGTTGTGCATGCATCATTAAGCTGTAGGTTAGACCTATACCTGCAGCATATGCGTCAACTGATTTCTCTCTCTCCTTTCAAACAAAATTACACACAATGCATTGTTTATCAGCCCTTCCTAAGACATTAACTGACAGGCAAGGATCTATTTGTCTGGATTTACTTAAGAGGAACATGGCATGACGAACTAATTGTCACTCAGAACTTCACTTCTGCAGATTGTTCTTGAAATCTGTCTGGTCACAAACAATAAGTGCTCTAATGCCCACTTACAATTCAAATAATGCACATCTAATAGCTGTATATATTCCAGTTCAAAAGGCACATTTATCATGTCTGTTAAGCTCAGAGAATAGCCCAGCTAAATGAAATACTTATCATTTGTATAGTAGAGCGAGTCTCTCTTCATTGTTTGAATAACAGGGATTGCCGTATAAATGTGTCTGTGAAGCTTACAAAATGAAAGCCTGACAATTTCCAAAACCAGGCCAAACTACAGCTTTTGAGCCGCAAAATCTCACGTATAATGTAACAAGAAACCATTTAAACATTATATTAAGAAACATTTACAGGCTGCAAATATATCCAACCATTACAAATCAATCTGTCAGCTCCTGAAATAAACATTCATATGATGGCCCTGCATTCAGAGGTACAAGTGCTGGAACATTCACAAACCTTATTCTGCCAAACTGTTCAGTTATACCAGATCAAGTGAAATAAACAACGTGTCTAAGGTATGATTCATCATAGAGGTTTCTTTTCAACATCTCATTCAGAAGCATGCAAAGCAGAAACAACAACAACGCTTTTTTAGACACTCATAAATATTGCATTTGACTGTGTTCAGTCTGCTGCATAAGATTCCAGCCTTAACCTGTTAAATGGAATTTGCTATGCTTCACTTGGAAAACGTGATGTCACTCAGCAAAGCAAAGTATGATATCATGTCTGGTTTTGAGGTTTTGTGTGGAATGATGAAAGCTTCGTGTTTATGAGAACACCTGTGCTACTGCAATTGCACACAATGAATATAATGTTAATATATTACTGAAATTAAACATTTTAAAACCCCATATCTGGTAAAGTTGGGATTGTTTTGTAAAAATCAATAAAATCAAGTATCAGTTATTTGTAAACTCTCTTGAACCTTCATTTAACAAAAAGAAGTTAAAAGAATAAAACTTACATGTTTTGATTGCTTGGATTTATCTTGTAAATTTGAATTTTGATTCTTGCAAATTAATAAGTAAATCAACTAAATGATGTTAAATACATAAATAAATAAATCAACCAAAAACAAACCAAATACTAGAGCCGCTAGCGGCTATCTGCGGGTTCAAGCACTAACTGGCTTAATATGGCAGTCAAGTTAAATCTGACAACTCCTGTAGTATGAATTGATTGGGAGAGGATGTATTGACATTTGTGGCTATGGCAAAATTGTTAGACATTGAGCCAAGTAGGTATGTGCAGTGTCAGATTATTTGTAATAAGTGCTTGTGTTTGTGACTTGTGTTCTACAGTCTCTGAGATGTGTTTGTTTCTGAGTGATGTGTGTGATGTAAGAGGGTCTTTGTGTGAGGTATATAATTTGTGAGCAGTGCTTACTATAAACTTGAATATTACAGGTGTTGGTCATAAAATTAGAATATCATGAAAAAGTTGATTTATTTCCATAATTCTATTCAAAAAGTTAAACTTGTATATTATACTCATTCATTACTCACAGACTGATATATGTCAAGTGTTTATTTCTTTTAATTTGATGATTATAAATGACAACTAATGAAAACCCCAAATTCAGTATGTCAGAAAATTTGAATATTGTGAAAAGGTTCAATATTGAAAACAACTGGTGCGACACTCTAATCAGTGAATTAACTCAAAACACCTGCAAAGGCCTTTAAATAGTCTCTCAGTCTAGTTCTGTAGGCTCCACAATCATGGGGAAGACTGCTGACTTGACAGTTGTCCAAAAGACGACCATAGACACCTTACACCAGCAGAGCAAGACACAAATGGTCATTACTAAAAATGCTGGCTGTTCACAGAACTCTGTGTCCAAGCACATTAATAGAGAGGAGAAGGAAAGGAAAAGATATGGTAGAGGATTGTTAAATAAAACCCATTCAAAAATGTCAGGGAGATTCTCAAAGACTGGACTGCAGCTGGAGTCAGCGCTTCAAGAACCACCACACACAGATGTATGCAAGACATGGGTTTCAGCGTCGCATTCCTTGTGTGAACCCACTCTTGAACAAGAGACAGCGTCAGAAGCGTGTGGCTTGGGCCAGTGTAAAGTTTCCACAGTTAGTTTCACAGTGCCAAAGCTACCAGTATCTGGTTTAAGGACCATGGTCTCACTGTTCTTAATTGGCCAACAAACACGCCTGACCTTAACCCCATTGAAAATCTACAGGGTATTGTGAAGAGTAAGATGCAATATGCAGACCCAACAATGCAGAAGAGCTGAAGGCCACTATCAGAGCAACCTGTGCTCTGGACAGGCTACTATAGAGTAGTTATATATAAATCTAAAATATTTAAATGCAGGTGGGCATTTAAATGCAGGAGGCTGCACTACAGCCATTCAGAGTGCAGCTCTCGCCTTTTAATATGTCAGGCATTAAATGGGACACTGTACTCTGTGAGAAACAAGTGTAAACATCAGAAACTCAGTACATCAGAATAAAACACACAATAACAAAGGGTATTATCTGACTGGTGAGGGTAAATGGCCACTTGAAGAGGTATAGGAGACTTTATAATTTTTAATTATGGTATGACCATTAACCTTTGCAGGTGAATAGGATCTTAACCTCCATATAGATCAACAAATATAGTTCTATCTGGTGGTGAAAGAATTTACTACTGTAACATAGTGTTGCTAAGCAGTTACAGTCTTTCATGTTAGAACTGTTTAAGGGAGTACTACTCTATGGATATTTTCCTAACATGGACATATGTGGTATCAGTGGAATCCTAAAGACCTGGCATATAATAATTATCAATAAAATGTTGAACTTTCATCACTATGTGGCTTACAGGCCCCTCCAAATAATAGAGATCCAGCATGAATTCTAGAAATCACAAATGCACCTATAACTCAAAAACGCTTTCCCCAAAAATTTCAAAACTGCACATGCTTGATCAGTATGAGGATCAGATGACATGATTAAATTGTGGTGCCACTGCAATCCTAGATGGCGCTATAACACAAAAAAGCTAATTTTATCAGTTATTGTCCAATTGTAGCGCCCGCTTTTGGTGGATTGGAGTCATATTGTATATGCTTCTTCATAGTAAGGCCCTACATACATATGTCAAATTTAGTCTTGATTGGGCTTAATTTGTTTGAGTTACAGCTGAAAGAATGTTTAAAGCTCCACACACTTCGATTTATTGATTTATTACAACAAAAGTTTGTCCAAATGTTGAACTTTTTTTGATAATTATTGACCTACAGGCTCTGCAGATTCTAACAAGGTCAATTATTTGGGACTAGTTCGAAAAAGTTCAATTTTAAACAACTGGTGATTGAGAAAATACAATGCATTTTTTGACAACATTTGCAACTATAAAGTTGTGAGGCCCTCTGCAGAGTATACAGAGAAGTAAACTGCGTGTCGATACGCTTAATTTTCGCTGAGAAATATCATATTTTCTTGATATAGCGCCCCCTAGTGGCTATCGTTACGAACATTTTTATGCACTTAGGGAGTGCTCCCAGGAACATACCAGTCAAATCCCATGATGATTGGACCTTGTTAAGGTAGTCAAACAGGTGCTAACATCTGATTGGCTGATGACGTTCACAATTTTGCCCGAATCTAATTGTTCTTAATTTTCCACTTATAGCCTTATAGCCTACAGAAGCAGCATGCTAAACGGCAGTCCGATCCGCCTTGCGGATGCTGAGATATGCACTTGTAGCATTTACAGCGCCCCCTATGTGAATATTGGCTCCTCATTTGACATGCTACCTCAGAATCATATCTGGAAGTAGAATATGAAATTTGAACACATTGGAGTAAAGTATGAAATTGTTATAAATTTGTAAGTAAAACATACGATAAGCCGAAGAGGTTCATTTGCATATGGCGGCCATATTGAATCGAAATGTCAACTTTTTTTTGATAATTATTAACCTTCAGACTCCTGCGAACATTTTGGCACTAAGCTTAAGAGAATTGGACAAAAATCCCCGGACTAGTTCGCAAATGTATGTTTTGCAAATTATGCAAATTAGCGTGATAATAACGTTGGAAAAATGAAATTTTGACTAACTCGTTTTTGATTTGTCAGGACCCAAAGAATCAGTGGAAAAAAAAGATTTTGTCTCTACGCCTCACGGTGTAGGAGATATGAACCTAAACGCGTTTCACTTCGCTATAGCGCCACCATTAGGGCAATCAGTGTAATTTTTGTTGTCCTCCGAGATGCACACAAACTACATCTACCCTCCAAGTGGGAAGTCTGTATGACCTACGGTCTCTTCCGCACAATGACTTTTACAGGAGAAAAAGAATAAATATAGCCGCAAGCGACAATTCCCGGGGTCCAAGCTGGTATTCGCTGGTAGGAAAACAATGTGCTAGCATATGAGCTGTCCTGAGATAGTAGGGGCTTTTGGGGAAGTTTGTGTAGTATTTGTAAGGTGTTTTATTCATATGAGCTGTCCTGAGACAGTAGGGGCTTTTGGGGAAGTTTGTGTAGTGTTTGTAAGGTGTTTTATTCATATGAGCTGTCCTGAGATAGTAGGGGCTTTTGGGGAAGTTTGTGTAGTGTTTGTAAGGTGTTCTATTCATATGAGCTGTCCTGAGATAGTAGGGGCTTTTGGGGAAGTTTGTGTAGTATTTGTAAGGTGTTTTATTCATATGAGCTGTCCTGAGACAGTAGGGGCTTTTGGGGAAGTTTGTGTAGTGTTTGTAAGGTGTTTTATTCATATGAGCTGTCCTGAGATAGTAGGGGCTTTTGGGGAAGTTTGTGTAGTGTTTGTAAGGTGTTTTATTCATATGAGCTGTCCTGATATAGTAGGGGCTTTTGGGGAAGTTTGTGTAGTGTTTGTAAGGTGTTTTATTCATATGAGCTGTCCTGAGATAGTAGGGGCTTTTGAGGAAGTTTGTGTAGTGTTTGTAAGGTGTTCCATGCTGTTCTGGCATCTCTTTGGAAGTGTAGCATGGATGAATGAGTAACGGATGACAAACACAGTATAGAGCACAGAAGTCACTCTGGAGTTTCACTCTGGTTTCTCACCCTAATGTTCAGGACTCCCAAACAGCAGATATGATGTGGAGTGGCTTGTACTCGAGTCCGTTATCAGTGGACAGAAGACAATCTATGCTGGCAGTGTTTGGCTGTGGACTATTCTCTGTCCAGCAGTGTTGCTGAGGGATTTAAAATGCCAACACCTGAGTCATACCTGCTGTATGGAGGTATGGGTGTCCAGACCATTGAAGAGCAGGGTGAAAGCGAGCAGTCTTTGCAGAGCAGGAGCGTAGCATATGACAGTTCCTGATACAGGAGCCACACTTTAATATAGATTTTGTAGTGCTTTAAAATGTGATCCTTGGTGCTCTGGATTGTAAGAAGAAGGGGTAGTAGATGAGTGGGTGAATTTCTGGTCTGCAGGCAGGTGAACATGGGGCTTGGGTTACAGAGACAACACAGAGCACAGAACTGACTCTGGAATTTCACCTTGGATTCTGACCCAATGTTCAGGACATGCACAAAGTATATTTAATGTGGGTGGTGGATAATTCTCAGCACTTGCAGTGACACTGACATTGTGGTGATAGGTCAGTGTTTATTGTGCTCTCATGAGTGGATCAGACAGAACAGTGCTGCTGGATAATTTTAAAACCTGTTTCCACTCACTGCCTACACAGTTACACACACATACTCTGTTGGTCCACATTATAGATAAAAAATGCAGAGACAGTAGGTCATACATTTGCAGCATATCTGCTTTGTAGGTGTCCTGACCATTGAAGAACATGTGAAAGGGAGCAATGAAAGTATGCAGAGCAAGAGGTGCACCCCTTTCTGTAAAGTGCTCCTTCGGCCAGTGGAGCTGAAAACTTGGACACTGAAACAAAAATAAGGAACCAGTCATGATGTTATTGTTGATTTGTTTAGATATGCTTTCAATTGTCTCTGTCCTCTGGCCCTCTCTGACTGGCAGGGGGGAGGGGAGGGGGAGAGGTGACAGTTTGTGTGTGAGAAGGAGAGGGAGGGGCTGAGGGTATAGTGAGTCTGCAGGTGTGGGTATAAATGAGATATAACGGGCATATATTTGATCAAGAACTAGTCCTTGGATCAAAACCCAATATAGACATATGTGGTATCATGAGAATCGTAAGAACCTGAACTTTAGTAATTATCAAAAAAAATGTGATTGCAGCCTCTGTTTAAATAGAGATGTGCAGCTTGCCGTTGAAACATCACATAAAAAACAGCTGTAACTCAAAAATGCTTTAGGCATATTTTATGAAAATGCACAAGGTCCTTTCCCATGATGTTCAGAATATATCTATCTCATCTTGCTGGTACTGCATCTCTAGGTGGCGGTGTAATCAATTAATAACCTGTGCAACCAGTTGCTGTCTAATTGTAGCGCCCCATTTCTGTGCAATGTTGTCACATTTGGCACACTACTTCAGAGTAATGACGTACATATGTGTACCAAGTTGTGTTTGATTTGGGTGAAGTTTGTTGTAGTTATAGCTCAAAGAGTGCATCGAGCCCCGCCCATGCATATTTGTTAAATAACTGCCACAAAAGCGTGTCAAAAGTTCTAGATTTTTTTGATAATTATTTACCTACAGTCTATACAGACTTCGAAAATACCAGTTGTTTATTGATAAGACAAATTTCCAGGGAGGAGTGCGAAAAGCTCCATTTTCACATACCTGACTATTGTGAATAAAGTATGCATTTTTTGACAATAGTTGTAATTGCAAAGTTGTAAGGCAATTTGCAGAGTATGAAATAAAGCAAACTGCTTGTTAATATGTTTATATTTCGCTGAGATATTCCATATTTGCATGTTGAAAAACTGAATTGCGCCCCCTAGTGGCTATTGTTATGAAACTTTTTATGTGCTCAGGAAGTGGGGCCATGGACATACCATGCAAGTGTCATGATGATAGGACCTTGTTAAGGTCATGAAACAGCTGCTGAAATTTGATTTGCCGATGGTGGACACGTTTTTTCGAATATGACATCATTGTCATATAATCTGAGTCAGCTCATCACACACTACATGCATACCAAGCGGCATGTCAATGGGACAATCCTGTGAAGCGTAACAAAATTTTTGTTTTTATAGCGCCCCCTAGGCTTGCAGTTGCACAATCAAATACTCATGTCTTCCAGCCCTTATAGGGATCAAGCATGTGAAGTATCGTAGCATTTGGAGAAAGCGTTTGCGAGTTATAGCTGTATTTGTCTGATTTTTGGAACGCGAGCTCTACCCCTGTATTTGGGCGGAGTCTGTAAGCCAAGCAGTGATGAAATTCCAACTTTTTTTGAATAATTATT
This sequence comes from Hoplias malabaricus, assembly GCF_029633855.1. NCBI lineage: Eukaryota > Metazoa > Chordata > Actinopteri > Characiformes > Erythrinidae > Hoplias > Hoplias malabaricus. Next base: position 18,802,455 of record NC_089811.1, on the reverse strand, counting down.
AAAGTTCAGGTTCTTAGGATTCTGCTGATACCACATATGTCCATATTGGGTACATTTCCAGAGACTAGTTCGCGCTCAAAAATGTGTGCGATTTTGCTTATTATGCAAATTAGCTCAAAATCTAAGTAGGCGGAGCTTATGGGTTCTTGAGGCTTTTTTGTAGGGTCTGTCCTGAGGAATCTGGGAAAAAAAGAATTTCGTCTCTACGCCACACGGGGTAGGAGATATAGGGAGCGACGCGTTTCGCGTCGCTATAGCGCCACCATCAGGCTGATTGGGCTGATGTTTTGCGCCTGAGTAGCGGGAGGGTTTACTACCAGTTGACCAAACGACAAGTCTGTAGGACCTACAGTTTGGGCTACCCATCGCGTTTCATCGGAGAAAAAGAAGAAGAAGAAGAAGAAGAAGAAGAAGAGGAAACAGACCAAAAACAATAGGGCTCCAGCACTTGCAGTGCTTGGACCCCTAAAAAAAGCAGAAAAAAAACAGAACAAAAATAATAGGGCTCCAGCACTTGCAGTGCTTGGACCCCTAAATATAGCCGCAAGCGACAATTCCCGGGGTCCAAGCTGGTATTCGCTGGTAGGAGAACAATGTGCTAGCATATGAGCTGTCCTGAGATAGTAGGGGCTTTTGGGGAAGTTTGTGTAGTGTTTGTAAAGTGTTTTATTCATATGAGCTGTTCTGAGTTAGTAGGGGCTTTTGGGGAAGTTTGTGTAGTGTTTGTAAAGTGTTTTATTCATATGAGCTGTCCTGAGATAGTAGGGGCTTTTGGGGAAGTTTGTGTAGTGTTTGTAAAGTGTTTTATTCCTATGAGCTGTTCTGATATAGTAGGGGCTTTTGGGGAAGTTTGTGTAGTGTTTGTAAGATGTTTTATTCATATGAGCTGTCCTGAGATCGTAGGGGCTTTTGGGGAAGTTTGTGTAGTGTTTGTAAGGTGTTTTATTCATATGGGCTGTCCTGAGATAGTAGGGGCTTTTGGGGAAGTTTGTGTAGTGTTTGTAAGGTGTTCCATACTGTTCTGGCATCTCTTTGGAAGTGTAGCGTGAGATGGATGAGTAGCGGATGACAGACACAGTATAGAGCACAGAAGTCACTCTGGAGTTGCACTCTGGTTTCTCACCCTAATGTTCAGGAGCCCCAAACAGCAGATATGATGTGGAGTGGCTTGTACTCGAGTCTGTTATCAGTGGACAGAAGACAATCTATGCTCAACACCTGAGTCATACCTGCGCTATGGGTGTCCAGACCATTGAAGAGCAGGGTGAAAGCAAGCAATCTTTGCAGAGCAAGAGGGTAGCATATGAAATTTCCTGATACAGGAGCCACACTTTAAGATAGATTTTGTAGTGCTTTAAAATGTGATCCTTGGTGCTCTGGGTTGTAAGAAGAAGGGGTAGTAGATAGTGGGTGAATTTCTGGTCTGCAGACAGGTGAACATGGGGCTTGGGTTACAGAGACAGCCCAGAGCACAGAACTGAATCTGGAATTTCACCCTGGATTCTGACCTAATGTTCAGGACCTCCACAAAGCAGATATGATTTGGGTGGTGGATAATTCTCAGAAATGCAGTGATAGTGACGTTGTGGTGATATGGCAGTGTGTGTAGTGCTCTTATGAGTGGATCAGAAAGAGCAGTGCTACTGGATAATTTTAAAACCTGTGTCCACTCACTGTCTACACTGTTACACACACATACCCTGTTGGTCCAGATTATAGATAAAAAAAAGGCAGAGACAGTAGATCATACATTTTCAGCATATCTGCTTTATAGGTGTCCTGATCATTGAAGAATATGTGAAAAGGAGCAATGAAAGTATGCGGAGCAAGAGGTGCACCCCTCTCTGTAGTTTTAGATCTACAAAGTGATCCTGTGTACAGTGGAGCTGAAAACACGGACACTGAAAGTAAAATGAGGTGGTCATGATGGTATTGTTGATTTGTTTAGATCTGCTTTCAAATGTCTGTGTCCTCTGGCCCTCGCTGACTGGCAGGGGGAGGGGAGGGAGAGAGGTGACAGTCTGTGTGTGAGGAGGAGAAGGAGGGGCTGAGGGGGGATTCTGCATAGAGAGAATCTGCAGGATGAGATATAACAAACATATATTTGATCATGAACTAGTGCTTGGATCAAAAGCCAATATGGACATATGTGGTATCATGAGATTCATAAGAATCTGAATTTGAATAATTATCAACAAAATATGGAACTTTCATTACTGAGTGATTGCAGCCTCTGCTTAACCCCCTGGAGTCTGAGGGGTTTTCAGACACCCTGGTGTAGTCTGACATGCCTTGATTGTTTTACAAATTGTACGCATCTGAGAAAAAATCATTTCAAAGTGTTACACATGCATTTTTCAGAACTATCTCTGCAACAACAGTGTTGAATCAGTAAGAGTGTCATACATCTATATTTTGATTAAATTTACTCTAAACTTAGACTTTCCAAAAACCTATTTTCAGAAGTGCTGATATACTGTGAAAAAACACATTCTAAACATTTCTCACCGGGACCTTTGAGGTCAAAACTTTGTGAACACGGGTCTTGGCAACACACTGCTGATTCTACTTTTCATAAATTGTATGTAATTTTATACTTAGGACATAACAAATGTGAGGTGACACTCTGTTTTTCTCAGTCACTGGCTCCTACGTTGCATATGTATGAAGATAGGTGCGAAAACCGAGGTGCGAGGTCCCCACCCCACTGACTAATGAATGGCCCATTAGCTGTCACTGCCACAGCTGTCAAAAGAGAAGAGACCAGAGGCAGAGTTTATCACAGTTTATTTCAAAAAAAGAGAACTAAACAAGCAATAAAAACAAAAAAATAAATAACTGGCATGAATTAAAATAAATGGAAAATGTGTTCACATGTAAACATAGTGATAATATACTAAAGATAGTCATACTGTATATCCTTGTGTGTGTATATATGTATGAGACAGTTCAACAAAAGATGCCAGTCTCTAAAACAGTTTCTGTCTGGCTGCATGCAAAGGTAGACATCACACTGTTCACATTTCCATGGGGTTTTTGCATACCACACAGCTGTTCAACAAGCTCTTCCATGAATGCCTTGTGGGTCAGGCTGTCCTGTTGCATAAGTTGTTGTGGAGAATGTAGGCATTGGTAGCAGCAATGTCCAAGAAGTGAAGAAACAGTTTTCTGTACCACTTCAAAGTTTTGTGCTGAGTTGTGTACTGCAAAATGCTAAACTTACAGAGCAGATGTGGAAGGACCATGTGTTTACACGTTGGTGGTTGCAGACTTGGTTGACGCCGTCGTCTTTGCTTGGAGGTGGAGTATTTTCCACATTTCTGAAAGAAAAATAATAAGAAATGTGAGCTTCTGAGCAGTTACAAAGATTAGCTATACATGCCAACAGTCACTACAACTAATAATTACTTGTATTTCAAATACAGTACTTACATATGACCTATGTATAGCAGTACATAGCATAACAAGCTACATAGGATGACACTATCACATTCACACAGGCCATTTACACATGACATTACCACACTAGGCTAAACATATACAGCCATAAGCCACACTTATGGTACTGGAGCCTCGCATGGTAATGTTAGCACTCTCAGCATGCACACTCAGATTAGCAACAGGCTACACTTGAATGTCCCGTTTACAAAACAGCAGGTTTTTTTTTACATTAATTTATGCTTTCATATACAAAGTAATACTTATTTAATTTATTCTTTGTTTTAATTTATCCGGAATTCGCGGAGTGTACACAGTGAGCGCGAAGCGTGGGTTTGTTTCATTTGAAAGGAAATATTTCACTTACCTATCACAAAAATCCTCCTTCGGATCAATCCGCATCACAAAAAAGCTTGTGCCTCAAAAATGTGCCGGTTGTTGTTTACGCTTCTCTCACAAGAATATAAATATATATATCGTTTCATCCTATATATAGTTGGAAAGTAGACCCTTCAAGGTTTCCGAGGTATGTTGTATTTTTTTTTTAGGATAAAATCTCGCAGAGTTATATACGTGTTTATGTGGAATTTCAATTTTATCCCGCCGGCGGCATAGCCTCAAAGGGTTAAATAGAGCTGTGCAGCTTGCCTTTGAAACATTGCATAAGAAACAGATATAACTCAAAAATGCATTAGTCATATGTTATGAAAATGCAAAAGCTCCTTTCCCATGGTCTTTGGAATATATCTGTCTCATCTTGCTGGTACTGCATCTCTAGGTGGCAGCGTAATCAATTAATAACCTATGCAACCAGTTGTTGTCTAATTGTAGCGCCCCCTTTCTGTGCAATGCGGGCATATTTAGCAGAGTACTTCAGAGTAATAACATACATATGTGCACCAAGTTGTGTTTGATTTAGGTGAAGTTTGTTGTAGTTATAGCTCAAAGAGTGCATGGAGCCCCGCCCATGCATATTTGTTAAATTACTGCCACAACAGCGTGTAAAAAGTTCAAACTTTTGTGAATAATTATTGACCTACAGTCTATACAGATTGCAAAAATACCAGTTGTTTATTGATAAGACAAATTTCCACGGAGGAGTACGAAAAGCTCCATTTTCATATACCCGACAATTGTGGATAAATTATGCATTTTTTGACAATAGTTGCAATTGCAAAGTTGTAAGACACTATGCAGAGTATGCAATAAAGCAAACTGCTTGTCAATATGTTTATATTTTGCTGAGATATTCTATATTTTCATGTAGAAAATTTGACTTGCACCCCCTAGTGGCTATCGTAATAGAAATTGTTATGTACTTAGGAAGTGCTGCCATGGACATACCATGCAAGTGTCATGATGATAGGACCTTGTTAAGGTCATGAAACAGCTGCTGAAATTTGATTGGTCGATGGCGGCCATGTTTTGTTGCATATGACATCATCGTCATAGAATCTAAGTCAGCTCATCACCCACTACATGCATACCAATCGGCATGTCAATCGGACAATCCTGTGAAGCATTTTTTGCTGTTATAGCGCCTCCTAGGCTTGCAGTTCCACAGCCAAGTACTTATGGCTTCCAGCCCTTATAGCAAACCTGGGCATTGTACGGCCCCCGGGCCGCATACGGCCCTTTGATTGACTCTGACCGGCCCGTGTAACGTTAATTGGAAATTACAAAATAAACATATTTTTTTATTTTACCTGATGCATGGACTGAAGCTGCATTGCTTTTATTTTGAAGTTTTTTATTTACGTACATGATGACGCAAAACGTATATTGAGGCATGGGCGTGATTTGATCGTTGTCACTAAGTCACAAGACGACTTTAGCTCTCAGAAATGTCTGCTCATGCTAAAAAAAGAAAGGTAGATGCCGAATGCAGGGTTTTCAACAAAAATTGGACTGCTAAGTATTTATTTACTGAAGTGAGAGGTAAAGCCGTGTGTTTAGTTTGCGGGGAGCAGATCGCCGTGTTTAAGGACTACAATTTGAGTCGGCATTACGAGACGAAACACGGGGAGAAATACAAGAACGTGACTGATGCTGAAAGGGCGCGGACATCGGAAGCTTTGCTAGCTAAACTGCAAAAGCAGCAAGGCTTTTTTTACCAAGCTTCACACATCCAGGGATGCAGCAACCAAGACCAGCTTTGTGATTTTTAATTGTATTGTGGTTATTTTTATTGGCATGTTTAGCGTGTTTTTATGATGCCGTTTTAGTGATTAATTGCCTTTCCCATTGTTTTGTGAAATTCGCTTGAATAAATTACATTTTTTGGAAGGCAACCTCATGTTTTCATTGCTTAATTATAACATATACTCTTACCAGCTTGTCAAAACAATGCTATTTACTGCTTTTTACAAAGAAGTACAGTTAATATTATGCAGAATTGAGATCAGCCTTTTGGCCGGCCCTCCACAATATTTTCTGTTTCTCATGTGGCCCCATGGAAAAAATAATTGCCCACCCCTGCCTTATAGGGATCAAGCATGTGAAGTATCGTAACATTTGAAGAAAGCGTTTTTGAGTTATAGCTGTATTTGTGTAATTTTTGGAACGTGAGCTCAACCGCTGTATTTGGGCGGAGTCTGGAAGCCGAGCAGAGATGAAATTCCAACTTTTTTTGAATAATTATTAAAGTTCAGGTTCTTAGGATTCTGCTGATACCACATATGTCCATATTGGGTACATTTCCAGAGACTAGTTCGCGCTCAAACATATGTGCGATTTTGCATATTATGCAAATTAGCTCAAAATCTAAGTAGGCGGAGCTTATGGGTTCTTGAGGCTTTTTTGTAGGGTCTGACCTGAGGAATCAGGGAAAAAAAGAATTTCATCTCTACGCTACACGGGGTAGGAGATATAGGGAGCGACGCGTTCCGCGTCGCTATAGCGCCACCATCAGGCTGATCGGGCTGATTCTTTGCGCCTGAGTAGCGGGAGGGTTTACTACCAGTTGACCAAACGACAAGTCTGTAGGACCTACGGTTTGGGCTGCCCATCGCGTTTCATCGGAGAAAAAGAAGAAGAAGAAGAAGAAGAAGAAGAAGAGGAAACAGACCAAAAACAATAGGGCTCCAGCACTTGCAGTGCTTGGACCCCTAATAAGAAAAACCGGTACAAAAACAATAGGGTTCTACGCACTAAAAAACAATATATATGAAAGGGCTGAATATGTTGATGTGTCTAATCTCTTCATCCCTCAGAAGCATTCTGTTGAATTCCCCTTCAAAAGCTCAGAGCCCCTGAGACTCCAACTAGCCCAGACCTCAAAAGGAAATCCTTTGCACCTGACTGCTTGCTTCTGCTGCTTTTCTTTCTTTACCACACTCTGTTCTTTCCTCACTCATGTCATTCCTGTCTCTGCATGGTCAGGGGATGTGTCCCAGAAATTGTGCCGGGTGGCCTGCCCTCTCCCTTTATTATCTGTCCTCCTCTCTCTGAGCAGTTCTAGGTGGATGCCTCTAAAATAACTCCCAGTCAAAAGAGTGTTCTTCTGCTTGTCTACAAGAGCCACTGTCCTCCTGGACCTCCTCTGTGTGTTCAGAGGTGAAATAATGATGGGCTACTTTTTAACGGGATTAATATAGAAATTAAATTAACTTTGGGTTTCACATAACCTTGTATGAGCCCTAAGAGACTAAAAAGGCTTATCAGATGAATGCCTAACCTTTAGCACAGTTTCTTTACTCATGAGAGTACAAAAGAAAAAGAAGAACATATTTCTTCAATACATTGGGGAGTATGTACTATATATATATAGTAATAATCTTACAAACACTTTACATATAAGGCACATAATTACTTTCTGAATCCATTGTACTTCTATGCATTATTATAGATTACAAAATTGAATTAAAATGATGACTTTTTATAAATTAGAAATTATTTTTATTTTTGAAAATAAAAGGAATGCAGCCACAATTTTGAATTCACAGTAGTTCTGAATGTAATTATAGATGCTTTAAAATTATTTACAGTGAACAAACAGGGAAAGACATGGTCAACTAATTTCATTTTTTTTACATTATATGTACATAGCTGACTAATGATAAAAAGGGTGTTTCTCTTCTGCTCACATGGGTACAGCAGGGAATAGGCATCGGTGTTGTCTTCCACTTTAAATTATGTCCTGCAAATTACAGGGTATGTACGTAGTGTAGGGTGTATCAAAAATAAGTACAAAGTAAAGGATATACTGTAAAAAACAAATTTACAGTAAAATACTGTTAACAGTATTACAGCATAAAACTGTAGAATGCAGTGCATTGTGGGATGCCACATGAATACACCCATCAACTGTATATTTTACTGTAAACTCTAAGGAAAAAAAAGGGGCGGTACAATTTTCCACCGCAAACAAGGTTCCTGAGGATTTACTGCTGTGCCGTGAGACCATGCAATGACTCACCTGAGAGAATGAAGCACCTGAGAGAAGCAGCCATTGAATTTGTGTAAGCAAAAACACACCAATCTTTTTTTATAATGTTAGACTATGTTAGACTGAAAAAATAAAACCAGCGAGACTGCTGAACAACTTTTGTTGTTTGTGAAACTAGTGAACGAGGTTTGGCATTGCTCATTTTCTTGTATTGATAAGTTTTTTGTACAAATACGTATATGTTGTAATACGGTAGTTAGTTTCTGAAACAGCCTGGAGAGAAAGCTGCTTGCACTTTAAGTACAAGGGTCCATGTATGTAACAGCCAAACTTTTTCCGTTTATAATCATTCATTCATTCATTCATTATCTGCAACCGCTTATCCAGTTCAGGGTCGCAGTGGGTCCAGAGCCTACCTGGAATCATTGGGCACAAGGTGGGAATACACCAGTCCTTCACAGGGGCGCCAGTCCTTCACAGGGCAACACACACACACATTCACTCACACACTCACACCTATGAACACTTTTGAGTCGCCAATCCACCTACCAACGTGTGTTATTGGACTGTGGGAGGAAACCCGAGCACCCGGAGGAAACCCACGTGGACACAGGGAGAACACTCCGACTCCTCACAGACAGTCACCCGGAGTGGGAACCGAACCCACAACCTCCAGGGCCTTGGAGCTGTGTGACTGCGACACTACCTGCTGTGCCACCTTGCCGTCCCCATTTATAATCAGTAAACGAAAAAAAAAAGGTCTGTATTCATTATATTTCAATTCACGGCACAAAGTTAAAAACAAAAAAATGATTGCAGCTTTGTGTAAAATGAAAACATTGGTAAACAATGATTTATATTTAAGAAAACGAGTTTTATTGTTTTTCTTTTCATCTATATAAACTTCATATCCACTACAGATACTCACACAAAACATATATCATGCACCACAAAGAGTCTGACAGCACACACTGCAGAGGCTCACATGCACACCACACAGAGATTCTTAGACACATCAAACACAATAAAACTTGTAAATTACCCAAGTTAGCTAAATTATTTTTGATCATTTGACAAGCTAATATTTGTTCAGTAACATCCCCTTTATAATTGATGTGTAATGTAGGTTGACTTGTTTGATGACAACCATTAGTGAATTTAACTTGTTTCTAAAATCCAGAATTTATGTGTTTATTATTGCTTTGGTAATGGTTTTCCTTTTAACTTTGCTTTTGTTTTTGATATTGAAAAACCAATGTGTGCCCCTTTAGGTATACAAGTCATTGTTCAAAAAAACTGCAGCCTGTTTCTATGGTCTAGGCGAACAATCACCAATCCTGTTCCAAAAATATACTTTTCTACAGAGTTGAAATTTCCAGTCAGTCAGATTTTGAGAAGGATGAAATATACATTCTGGAATGTTCATCTCCATATGCAGGCTTGATGATCACTGGTTTAGGCTGTATATGACCTGACTTCTTCAAAGCAGTGCATAGAGCATCAAAAAAGAAACATCTGTAAATTTGGTCTTCCTAATGCCATTAAATTTTGTTAATATTTAACCATGTTCTTATAGTGATTTTGTTAGAATCATGAAGCTGAAGGTGAAGCATTCTTATATTAAAAATGCTTAACAGGAACATGAGCTGTTGTATGTTGTATTACAGTTTTTTTTTTTATATAATTGCTAACATGCGTTTACTAACTGAATGACTACAGTTTTTTACAACATTTCTAACAAGCGTCTACCAATATCTAATATCATTTTTCTAAACTCTTAACACATCAACACAGCTACATCACTAGTAACCAAATAGTTAATTTTCTGCTCAAAACCACATTTTGTTCACTAAATACCAAGTCTTTGTTTCAATATTCAAACTTTCTCTACATGCACTCTGTCAAAATATGGCAAACCTATTTCAATCTTGAGTCATTCTTTCAAAACACTGACACATTTTTTTCTATCCAAGAGGAACATGTAGTCAGTCATAGCAAAACAACTCTCAAAATTCTGACAGTTGATGGCAGGCATTACAGAAACAGTATAACTTTCATGTTTCAGTTGTACCAGCAAACAATAGATGTTATGACATCCACTGTTTTTATCCTGGAAACATCTACATTTTTTTTGCTTTACAGTTTTCCTTCATTCTGAATTCCTTCATTCTGAATTCTGAAAACTTGAGGTCCATTTATCAACAACATGACTCTAAACTGCTGAGCTCCAAGCACAATTACATTTATTTCAGCTGAATATCATACTAAATCACAGTTCTACAAATCTCTAAACACGCACTGCATCATTTAAGAAACTTTGGTCACCTGGAAACACTGGCATTGAAAATTTAAAACGGACACCTGTTCAAATTCAATTTGGAGAAGACTTTGATCATGTGTTACATACACATTTAGTACTGTAAATGCTGTTTTGGGACAAAGAACCTGACACTTCATCAAAAGGAGAAAAAAAAGTTTTTTCTTCCATGCACATATGCATTTGAATATGGCAAACCTGTCTTAGTCTCGAGTCATTCTTTCAAAACAATTGCACATGTTTTCTATCCAAGAGGAAAATAGTCAATCAAAGCAAAATATCTCTCAAAATTCATACAGTTGAAGGCATTCCAGAAACAGTATTACTTTCCATGTTTCAGTTCTACCAGCAAACAATAGTTATGATTTGCACTGACTTTTTTTCCTGTAAACAACTACATTTTTTGCTTTAGTGCAAAATGTGTGCATTTTTGGTAACATTCTATGGTGACTAATATTTACTGTAAATATAATATTTACTGTATAGCATTAGAAATCAACACAACTTTAAAATCTACAGTTATAATAGACTGCCAAACAATTATGTTCCCTAACTAAACAAATATGGGATATTTACCATTGAGGGTACCACCACAGAGAGAGCAAAATGTAGCACCACAGTGCCAGTTTTTCTAAGAGTGTAGTGTCATGAAATTTCTACCAGTAATCAACAAAAAAATCCAAAATAAATGGACCTTTGGACCCAGCTGTGTAAAAATCGAATACACAAATACAGTTTTAAAAAAAAGTTTTTCAAGCCTTTTCATGTCTAGACATTATTTTCTTTTTTTTTTCTCTCTCTCTCTTTGCTTCTGTTTGGTTTTGTGTACCCACCCTGACCACTCAATCTAGAAAGCCCCTTTGGATGAGTCCATGTCACTAACAGCACTTCAACACCAGCGTATCACTCAGAGTGAGTTTAGAATCAGTTGTGATTCATCTACATCAGGCATGTGTCATTGATCTGTTTATTCAGAAATGCTTATCAGTTGTTTCAATATAGCTTTTCACCTGCTGATATTCCCGAAGTAGATGTTTTATACTGTAATTTTGGTTTTGAACATTAGGTTATTATTTCTGTCATGCTGTGTGCAAGCATTTGTAAATGAGTCAAGAAAGATCCATAGTTTTGGTTTTGGGAAAGTTTGTGTGTGCAGAAAATGTAAGTATTTTAGAAACATGTTAGTTTACTGCATATTTTGTGAAAACATCATGAATTGTGTTAGTTTTTACCAAATGTTATAACACATTTCCAGAAACTTGGCTCCATTTATCAAAACTCTAAACACAAATCCCAAAAGAATATATTACTTTGTCAAAAATCTCACAAATCTCTGGCAAATTGAAACACCGCTCTCAAAACCATGTTCTCTCTCCTCAAAACTGATTTCTTTCACTAAAACACTACACATAGCCATTATATGTTTATATTTTACAGAGCATAAAATATAAACTGATATGACAAATTCAAAACACTACCACCAAACATGTATATGGATGCGTTTGCTTAATGAGGCAACGTGTATATGGATGCTTTTGCTTAATGAGGCCATGTTACATGAGTGTGTGGAAAAATATATTTTTTTCATATTTTGGTGAAGAGTAGAGTTCGTTCATTCATTATCTGTAACCGCTTATCCATCTTAATGCAGTTTTTAACTGAAGGTTTTTATTATTAAGGGAGAAAAAAAAATCTAGACCTACATGGCCCTGTGTGAAAAAGTGTTTGCCCCCTAAATCTAATAACTGGTTGGGCCACCCTTAGCAGCAACAACAGCAATCAAACTTGCAATGATTCTGCATGGTTAAGGTGGAGGGGCCCTCTCAGGAGGCAGTGACCAGTGAATCAGCTGTTTGAGATTATAAGCATAGTAATGATTAAATATATTGGGAAGTCCCAGCCCCAATATATATATATATATATATATATATATATATATATATATATATATATATATATATATATGCAACTTTCTCTCACATAAGAAAACATAGTAAGCATGGAGCTTTCATACTATTTCACAGTTCTTCTCAATTTAAAAAAAAAAACAACTGTGTACAATTAAACAGAACAGACAGTTTTTAATGTGCTTTAAAAAGGGTATGGCTTTACTGTATTTTCTCTAACAACAGAGAGCAACAACAAAACTCCAGCACAACTCCAAACACCACATTAAAGTGCTTTTTTTTTCTAGTAGAAATATATACTGAACCACATATTCAAGTAGACCATGTACTGGGTTAGGCTACGTGTAGTACATAGACTGATTATCTGAACAAAACAAAACTACTCAAATGAGTATCACATAAATTGACTACGCAAAAGAAATGCATTTGAAAATTATCTGCATTTACTGGACAATGCCAAATAAAGGCACCACTGGGTATACAATTAGCAATTACAATGCTCCTTCAGCACCAAAGAGAAAACCTGGCTGATTGTTTTTGTTAAGTTCTGTCCATCAAAGTCTTTCAGTTTTCTCCATCACACCAACAACTGCTGGCAGGCTGGGCCCATGCAGAAAATGCACTTTCAACACCAGAGAAGGCACCTGGCAGTGAAGCACAAGAATAGAGCACTGTCTTAAAATCTTGCACCACACCGGCTCTGTGCTCACAATATTCTAATTTCTATCTTAGACAATGTTTATCTTATCTTAGATGTTCCTCTTGCAGCTTCTAATAAGGCCTTCTGCTTAAGTGCATAGCTATAGATTTCTTTACAACTGTATTCAAAGTTGGTCTGGACTTGAATTTCACTCTTGATAAGCTCCACAGAGCAACGGTTCCTCTGGTTATTCCAGGCTGCAGTTATGAGGGAAAACACTCTCTCTACAGAAGCATTGGTGATGGGGATGCTGAAGAAAAAGGATGTAACAGCAGTCAGATTTGGTGTCTTTGTGCTTTTAAAATGATAATCGCCCACTTCTCCACAATTTCCTGCTGGCATGGCAGAGTCAAGCAGTGCTCCTCAGAGTTCATCCAATCCAGTTTCCCCCCTATCTGTAGGACCTCCACGCCATCACTGAGCTGGGAGAATGCATGTAAAATTCTTCTGGTAGTTGTTGTCTGTGAAGTCATACTATATTTCCAGGTAGTTGAGTGCCGTCTTGTAGAATTTGAAAAAATCATGTTTGATTGTTGCTGCTTTTTGGTCTGGAAACTGTTGGAGAATAGCACTGGTCTCCATTCCAAAGAAGCAATCAATTTGTCGCTGTTGGAGTTTTGTCTTGAGAGTGAGCATTATGACATATAGCTCCCAGAATGTCCCATCCTGTCCCTCCAACAGCAGCACAACATCATGGAAGATCTTCAGTATGTTACTGAGGAAAGCCAGGTAGGCCTGTAGCTCAAGGGGTTGCCCCTCACCATCCTGATCTGTTTTTAACAGCTGCCACAATGCTTTTGGTCACTGATTCTCTCCAAGTGACAAGACACAGCTCTTCATAGCTGACCAGCTGTCATGTAGCCTCTAGACAGCAGGCCACAGACTCAACCATCTTGTGGGTACATGTCTCTGTACAACATGATAATCTTCTTCCACAAAGGCAAAAACTGCTTTCAATTCTTCTGTATGCTGTGCAGACACTGAAAAGTGACTGAATATTTTGTTCACTAGAGTCAGTGTCAATGTTCAGCACGTCTCCAGCATGCTTTGCACAGTTGTGTACTATGTGGGCCATACAGTTTGCCTTGATGATATCACTGTTGTCTGCCTTTAGCTTTTGGAAAACAGAATAGGTTTTTCCCATAGTTTACACTAGCATTATCAGCAGTCAAGCTGAAATCATGTCCAGCAACTGGCCGTTTCCTCTAACTTGCTTGTAATCTAGCAGTGTATGGTAGCTGGTATGTATGGTGGTTTGCATTGGTTTTTGTTGGTGGGCGCGCCCTTAACCTGCGTCTGCATTGACATGACCAAATAGCCCACCATGCCCCCTGATGACAGTCCTCGCTGCTTTCCCCACACAGCCATTTGATAAATGCTAGATTATAAAACACGCATTTCAAAACAGGAGTCTGACTGTCAATAAAAATGCAGGACAACATCTCAATTTGCGGGACGTGTGAAAAGTAATGAAATGCATGACTGTCCCGCACAAAGCGGGATATCTGGTCACCCTACCAATACCCAAACAAAAAAACTGTAGAAAGGGGTGGCTCCTGCCTAGTTCCTCTCTTTAAAGCCTCTGTGTGCACTTCTAACAGATACGGAGCCAAATCAGATGCAAATATCTTATATTTCAGTATTGTAACCATTGGGTCCTGGGGCCTTTCCCGCTGGCAGAGCCTGAATCACTTCTATAATTTCCTCAGTAGTTATGTCTGAATCAAGAAATTCTCTCTGCTCATCTGTCAACTTTAGTTGTCAGCTCTAATGGCTCTAAAAAAATTACACATCTCTGCTTCTGTGGAGGTAGATGCAGATCCATAAAAATCTATATAAAATTCTTTAAAAGTCTTATTAATCTCTATATTTTCCAGTATTATATCCCCAGACAAAGATCTAACTGCTGGAAGAGTAGCAGCCACTTCCTTTTATTTTTCTGGCAAGCAAATTCCCTACTTTATCCACTCTTTATAAACCGGTTCTTGTAATATTGATTAATTAAATTGCCATTGTCTTTCTCATTGGAACAGCAAGTTCAGACACACCAAGGCATTATCAATATTATATGTTTCCTATAGAACAGCTCCTCACATAAGGAATACGTGTTTTAGATATTAAATAAAAATCTATCCTAGAATAAATCTTGTGCACTGCTGAGAAAAACGTATATTCTTTCCCACATGGGTTCAGAATTCTCCAAAAGAACTGTCTCCTAGAGAACTACACATCCTCTTCAGCGTTAACAAAGTCTAAGGTGCCCTACCAGCCATCCCCCTTCTATGATCAAGAGTAGGGTCCATTAGCAAATTACAATCCCCTCAATCACAATTATGTCATAATCCCCAGCAGCATGTAGTTTACCTTCTAGATCTACAAAGAAGGCCTGATCATCGGAATTGGGTGCATAGATATTAGCCAAAATAATTGTTTGTTCCTGTATTTCTGCCAAAACAATATACTGAACAAAATAACGCTTTCTGAATTGTCTTTAACTTATTTAATGCATTTAAACTGTAACTGTTTGCTAATCAATACTTTTACTACACTTACAGCATTTAGCAGATGCTGTTATCCAGAGCGACTCACAAAACTGCTTACAGAATGTGTAGCTAGTACAAATAGGTTAGGGTCCAAATTCCCTCTGAGTCCAGAAGCTTGTCAGAACAAGAGCCATTGCTGATACCTAGAAAGAAAGGAGTTAAGTGCAGTATAGGCACATTATAAGTGCAAAAACTATTGCTCACCTAAAAAAACACAAAAAGACTAGTGCTCATCTAAGAGGATGTAAAGAGATGGGTCTTGGGTCTGCATTAGAAATAGAGTCTGCTGTTTTGGACAGGCAGTAGAAGTTTGTTAGTTATGGTTACACTTATATAGCACCTTTCTAGATACCCAAGGACGCTTTACAATCTACACTGCTCAGAACGCTCAATTCACACACACACTGGCGAGAAGCGGCAGCCAAACGCGCACAGCGTACTCTCGACCAGAAACGACCATCCACCTGGAGGACTGCATCGGGCACTAGGATTTCACCCAGGACAGAGCACCAATCCATATCTGGGCGCACACACATTCACTCACACATACACACTCATTAACTCACAAACCAGGACAGTTATTATTACAGAAACCAATTCACCTACCCTCCATGTTTTTGGACTGTGGGAGGAAACCGGAGACCCCGGAGGAAACCCACGCAGACACGGGGAGAACATGGAAACTCCACCCAGATGGGACTTGAACCCAAGATCCCAGTGCTGGGAGGCGAACGTGCTAACCACCAAGCCGCCGTGCCGCCGTGTTCCTCCATCTGGGCGCCAGGACCGAGAAGATTCTTGACGTTAGCCCTCGTTAGATTGAAGACAAGCCATGCAGCTATTCTGTATCAGTTGAACAGGCCTCATGGCCCATAGAGGAAGACCAGACAGGAGTGAGTTGCAGCAGTCAAGCCTTGAAATGACTAGAGACTGGACAAGCACCTGGGCAGCCTCCTGAGAAAGAAAGTGTCGGATCAGCCGGATGTTGTACAGAAGGAATCTGCAATATACCGCGATATAAGTTGCAAATGATAGCTGGCCATCAAGAATCACACCAAGGCTCCTTGCATCATCAGATAAAACAACTGAGGAGTTCACAAATAAGATAGTAAGATCTTGGTGAGGGCCAGCAGTTCCAGGAATGAAAAGCAGCTCAGTCTTTGTAGGATTGAGCTTCAGGTGTTGAGCCACCATCCAAGAAACCATGTCAGTTAGACATGACAAGATGCAACTGGAAACCTGAGTGTCAGATGGTGGGAAGGAAAGTATTAGTTGAGTGTCATCAGTATAACAGTGGTAAAAGAAACCATGAGAGGTAATTATATCACCAAGTGAACAGGTAAGAGTGATCCTCCAGATAAGACTCAAACCATTTCCATGCCATACCAGCGATTCCGAAGCTGTTGAGGACAGACAAAAGGATCTTATTGTTGACTGTGTCAAAGGCTGCAGAGAGGTCCAGATTTTGCTGCCTGGAGCTTCTCAGTAATTGCTACAAAGGTAGTTTTGGTTGTGTGTGCCGGTTGGAAGCCAGAGAGGTTGGTGTCATGGACTTGATTCTGGGTAAGAGACAGAGACAATTAAGACTGCACATTTTTAGAGAGGAAAAGGAGTGATACCAGTCTGTAGTTGCTGAAGTCTGAGGAGGTCAGGGTGGGCTTCTTCAGATTGGAAGCCACCCAGTGGTCTTGATGGAACTTGTGCAGAAAACAAGTAACTGTTTATGATGAATGTGATGAATGGCATGAAAGTCTGAGATTGACTGGAGCAGTGTTGATGGGACTTTTACTAGAGCCTTCACTGCATAACACATGACTAAATGACCCTGAGCAGAGTTTCCTAGATTCTTCTACTGAAACATGCATTTCTTGTAGGAACACCACATCATAATTTTGTTTAAAGCTGTTCAAGACCTTTCTCCTCTTAATTGGTTTTTCCAAAGCTTTCCTCTGAACTTTGCACAGTGAAACCACCCCCAAGGTCTATTCCACAGAAAACCAAAGGTCCATGAAACATTTATAAGGCTCAGTCGACCAGTCCCAAAAGCTCCAACCCTATAATAAACCATCACAACCCTAGAAGAGGGAGAACAGGGTCATGTCATACTGTTCCACAATGAATGAGGGATGAGTCCCCATATCAAACATGTCTACAATCCCTCACACTATAGTGCTAACGAACACCAGAGCCTTCTTAGGACAGTCAAAAGTCTTAACTCTCTCTTTAGTTTCGATTTTCAACTTACTTGGGTAGAACAATCGGAATCTCATCTCCTGTTCATGCAGTTTTTCCTTGCATTTCTTGAATTTGTCACGTTTCATCTGTATGGCTCTGGATTAGCTGTGGAATAGCATTATGTTGTTATTTTCTCAGCACAGCTTTCCTTTAGCCCTCGCTGCTCATAGCACTTACTCCCTATCTGAAAACCTTAGCCAGCAAGAGTCTGGGTCTGTCTCTGGCCTTCTGCTGGGGACCCATGCCTTTGTGTGCACTTTCAATTTCTTCACCAGCTCAAGCCAATGTGGAATTCGGTCCTCCAAGAATTCTCCCATCTCTTCCTTCATTACTGTCAAGAACCCCAATACCACGATGAACACTGCTGTGTAATGTGCAATGTCCTTCTCTCTGTGTCCTTCAATTTTTCCAACAGCAGGTTAATCCACTGGCAGGATAATTCAGAACTTGCACCAAAACACTTAGCGACTGTCCTAGTAACATGATAAACATACCCACAGAAACTTTAAAATGTCTGCTTTTGAAATATATGGCTGAAAACAAATTTTATTTTACCTGGTTGTTATAGAAAGATAATTAGCAATAAGCTCTTCTCACTCAGAGACTCAGACGGCAATCCTTGATGGCCCACATATTCATATGATAATAGCATGCTAAACCATCCGCTCTTATTGGAGGATTATGATGTGTGAAAACACTCATTTTAGTAATATAAACATATGCAAATGGCTTTGTTTTTGCAATGAGCGTGGAGCTCTAAGACACATTCAGTGCAGTCACATTTCATCCACCTGCGGAGGAACTGCTTCATTTTGTATTGAGTAAATGAAATATATTTGACTCATTTGGTGCTCCCTTCCTGGATCAGGGCCTTGTCGTGGCGGAAGGGCTTGTGTGGTCTCATGACCTCCAGGGCTATGTCGTTGGGAGCTGTTAGCTCCCAGTAGGGTCTCCCATGGCGAACAGGTCTGGAGTGAAGATCCAGACAAACATGATCCAAAAGCATCCCTATGAGTACACCCCTGTACCGGGACTTACCCCCTGGAGCCAGACCTGGGGGTAGTGTCAGACGGCGAGCGCCTGGTGGCCGGGCAGCCCACGTAACCCGGCCGGGCTCAGCCCGAAATGGCAACGTGGGAAGATCATGTGGGCTCACCACCCGCAAGATCCAGAGTAGGGGTGTGGTGCAATGCCCATCGGGCACAGAGCGGGGGCGAAGGGGCCCCTGGTGTCATGGAACTTGTCAGCGGAAACTGGTTCTTGGTACGTGAAACATAACCTCACTGGGGGGGAAAGAGCCAGAGCTGGTGCGTGAGGTTGAGAGATATCAGCTAGATATAGTTTGGTTCCAGAGCCTACACTGTGTGTAGAGGTGAGCCCAACTCCTCGATAGGGGTTGGTCTCTCTCCTACTCAGGAGTTGCACAGGGTGAGAGGCGCCGGGCTGGTGTGGGGATACTCACAAGTTCCCGGCTGGCGCCTGTACAGCTGGATTTTGTCCCAGTAAACCAGAGGGTCACCTCAATGCGGCTGCGGCTTGCAGAGAGGAAAACTTTGACTGTTGTGTGTGCGTATGCACCGAATAGCAGCTCAGAATATTCGGCCTTCTTGGAGGCAGTGAGTGGAGTTCTAGAGGGGATTCCATGCACTGACTCTATTGTTTTACTGGGGGACTTCAATGCTCACGTTGGCAATGACTGGGAGACCTGGAGAGGAGTGATTGGGAGGAACTAAACCTGATCTAAGCCTGATCTAAACCCGAGTGGTGTGATGTTGTTGGTCTTCTGATTGGCTAGCTCGGGGAACTTCCGTTTCTGCGGATGAGCCATGAGCCATAAAGCAAAGCTCTCAAGTTACCGGTCAGTCTACGTCCCCACTCTCACCTATGGTCATGAGCTCTGGGTAATGACCGAAAGAACAAGATCGCGGATACAAGCGGCCAAAATGAACTTTCTCAGATGGATCGCTGGGCGTACTCTCCGTGATCAGGTGAGGAGCTCAGTGACTAGGGAGGAGCTCGGAGTAGAGTCGTTGCTCCTTCGCATTGAGAGAAGTCAGTTGAGGTGGTTTGGGCATCTGATCAGGATGCCTCCTGGATGCCTCCCACTGGAGGTATACCAGGTACGTCCAACTGGAAGGAGGCCCCTGGGTAGACCCAGGACACGCTGGAGGGATTATATCTCACATGGAATTGCATAGTGATTCCATTTATCCCACATGGAATTGCATAGTAGACAATTCACTTTGGACTTCACTTATGTCTTTGTGTGTTCCCGTTTCTGTACGTTTCAATATTGCTTACACTTTACCCCACGCGTGATTCTATTGTGTGGACAGGGTAGTTGGAGCGCCTTATACACTCACTCACGTAGGAAGTAATTTGTATATACACACTAGGCTAGGAGTGGGTGCCACTAATGTTAGTTAGGTTTGACCATGTTTATATGTAGTTTACTTAATCTTATGTACTTTGGCACCGTCCTTTGTCCACCATTAGACAATTTGGGGCTATTTTTTGTTTATCTGTTTTCAGATAATTATGAATACTACTTCACCATATGTTCACAATATATGTATACAATCTCATTCGGATTTGTTGTATAGCTATAACAAACTATATAACAAATTATAGGATTAAGTATGTATGTATGTATGTATGTGTCTCCTGTCTCTACAAAGAACATGTAAGGCCTTTGAATAGTTCTGTTGTGTTTGTTGATATACCCTTTGTTTTGTGATTTGTGCCTTATGTAAACATTTGATTATCACCTCTACTTGGAAGTTTCTTGTGCATTCCCTTATTACATCTTGTTATATGCTCTAATGTTACTCCTCACTTACCTCTAGGAGGAGCTCGTCCAGGATCTGTTGATCCCACCCACATCATAAACTGTGGTGGGCATTGAACATATATGATAGTTGAGGGTATGGGACAACCCTTTGGTAGGTGGTAGTCTTGTTTTGTAGTACTTAGCTAGTTGTCTCTTGTGTAGCCACATGGCAAACTTTGACTTGAAGGGTTGTTTTTTAATCACCTAGCATTGAAGTTCTTGAGACTTGTCATTCATTATATGTAACCACTTATCCAGTTCAGGGTTGCGGTGAGCTAGAGCCTACCTGGAGTCATTGGGGGCAAGGCAGGAATACACCCTGGAGGGGGCGCCAGTCCTTCACAGACACACACATATATTCACTCACACCTACGGACAGTTTGAGTCGCCAATCCACCTACCAACGTGTGTTTTTGGATTGTGGGAGCACCCGGAGGAAACCCACGCAGACATGGGGAGAACACACCAACTACTCACAGACAGTCACCCGGAGCGTGAATCGAACCCAGGTCCCTGGAGCTATGTGACTGCGACACTACCTGCTGCGCCACTGTGCCGCCCTTCTTGAGACTTGTAAGAAGGATAATTTGATTTTAGTAGCAAACCACTTCAGTCTTCCTATAATACGGGCTATGTTAAAAACAAAGATCTGCGATATTGTTTTATCTAGTAGAAGTGGGGCATGTTGAGTGTACAACCAGTGGTGTATACTATTTGTGGTGAAATTTCTGCACCTGCAGAGGCCACTACATCAGAAAAGGGCGATTCAATGTAACGGGCAGTGGCTACTGTTGGAGACAGCCCAGAGAGGTCTGAGGTTATGGGTGAAGCAGAGGAAAGGACAGTTTTGCCTCCATATGCCCCTGCCACCCCTGTGTGTGTGTGTCTGTTTTAGCAGGAGAACCCCTGGATTTACCCCTGGCCCAGCTTCAGAGCATGTTGATATAGTAGTCCAGTTCTTTTTGTCTTTAGCACAGGCAAGATGCTTCTGATGCTGTCTCTTGTTCAAGAGTGGTTTGAATGCAACAGCTGAAACCCGTGTTTCTCACACACCTGTGTGGTGGTTCTTGAAGCACTGACTCTAGCTGCAGTCCAGTCTTTGTGAATCTCTCTCACATTTTTGAATGGGTTTTGTTTCACAATCCTCTCCAGAGTGTGGTTATCCCTATTGCTTGTACACATTTTTTCTACCACATTTTCCTTTGCTTCTATTAATGTGCTTGGACACAGCTCTGTGAACAGCCAGCCTCTTTAGCAATGATGTTTTGTGTCTTGCCCTGCTGGTGTAAGGTGTCAGTGGTGGTCATCTTTTGGACAACTGTGAAGTCAACTTCTATCTCCATCACGTCAACAGCTTCTGTCCCTCCTGACAACACTGCCATCCTGGTCCACACCCTGGTCACATCGTTCCTGGACAGAATGCTGCTGCCCATATCATCACCAGAACCTCATTTATTCATCACATCACCTCTGTTCTTCAACAGCTCCCTGTAAAATTTTGCATCGATTTTAAATGTATACTGCTCACCTTTAAGGCCATCCATCACCTTGCCCCTCCATACCTCAACGAGCTATTTCACATGAACTGGCCTAGATCTAGATCTTTCAGCCACTTGCCCCCCCCCCCCCCCCGTCTCTGAAACTCCCTCGCAGAGGACACATATTATTGACTCGCTGGACATTTTCAAATCACACCTCAAAACCCACATTTAGGATGGCATACGGTCTTTAGCCTGCTCCCTTAATTTTGTTATTTTTTTAATTTGCTTCTCTGTTTTATAGTTTATATGTTGTTTGTACATGTCTTGCTTTGATTTTTATTTCTTTATGTATGGTGAAATTGAGAGTCCTGAAAGGCACCTAAAATAAAATATTATTATTATTTCTCAGCCCATTCATTCTGTGGTTCACATTCAGTTTTTAAATGTTTGGGTTTACAGTATATGAAACTGCCTTTGCACATAGTTACTTTGTCTTCAAACCTTTGGTATATTCAGATTAGCAGTGTATGAATCCTTGCCAGTTGAGGGTGCTGATTTGATTGTAGGCGATGATGTAGCTAGAGGAAAGATTTTCCCCATGTTGGAAGTTTTGGATGCTCCTATAGCCCTTTGGCTGTTGTAGATGCTGGTCTTAGTCATACATCACTTGTGACAGTGCAAAAGGCAGATTCTAGTTTTGAAAAAAAAAACTTTAATTACTTTTAATTACTTTTAATTAATTACTGCTAATTTCACTGAAAAATCTGCAGATGAGGATTGACAGGTAATTTATTATCTTGGCGATGGCTTGCTCATGAGGCGGTGGAGATCTGTTAAGGATACTGAGTTGCACATGGTCCATCAGATTGTTGTTCCATTTGACTACAGACAACATGTTCTACAAATGGTACATCAAAGTAAGTGGTCTGGTCATTTGGGTGTGACAAAAACATACAGCCGTGTCTTGAAATGTTCTTTTTCTGGCCATCTCTTAAGAGGGATGTTGCAGAGTTTTTTCCGGACATGCCATACATGTCAGTGCACAAACAAACCTAACCAGGTGATTATTCCTGCTCCCTGTTTTCCTGTGCCTGTTATGGGAGAACCATTTGAAAGGGTTATAAGTTGTGTTGGACCTTCAGTGTTCAGGTAGACAACCTATATCTGTTTCAGAATATGTGTATACGTTTCATGAGAGGTTGTGTAAAAGCATGGGACATAGCTAGAGAGTCCTTAGAAATGTCCCAAAAACACATGAAGGAGCACTATGACAAGAAGTCTGTTTGTCATGATTTTAAGCCAGGAGATCAAGTGTTAGTTTTAATGCTTACGTCTGGGTCCTGTCTTTAATGGACCATTACTTCATGCTTTTATGGACCATACATTGCTGAAAAGAAGTTGAGTGAACTATATAGTCCAAACTCCAGAACATAAACGTGGTACTCAGCTTTGTCATGTTAACATGTTGAAGTCTTACTATCATATGGGTATTTTGATTTGATTTTACAAGCCTTTTAAGTGATGTGCCTATTTAGTACAAGTTACGTGAGGTTAATAATTTCTCAGTGTGAGAAATATCTCAGGTGTGGCGAGTGAGCATGTGAACTTGAAATGTGAGCCTTTATTCTGTTCCCTGTAATATAAGCAGTACAGGCTGTAGTGTAATGAGATGAATGTGCATTAATTTCTAACAAGAAATCTGACTTTTTGGGACTTTAGCCTGGTTACTATCAGTAACCTCTCTGTCACTCTTTTCACCCCCTTTCCCCAGGATCGGAATCCAGATAACCTTTTGGTGCCTAAAAGTCTGTATCAGAAGGTTGTAAAACAAACATTACAGACCACTCCAGGCCCTGTGTATGACACAAGGTCACCAGGGGGCAAGAAAAGAATTAGGCTCCCAGTTTCAAGCTCCCATTTATCTCAAAGGTTTTGAAGAAAGTTGTATTTTTGCAGCTGTATCCTAAAGGTGTTCCAGTCTGGTTTTAATCTCCTTCATTGCACTGAAACTGCTCTGTTAATAGTTTTTAATAATATTTTATTAATTACTGATTCAGGGGATTCTTATGCTTTGGTATGGTTTTGACATGGTGGATCACATCATCCTTATTGGAGCTATATGTTGGTATACAAGGCACCGCTTTGGAATGGTTTAGATGTTATCTGTCTGACAGTTTCTCTGTGAGCCTTGGTGATTGTATCCTCCTCAGCACCTCTTACATGTGGAGTTCCCCAGGGTTCCATTCTTGGGCCAGTTTTATTTTCATTATACATGCTTCCCTTGGGATCCATTCTGAGGAAATATCGTATATCCTTCTATATTTATGCAGATGACACCCAAATCTATTTGTCTCTACGATAAAGCAATACAAACCCCTTAAAAGGCTCTTGAGGACATCAAAGTTTGGATGGCTTCAATTTTTTTAAACTTCAATGAAAGTAAACCTGAAGTGCTGATTTTTGGACTCAGTCGTGTCACTGAGGCCCCTTATAAGGACTTATGTTCTTTGGACACCTATGTAAGGCTAAAAATCTTGGTGTCATAATAGACAGTGATTTTAAGTTAGACAAACAGATAAATTTGGTCATTAAATATAGTTTCTTTCAGCTGAGGCTTTTAACCACGGTGAAGCCATTTTTATCCTTCAATGATTTTGAGAGGGCTATATATGCTTTTATTTCTTTCAGACTCGATTATTGTAGTGGGCTTTGTGCTGCAGTTGTTTAGTCCTGCATCTCATGGCTACAGTTGGTTCAAAATGCTGCTGCTCATTTTTTAACAAGAACACGTAAACGAGAACATCTTGCCCATACTAGCTTCCCTTCATTTGTTTCCTGTCTGTTTTACAAGTTATTTTAAGATCTTGCTCTTTGTTTATAATCATTGAATGGTTTAGTTTCAACCTATCTCTGAGCTTTTGCAGCCATAATTTCAATCAAGGTCATTTTGATCCCTGATCAGCTCCTTCTGGTAGTCCCTAAAGCCAGGCTGAAGCTCAGAGGTGATCGGGCCTTTCCCTCTAAACTATAGAATGAATTGCAACTACATGTTAGGCTAGCACCTATTCTACTGGCTTTTAAATCCTGTCTTAAATCTGATTTTTATTCTTCGACTTGATCAACATTTGTTGCTTTGAAAATGTGCTTTATGAATAAAATAGACATTGACACTGACGTTGGCACACAGCATACAGCTAAAATTGTCTGTCGCTATGAATAACATGGTTCAGAAATTAACTGCACAACAAATTGCCAACTGTCAGTTCTCTTACAGTCTTTTTTTTTTTTTAATCACAGAGCAAAGAGAAAAAAACAAACCCAAAAAAAAAAACGGGTATTTGGGAAGGGGGTGCATATCCGCACCAATGCAAATCTACACCCTTGGGTTTAGGGTATGCAACATCCGATCTGTCCCACAGAATGAAGCAGGAAAAGAACAAGGGGAAGACAAATAAGCAGAATAATATATTTTTGAGTTTGTATGTGTTTTTTTCTGTTGGGCTAATTAAAGAAAAGAAGCAGATAAAGCTTTGGTTGGAGTTTGTGTATATAAATTGTGTTTGTGTTCTGGTGGGCTGGATGCAGATTCTTTGTTGATAAATTATTCTTTAAAAAGTATTTTAAAAATTGCAAGATATCATGTTTTGATTTCACTGGTTGAAATTAAATTGTTTTGTAACTGAGTAATTTATTTATTAAAAAAAAATAATAAAAATAAAACTTGTGTTATAGCCTAAAGTCCAGGTGATGTATGTGCAATACATGTACAAGTTGTTTAGGTACTTATATAATACTTAGTTAAAATGTATTTTATGCCAAGCATATTTTAGCTTGTATTTACAGAGAGGGTGCTAAATTAAATTCAGATTTCTGTGACTTTAGTTTACAGTCCACACAGCTTATTTTATGCTGCACTTAAATGGTACTTAAAGTTACACTTTAAATTACAGCCTACACTTCCTATTATATAGAGTATTTAAGGGTAAGTTATAGGAAAGCACCGGGTACTAAGCTATGCTAACATAACACTTAAGGGTAAGTCTAGAGAATGCACATTTATTTTATTTTCTGGATTCAAAAGAAACCGTGCGCTACCAGTCTGTTTCACAAAGATGAAGCGCGTTCTTCTCTCCCAATCCTCTGTGGCATAGTCTAGCTCTGAGTACCGACTGACAGGAAATGCGCCAAAAACGTCCCTAACTCCCAAGCTAGCAAAATTTTATCTGCCCACTCAGGCCGAATCACGCACGCCGGAACAAAAACACACGGCCCGATGCCGGCACGCGGAGTCGGCATTGTCTCGAACGGAATGTACGGCCGTAGAGTGGGCCGATAGTTTTGGCCTGAGTCTGGGAAACTCTCGGCCCAAACTTGGCCGAGTGTTGTGGCTGAGGTGCGGCTCAAATGACTCGCCCCTAGTCCGGCACGCCATAACTAAGTCGCGATTACCGGACCACGGCCGAGTTTGAGCCAGAAGCACGCCTTTAGTGCCAGACTTGGCCCAGATCTGGCTCATTATCAGTTGTAATAGTTTATTTCTATACACCCCCCCCACCCCCAAACACACACACACACACACACACACACACACCCCACCACCCTCCCCTCCCTCAGAAAAGGGTACAGTCTGGTTCATGGTGAAATTTCTGCTTTATTAAATAACTTACAGTCTCAGAAAAAAAGAAAAAAGGTACATTATTGGTCACTAAAGGTACAAGTGTTTAAAAGTCCAGTTTTGTTCCTTAAAGGTACATTGCATTCTCTTCTCCAGAGGGTGAGATACATGTTTGTAATATTTCATTATAGAAATGTCATATAACAAAAACATAAAAGTATTGGAGATGAAACAGAGTGTATGAAATCAACACATTTTAAAATCTACAATTATAATATAATTGTTCCCTAATTAAATGTACAAATATGTACAA
The DNA here is from genome assembly GCF_029633855.1 of Hoplias malabaricus. NCBI lineage: Eukaryota > Metazoa > Chordata > Actinopteri > Characiformes > Erythrinidae > Hoplias > Hoplias malabaricus. Next base: position 18,775,689 of record NC_089811.1, on the reverse strand, counting down.
TTGAGGGTACCACCACAATGACAACATATCTGACAATGCAAATTTTTTTTCATACAACCTTGAAACAATGTAAACATACAGCAATTGCAATGTATACAAACAGTACATAAAAATCAATAAATAGAAAATACATTTGTAACTGGCATTGAAATTTGAAATTGGCAGTGTCATGATTTCCTAAATCCTATTAACACTCAAATACTGTTTTGTATTTGACAAAACAGTAAACAATTGGTTTTACACCCTAAGAACTGCCATTTAAATTCAGACTTCAATATACCATGCTAAGGCCATATAACAAATCACTTAAAATACAAAAATAATTCACCAGTAGGGTTGGAAAAGTAAAAAAAAATGAATGGCAGAAAGGTACTTTAAAACAAATATATGGAAGTACACATTTGACACTTATTCACGGCACACATCAGCTCCATCAACAGTTTGCAAGCACCTGCTGTGCTGTCACATTTTGTCAATACCTCACTGCCCTCAACAATGATGGAAACATCAGCCGTATCCTTATCTCTGGCAGCCTGGACAACAGGAATCTTCAGGATGTGCAGTGTAGTGAAAGAATGCTCAAGTGTACCCAGTAAACAAGGAACGTCCCTGGACGTTCAAAATAGGTCTAAAATTAGTCTGTCCGTCAAGGACATATTTTAAATATCAATGGACGTCCAAAATCCATCTTAATAAGTTAGTTAAGTGGTGACCAATCGATAATGTCAGTGGACGTCCAAAACGCGTTTTATACAAGTAATTTATTTCGGGACCAATTAATAACGTCAATGGACGTCCAAAATACGTCTAATAGTTGTCTTTTCAATGTCTGTGTTTGGACGTCTTTTCAACTTTCATTTTCAACCTTAAGAGAACGTTGATTAGACGGCAGTCATTACATGACCTCAGTTGTACTCCTTGTTGAATTCCAGCTCTATAATTAAACATATAGAGATTATGTACATGTTCTGTTCTCTTCAATATATTTTCTTTAAAAATATTTAACAAAAAACTGTAAACTGCTTGGGCAGCGGTGGCGCAGCAGGTAGTGTCGCAGTCACACAGCTCGAGGGACCTGGAGGTTGTGGGTTCGTTTCCCGCTACGGGTGACTGTCTGTGAGGAGTTGGTGTGTTCTCCCTGTGTCCGTGTGGGTTTCCTCCGGGTGCTCCGGTTTCCTCCCACAGTCCAAAAACACACATTCGTAGGTTGATTGGCGACTCAAAAGTGTCCATAGGTGTGAATGTGTGTGTGTGTGTGTCTGTGTTGCCCTGTGAAGGACTGGTGCCCCCTCCAGGGTGTATTCCCGCCTTGCGTCCAATGATTCCAGGTAGGCTCTGGACCAACCGCGACCCTGAATTGGATAAGCGGTTACAGATAATGAATGAATGAATGTAAACTGCTTATTCATGCAAATTCATTAACTACAGAACTTCAAATGTAAAAGATTACAGTATTATATATTATACAGGTTATAGTATAAAGAGTTTTACAAACGATTATGCTACTACTGATGCTAAAGATCTCATCTAAGTAACTTAACCTCCTATCTGCTTTTCTCCCTGCCCACCTGCATTTTTCACTGCCCTACTAATTTTCTTACTGCAGTCCATCTTTACATAATTACATAAAGAAAATGAGTTAGTTCATGTTCATAGTTAATTTTGAAAAATGTAACTAACTTCACAGATCCAAACATAAACTACTTCACATGCTTTTGTTTAGTATTTTTTTCTCTCAGTAAATAGGCTTCTATCGTTTTCAATATAACCTCCTTCAACCCATTAATCACTAGCCCAAAATCACTGCTACTCCCTAACAAAGAATTAGTGTTGTCACGCCCTCGTCTCGTCTCGTGTTTTCCTGTTCTCAGCACATGGCTTTGTTTTGTTGTTGTTCCTAGCTCCGCCCTGGTTCCACCCTAGCCCCACCTTAGTCCTGCCTCTGTCTCGTTATTGTCTTCAGGTGTTTCTAGTTTGTTATTGTATTTAAGTCCCCTTCCCTCACTTCCTGTTGTCGTTCATTGTTCCTGGTTTCGTTGGCCGTGTTGTTCTTTGGATTGTTCCTGGTTTCGTTAGCTCTGTTCTTCTTAGTGTTCTTTGTAGTCTCCTTTGTTTCTCTTGCTCGTTTCTCGTGCTCGTGTCATGCCCGCTTCATGCCCCCTAGTCTGTTAATGTTTGTCTCGTTTATCTCTTGTAAATAAAGTTTGTGTTAATAGCGTTTGCGTCCGCCCTCAATCAGTCCTCACCCCGCACGCCTAACAAGTGTATGTGGAATTATATATTCAAAGCATTACATTACCCCAAAAACCAGAACTGAGATTGATAATGTTAGCTAGTACCTTATGTCTTCTTAATGTGTTTAAGCAGTTTAATTTCTTATTTTATTTCTTATACTGAGGTATGTGGTTCTGTGTGAAATAAAAACCCCACAAAAATGCTCACATCGTCTTGTAAAATAATTACTCAAATTAAAATAACTCATATGGGCGATTGTCATGTCATTTAAATGTTTTCTATTTCAGAGGAAAAAAAAGAGCTAGCTACATGCAGGGTGCCGCATTCACGCCGAGTCACAACCAGCCGAAAGTACCAACGTGCAGCCAGAATTGGGCCAGACGCGGCGTGCCGCATTCACGCTGAGACGGCAGCCAGCCGACAGTGCCGAGCCTGAGCCAGAATCGGCCCAGATCTACCTTGCTAGCTGGGTCTTGTTTTTCGGTTCAGTGAAAGCACAGCTCATTACAACTAGACTGAAGCACCCTCTACTGTGTGATACAGGTAACAACATAGATTCAACCCCAAAAAAAAACATAACAGACATTTACACTCCCACCAAATCATGACAAGAACATGTTAACAATGATTCATGCATGACAAATGGACGTTAAAGAAGTAGCGAACAAACAAAATACAGTTAACATCACACGTTAACTTTCAGTAATATGAAATGATGTGAGAGCAATAAACAACATCAATTAGCGACTTTCTAAATGGACTAAAGGTTTTTGAACAGGTCGCTCAATTATGTGAGGTTTGTGTATTGTATCTTGCTTCTTCTTCAAACCATCTTCTTCTTGTGGTGCTTCAACCACTCGACCCAGTTGCCACTGTCTTCTGTGAAGCATGTCGTCCTTTCCGACGAGGGCGGTGCCATTTTTGTCTTGTAGATATGTTCAGAAGGTACTCCATTTTCCACCTTAGTGGTCGGCCATTGATTATGGACATTGCTTCATAAAATAATGTTCTTAGAGAAGCGTCATCCAGCCTGCCTCTGGTGATTGCACCAGAGTGACATTGAGAACATTGCGGATGGTCTGAATCTGTCATTCCCACACACCTCCAGCATGGCTAGCAGATGTGGCATTGAATACGAACTCACACTGCTTATCTGCCAGGAATGCCTCCAGGGCATTTGTGTCACATTCTTTGAGAGCCTCCCTTAGTTCATTCTTGGCCACAGTGAAATGTGTACCTTGATCACAGTACAGCTTATAGACAGCTCCTCTTAAACTGATAAAGCATCTTAGGGCATTAATGAAAGAGTCTGTAGACAGGTTCTCTAACATTTCAATGTGGACTGCACGAGACGAGAGGCAGGTAAGAAGGAGCCCATACCTCTTTTGCTCATTGCGGCCTTGCTTGGTGGTGAATGGTCCGAAACAGTTCAAATCAATCCTTTGGTAACTCAGACATACATTGTTCGTCTGTAGGCTGCCGAAGTTTTCGACACTGTACACATTTGCTTATTAGCTTTGCAAATTCTTTGCTCCCACCAATCACCCAAAACCCATTAGCTCTGATTTCCATGAGTGTCTGGCTTCTGCCTTGATGACAAATATTTGCATGAAAGTGAGATATGATCAGCATTGTGATGTGATGCTCTTTTGGGAGGATAATAGGGTGTTTCAGTCCTTGGCAGAATGTTGACTTCTTTAGTCTTCCACCAACATGGAGAAGTCCCTGATCCACAATGGGATCCAGTTGAAAAAGAGGGCTTGAGCCTGGGAGGCTACCTTTTGCCTTCAACACTCTGAGCGCTTGAAAGGAGGCTTGCTGCTGGAGGAGTTTTATTACTATGTCAGCAGCTTCTTTGCGTTCATCTGCAGTTACAACATTGCCATATTGGGTTTTGCTTGGTCTCAGTCTTTTTACTCTTGCAACCACTTTAAGAAGCATTGACCAGCTAGAAAACCTTTCAAAATGACTGAGGAATGTTTTGGCTGCTTTAACTTCTGGATCTCCTACCAAGCAACTCAGCTGAGGGGGTGGCTGAGTAAGAAATCTCTTGTTCCCACAGAAACTTTGGGCCAGACAACCAGCAGGTTGTCATGATCTCTGATGCACTAAGGCCTCTAGAGGCATGGATTCTGAGTTGTGTCAATGTAGTGCCACTGTTTGGGATCTGTAGTTTCCCTAATCAGCTGTACAAGATTTGCAACGAAGACGTGGAATCTTCGTGCCTTGTTGTTGATGTATGCCAAGACTACTTGGGAGTCAGTCCAAAAGAACTCCTCATCAATGTTCATCTCAAGCTCTGATTTTAGCATAACGCTCATTTTGGCTGAGGTGACTGCAGCTGAGAGTTATAGTCGTGGGATGCTTGTGACCTTGGAAGGTGCAATTCTAGCTTTAGCTATAACCAGGCTGCAGTGTACTTTGTCGTCATTGCCTTTGAACCTAATGTAGGAACATGCACAATATCCTACGTTACTGGCATCAGAGAAGTGATGCAGTTCCACTTTAGTTCTGGTGGATGGTAGCATCTGGGTACTATGACTGATTTTAGCCTTTCCAAACCATTTTTCCACTCCTCCCACCGTGAGCACAGATTGTCGGGGAAGGGGGTCATACCATTCAGTGCCTCTACAGCGCAGCTCTTGCAGGATACCTTTGCCACTTAAGGTAAAGGGAGCTACAAACCCTAGTGGGTCGTACAGAGATGAGATCATTGAAAGTATGTTCCTGCGAGTAGGGGGCTGTTCCTTTGTGTTTACATTAAAGTTGAAGGTGTCATGTTTGATTGACCACTGGATTCCAAGCACATGACCTGTGGTGTCAGGTTTGAGGTTGAGTGACTCTGTTGTGTTGGCTCTTTCTGAGGGTGCAAGATGAGAGAGAGCGTCACTTTGGTTAGAGTTGAATTTGTGCAGACGTAAACCTGCAAGTTTGCAAAGGGCTTCCGTTTCAGTGATGAGCTCTTGAGCTTCTTTGACTGAAGGGACACTTGTCAACCCATCAGCTACATAAAAGCTCCTTTCAACAAAGTCTGAAGCCTTTGGGTAGTCAGATCTGTCCTGTTGTCCTGGGAAGATCCAGCACCAAACAAATGTACAGCCATTCTGTACTCTTTGGGCTCTGTGTCTAATTGTTCATCTGGCCACCATAGGAATCGTAAATAGTTACGCATTTCAGGGCTAGCGAAGAACTGATGGGACATTCTTTTGATGTCGCAGATTACAGCAACATTCTCCCTTCTGAAACGACAATGCACTCCCACCAATGAGTTAATCATATCAGGACCTGTGAGAAGAGTATCGTTCAGTGAGATGGCAAGAAACTTAGCAGAGCAATCAAAGACAACTCTCAACATTGTTGGCTTTTTGGGGTGGTACACCCCATGGTGTGGGATGTACCATGCAATCCCATCATCAGTCACAGGAGGGTGTGGTTCTGCATCACCACTGCTGATAATGTCACTCATGAAGGCACAGTAATGCTCGTGATACTGTTTGTCAGCCTTTAGCCTTTTCTTTAGGTGGTGCAATCGAACCGTGGCTAGCCTCTTATTGTTGGGAAGAGCAGGTGGCTTATTGTCCTTAAAAGGAAGGGACATCTGGTAGTGTCCATCTTCTCTGCTTTATTGTGTCACTGAGGAGTTGTAAAAAGCAAACATCATCCTGAGATATGTACTTGTCCTCATAGTTTCTCTCGTTGAAGTCTGACTCTAGGACTTTAAGCACATCAGCAGCTGAGGGTGTGGGCATTTCTTTGACTGTAATTCAGTGTACATAATTCTGATTTCCCTCTCTATCTAAGTGGGGATTACCAGACCCAATGATGCTCCAACCAAGTATGGTTCTTTGTGTGAAAGGCTTGTTTAGCTGTCCTGTGACAATTTCTAGGGGAGTTAGTGCTGATGGACAGTCATAACCGATTAGCAAGACCACTTCACAATCCTGTAGTGGCTGTAACTAGTTGGCTAGGCCTTTAAGGTGTGGCCAGTGAAGTGTGGTTTCTCTGGTGGGAATATGGGACTTATCAACTGGGATAAAGTCATGCGAGTAAGCTTGTTTTATTTTGACATGTGTGTCAGAATCAAAGTTGCGCACCCTCAAGTCGTTATCAAGTTTACTCGCCACAACTGTATCAACAGAGGTCAATGTGTTGAGTGAGTATCCACGTTCAGCTCAGTGGCTAAATCTTCTAAAATAAAGGAAGAGTCTGAGTGTCAAGTAGGGTGTATGTGAGTATTTCTTTCTGTGGCTCGGACGCAGCTGACACAAAAACTGGTACTATGCTGGATGTGGCAGATGTTTCTCTTGTAAGTACATGGGTCATGACTTTATGCACTTCCTTGTTTGCATTCTCAACTGGGGGCACAAAGTCCTCAGGTCGCCTTCCTTCTGGTTCTTTTACTCTCTCTGTGTGTAGACAGGTGGGGTGACGTCGACCACACTTACTGCAGGAGTGACGTCCTTTGCATTCTTTATTTACGTGGCCTTTTCTCAATCATCCAAAGCAGAGGTGATTTTTTTTATGGATGAAAACTTTCTTTTCATCATTGGTTTTTGCTGCAAAAGGATGTGATTCATCCTTGCAGAACAAACAAGGTGGTTTAGGTTTATGAGTGACCACTGTGGGTAAGGGAGACCTTGTCTGGACCATTGTACTAAGTGCTTTAGCTCTTTTAATGTGTCTCTCCTCTGTTTTTTCGCTCATTAGGAATGGTGAGGCAACAGGATTGCAAGCCACTTTAGCATCCCTTTGTATGAACTGTGTGAAGTGAGCAACGCCAGGGTACTCCTGCTGTTTGTGGAGCTCCTCCACTACAATGCAACTCCATCTCTGTATTATCCAATCAGGCAGTTTCTTAAAAAGCTTGTGATTTTCCTCACAATCATTGAGGATATCCAGGACCTTGACTTGGGGAATAGCCTCTGCACAGCTTTGGAGAAAGTCTGCAAACTCTCTCAGTCCTAGGGGATTGTTAGCAGCTATTTGGGCCATGTTGCAAGCTTGGTTCTAAATGCTCTTTGGACAATGAATGGGCTGCCATACCTTTCGTGTAGAACGTTCCAGATGTCCTGGTACGCCTGCTCAGTGTTACGGAAAAAATATCCCTCTACTGCCTTTCATGCTTCACCTGCAAGATTGCTCTTTAGATACAAAATTTTCTCACATGCAGGTAAGGGTTTGTTGCCAGTTAATGCCATAAAGGATACTTTCCAATCAACAAACTTTAGAGGGTCACCACTAAAGATAGCTAGCTCAGGTACAGGATTAAGGTGAGGGAGTTTGCAAGAGCTTCAGCCAAGCTAAGTTCTTCTTGTTTTGCACTAGTGTGGCGATGCTTAAACGATGGAGCCAACAGATTTAAGGAGGGCTGTGGTACGTTGGCGGGGCCATTTAAAGTGGTTTCCAAGTTGTGGTAGGATGCTAGATTACAGTTTTCAAGGTCGTTTAAGGTGCTTAAAGCTGCAGCTATTTTCACTTCACTGTCTGCCTTTAACTGTTGCAGTTTAATTTTTTCCTGCTTGAGCCTTGCCTTTGTTTCCACTTCTTCTTGTTTTAACTTTGCCAGTGGTTTCTCTTGTTGTTTAGCGATAAGCTCACAAATGTCTGTTGTAAGCACAGCACAGGCATCCATGTTTTTTCACTATGTCTGGGTTCATACATTGTTCATAACATTGTTGTAAAACTGCATGCTTGTCCTATATGTCATGACTGGCACTGTCTAAATTTTCGGGTGAGCAGAAAGCCTTTAGCTTTGTTCTGATTTCTTTAGCTGACTCCTTCCAAGTGTTATATGCTCTGTGAAATGCCCTTTCATTTTTCTTAGCATCCTGTTCATGCATTTCCTTGCCCTTTTCAGTTAGGCATCTTTCATGATTGCTGAATCACCTCTTGCTGCTCTACGTTGTCAGGTTCTTCAGCAGGGCATGACATTTTGTTCCTTTAATGTGCGTGTTTGCTCTTTGTGATAATGTCTGGACTTAAATTTGAATGAGTGTTCCTTTAACTTTAAGACTATTTGGGAAACAACACTCAGATCAGACATTTAAACCATGTTGGTACACAAGTTAATGACCACACCCATGACTGTAGACACTGCTGATATACCACAAGTTGCTTTAGAGGATAAACGACCCATACAATTAAGGAAGAATATTTACCTAGTGCACACTGTAGATTTAAGATAGCAAAACCACAACTGCACTGACTCTCTGAATCAGTGTGCAGGTAGTTTGATCTTGTTATCCTTACAGTGTATAATACCTGAACCTTTGTGAAAAACCAAGTCAGAGTTCAGTATGAAGAACAGTGGTGAAGGAGTGATGATAGAGGTGGAATCTTTCTCAGCTGACATGCAAGCTTCACTTGACTGACACGTGGGCTGCTCTCTATAATGGAACTAGCTTTCACTCAGTGACGAGATTTCACTGTAGCAGTCCCTCAGACCCAAGAAAAGACGGAGAGCTTTGACGGGTGCAGTAGGTTCACATTTACTTCTTTCACAGTCAAATATTGCAGTGCACCAAATACAATGTGAAAACTAAAGGAAAACAAAATGCATTTACTTATGTGCGTTTGACACAGAACATGAATACATTACATATAGTGCAAACTTCATGAACTAATACAGCTCCAAACATGTACCTCGCTCCGCTGTCTAAGGGTTGCAAAGTGTTCACATTAAAGTCCGTGCAGTGCTGCTAGGAGTCCTCACTGAGCCGCGTTCTGACAAACGTGCGCTACCAGTCTGTTTCACAAAGATGAAGTGCATTCTTCTCTCCCGATCGTCTGTGGCATAGTCCAGCTCTGAGTAGCAACTGACAGGAAATGCGCCAAAAACTTCCGTAACTCTTTGTTTTCGGTTCAGTGAAATCACTGCTCATTACAACTAGACTGCAGCACCCTCTACTGTGCGATACAGGTAACAACATAGATTCAACCCCCTCCCCTCAAAAAAAAAAACATAAAGGACATTTACATCACCAAATATACAATAATAGTGATATTTTGATCAACAAGTTCAACAAAAAGTGCAAAGGACACCTGCTGAGCAAGACACCATAATGAGAAATTTTTACAAAGTGGATAAAGGAAACTCATGTTATAACCTTGCACAAACATCTTTTTCCTTGCTGCAAATAGACATAATCCAGCTGAAGATGCGTCTAAGCATTCTCAGATAAATTGTGTGAGAGAATTAAATATTTATAGATGTGCCTGAAGAAACATTATGCATTTAGATGTAGCTGGGTTTACACGGATTGAATGAACATCAAAGAAATGCAGGATATAGAGGTTAGCTACACATTAGCTATCCCTCTGCGAGCTTACTTCAACCCTATACTTAGTGCCAAAACAGTTAAAACGAGTAGAAAGTCACTCCCAGGTGTCTAATGATGGCTCAAAAATGCCTATAGGTGACTCATTTGCCCACTTATATTTAATTTTACTATTAGAAATGAATATAATGCATGTGTGAAATTATTCATTCTCCCTGTGTCTGCGTGGGTTTCCTCCGGGTGCTCCGGTTTCCTCCTACAGTCCAAAAACACACGTTGGTAGGTGGATTGGCGACTCAAAGGTGTCCGTCGTTGTGAGTGTGTGAGTGAATGTGTGTGTGTGTATCTGTGTTGCCCTGTGAAGGACTGGCGCCCCCTCCAGGGTGTATTCCTGCCTTGCGCCCAATGATTCCAGGTAGGCTCTGGACCCACCGTGACCCTGAACTGGATAAGCGGTTACAGATAATGAATGAATGAATGAATGAAATTATTCACATGTGGAACCTTCCTCATGGTCCACATTGTGGGCCAATATGGACAATATGGACACCATATTATGTCCTTTAAGGGTCCCTGTTGTCACGCCCTGGCCCTGTGTTCTCTGTTGTTCCCTGCCATGTGCTCTTACATGGCTCTGTTTGTTATTGTTCATGTCTCTGCCCTAGTCCCGCCTTTGTTCTGCCTCCTCGTCAGTGTCCCTGTCAGTGTCTCATTTGTAATCCTGCCCCCTTGTTATCAGTTCCAGGTGTCCCTTGTCTGTGTTAAGTTCCCTTGTCTCACTTTCTCTTGTCGGACATTCGTTTCCCCTATTGTTTTTGCTCTCTCTAGTCTGTCTGTCGTTTGATCCCGTCCCTTGTTTTGTCCCGTCCGTTCCTCGGTTCGTTTCCTCTGATGTCGTTTCCTCCGTCATCGTTTTGCCCAAGTCTGTCTGTCTTTGTTTCATTATATTTTGTTAATAAAGTAATTGTGTTTTAGCAAGTGCGTCCGCCTCCGTCAGTCCGCCCCCGCAATCCTGACACCTGTAAATTTTTCAGCACACTGTGAAGACACTACAAGGCAAATGACAAAAAATTTACATAATACGCCACTTGTATTATGTTATAATACTAATTCAACATTAATGTAATTTGTCCCTTTAATTAGTTTTTTTCAGCAAAAACGTTTCAATGTTAAAAATAACTTCCACTAGAGACTTAACGCAAAAATGTGTATGTATGTGTTGAAGTTGGGGGCTTGAAAATATTCTCATCTACAGAAGAGGGGTACTTTAGAAAAGTTAGGGAACCACTGCAATAAGCCATTAGAATAATGTAATAAAAATATTTCATTAAGTTAATCAAATTCACTTAGCAAACAAATTGTCAGACTGAAAACCCATTAACATGATTCACATTTTCAAACAGTCAAATCACCAGCTGAGTAACATAACTGTTAAGGTTATGTTAAAAAATAATAAGGTTTAGTGGCACTTAAATGTAAACACTTGAGAGTGACATTTACTTAAATGTGTTACATTGTAAGGGAGCATATATTCTGAGCCACATATTTGCTCATCTTTAATTAGCAATAGCCTGCTTTCACAAGGCACACTTCATTAGAGAAATTTCAACGCTACACAATGACAGACATTTTTAACAGACCTCTAATCATAGTCAACAAGTTGTAATTGCATTTATTCAATTCATTTATTGGTGTTTCAGCTTTTTGAACAGCCAAGCAGTGTTCTCATAAAGGGTAATATTGAGATGAAGATTAATGTGTATGTGTCAGTGTGTGTGTGGTGTGAATAAGGGAACGCAACTGAGAAAGGTCATCGTTTGGCTCATAGCTTCATAATGAATTATAGAGCATACAAAACAATGCCTCAGACTAGCAGTAACAATCTTGCGTGGCATTCGCTTGGGTGCCATTGTGTGTTTTGACATCCTCTGCCACTGAGATTGCTTTGTGCTTCTTCAGATGATGAGCTAGCTTTTATAGCTAGCATCTATGACGGGGTAAAACAACACGCCTTGTGTTAGCAGAGCATCACTCAAGCATTAAATTCGAGAGTAGATTACCACGAAGTAAAGTCCTAATCAATTCACCCCAAGAGTGAGCAGACTGATTACATTCATGTGTCTATAAACAACTGCTCCCAGCTCAGTTATACAAATGTAATGTGTTATTTAGACAGTGACACAATGCTTAGAGCCCTGCATGTATTAATGATAATTGCAACAGCCAGTGTCTGAAATGTTCGAATGACCAAGACGAATAATAAAAACAAAAATGAATTCATGTTAAAAAAAAAGATACAATAGCATAAAAATAATGAAATAAAATGAAAGGATGCATGAATATAAACCCCTCCCCTTCCCCTTCATCCTCCCCTCAATCATTTATGTAACAAGCTGAATGAACACAAGGAATGTAGTCCATTCTCTTCTGCCCTATTTCTCTTTCGCTCTCTCTCTCTCTTTCCTCATCAATAATGCAGAAGGTGCCAAGGCTGCCTAGAGCAGGAAAAAAAACGGAGATGTTATAAGCTTGCCACGATCCTCTTGCTGCACTTTTATATAAGTGACTCAGGCTACTTCCACCATTAGCCACTGTCATCATGCGTCAGGTTAAAAGGATCTGTACTGATGGATAACACAGGACAAGGTTTTTAGTATCACTTCATGGATTTTTTGACAGAAGTTTAGACAATCCCCACCATTAAGACTGTGGGGAGTTTTGGTTTGAAGTTAAATAAATGTGTCACTGACAGGATAACCTGAAAGCAGATAACAGCATGTTTTGGGTTTTGGTGAGTAATGTACTGTATTTTGGGTTTTTTTTTTTGGGGGGGGGGGGGGGTTAATTAAACCAAAAATATGATTTAGTGTAATAAAATGTGAGATTTGACAGAGACGTTAGGGGAGAGAGTGAGAGAGATGATGAGAAAGGTAGGCTTTGCTTTCCCTCCAGCTGAGTGGCTCTGTGATGTATGAATTATTAGAACCTCTTGCTTCTCCTGTGGATTTTCCATTATTATGGGACATGAAATCATTGCCTTTGTTTTATAAATTGGCACTCCGAGTGAATAATGAGAACATTCATTCATTCATTCATTCATTCATTCTCTGTAACCGCTTATCCAGGTCAGGGTCGCGGTGGGTCCAGAGCCTACCTGGAATCATTGGGCGCAAGGCAGGAATACACCCTGGAGGGGGCGCCAGTCCTTCACAGGGCAACACAGACACACACATATTCACTCACATACACACTCACACCTACGGACACTTTTGAGTTGCCAATCCACCAATGTGTGTTTTTGGACTGTGGGAGGAAACCGAAGCACCCGGAGGAATAATGAGAACAAAAATGCTAAAACAGTATACACTTAAACCCCTCGTTCATTTGGTCCTGAATAATCATGCAGTATTATATTGTAGTAAACTCAATAAACATGTATCCCAAATTACAAAAAAATAAAGACTACTATTAGCAAATCCAGCATCTTGCAGTATCATTCAGCATAAACTAGTAAAAATGAAAAATGTAAGAATGCCACATGTCTAAACAAGTTTCTTTAGTGTAGTGCTAAATCTAGATGGTTAACATTACTAACATGTGAATGAAAAATGTGGACCACTGGAAATATATTCTCTGGAGGCAAGGACCTCTATCCAATATATTTGCCATAGCAATGTTCCTTCTCAGAAACTGTTGCTCAAGAAGGAAGGAAAGGTGGAAAAGCAGTCTACAAATAGCTATATATTGCACACATTAAAAATATCTTTGATATACCAGAACAAAGGGACTTGTAACCAAATGTTAGTAGACTGGCAAAGTGCAGTACACTCACTCACTTTCCTACAAAAACATTTATTCATTCATTGTCTGTAACCGCTTATCCAATTCAGGGGGCATGTTTAAACAGCACTGCATTAAAAACCGACATTATTCTGTAATGGGCATTACCATATGGGCTCAGGAACTCTTCAGAAAACCATTGTTAGTGAACACAGTTTTCAGTTCGTTGCTCCATCTAGTTCAAGTTAAAACTATATCATGCAAAGTGAAAGCCATAAATCAACAACAGCCAGAAACGCCGCCAGCTTCTCTGGGTCTGAGCTCATCCGAGATGGATTAACGCAAAGTGGAAAAGTGTCCTGTGGGCTGAGGAAAAGGACTATACAGATTGTTATCAGCGCAATGTTCAAAAGCCAGCATCTTTGATGGTATGCGGGTGTATTAGTGCCCATGGCATGTGTAACTTGCACATCTGTGAAAGCACCATTAATGCTGAAAGGTAGATACAGGTTTTGGTGCAACATTTGCTGCCATCCAAGCAACGTCTTTTTCATGGACGTCCCCGCTTATTTCAGGAAGACAATGCCAAGCCACGTGTTACAACAGTGTGGCTTCGTAGTAAAAGATTGTATGTAATAGACTGTCCTGCCTTCAGTCCAGACCTGTCTCCCACTGAAAATGTGTGGCGCATTATGAAGCATAAAATACAACAACGGAGACCCCGGACTGTTGAGCAACTAAAGTTGTACATTAAGCAAGGAAAGAATTCCACCTACAAAGCTTCTACAATTAGTGTCCTCAGTTCCCAAACGCTTATTGAGTGTTGTTAAAAGGAAAGGTGATGTAACACAGTGGTAAACATGCCCATATCCCAACTTTTTTGGAATGTGTGCAGGCCTCAAATTCAAAATGAGTGAATGTTTTCAAAAAAAAAATAAAGTTTATCCGTTTGAACATTAAATATCTTGTCTTTGTAGTGTATTCAGTTGAATATAGGTTGAAAAGTATTTGCAAATCATCATATTCTCTTTTTATTAATGTTTTACACAAAATCCCAACTTCACTGGAATTTTTGGGTTGTAGGATAAATACACAAGATATATAGTCAAGTCAAATGTATTTGTATAGCATTGTTTACAACCCGATAAAGTCCCCAACAGCTTTTTTAAAGCAGTTAGAATTAAAGCATAAACTAAATGAATAACTCCATGTTAGGAAGCCAGCAGTAGTGGCAAGGAAAGGCTCCCTCAAAGCTGGAGGAAGAAAACCTTGGGAGGAACCAATAGACAAAAGGGGTATCTTGCCACTCTTGGTCAAAGCAGTTAGAAAATTCTAATAAAAAGAACTTTAATTTATAACTTCATAGGTAGAAGCAGTTTGTACAAGCAGTGGAGGCCTTCTGTATCATGTAGGGATATGTAACGAAACCAGAACATGGCAGACGTTTGCAAATGAAAACAGGATTTTATTTGACAAGGGGAAGACTACTCACAAGGCAGAACACAATACACAGGAGAGCTGAGGACAAGAACAAACAGTCACAATAACATAACCCAGAAGACAACGGAAAACACAGTAAGTACAAACACAATAGAAACACTGTGATAGGAGCTCAGTATTTCCGAACGCGACCGAAGGCAATACTTCGCAAAGAGCAAGTAACACTCTGTCCTAATATACACACACTAACTGAGTTAACCAGGTGGAACGGATTAGAACTCAGGGGATGATGAACAGGGAAGCCACTCCTGACTGGCTGAAGTGACAGGAACTTGGGACAGAGTGGAATCATGGGAAGTGAAGTTCACTCTGTCTTGAGGGTTCATAGAGAGGTGGGGAGACTCGATAAGTATGACAGGATAAGACATTTCTTATCTTGGAATATTTAGAAGATGAAGAAAAGCTGTCCTACAAAGGTTATCTATGTTTTTGTCTAATGATCTGAATTTATGGTGATGGAAATAGAAATCTGTATTTATGATATATATTAATAGTTTGCTTCTTACAGCCTTTACACTCAGAAAGAAAATATCTCTTTTGTCAGAGTTGAGAACAAAGAAGTTATGCAAGAGCATTTTACATTTTTTACACAGTCATTTAATTTATTTTCTAGATATGTACATGTTCATATAACTAGTATAACAATATATATAATGCGATGTATTTAATGTGAATAATAATGGTCCTAAATCAGAACCTTGTGGAACTTCATATTATTGAATGTTAGCTTATATTGTTTACAATTACATACTGTTAAGGGCCACAGCAGCCCTGTTGGTTTGGGTTAGGATTTAAATGGCCAGAGACTGCAGGAATGTGGTGTTTGTAGATAGGAAGAGAGTGGGGTGGCCCCTATGTGAAGCTCTAATGGATTGGCATAGGGTATTTTACATCTTATTATTATTACTGGTTAGGTAGGATTTAAGCCAACAATGTTTTCTAATCATTCTGTGAGGATAGACTGGTCTGAAAAACCAAATGCCGCACTTAGGTTAACACTAGAAAAGATACACAGCCTTAACTTAAATTATAACATAAAATTATAAAATAAATTATAAAATAAATGATAAATATCTGTGTTATAATAGGGCCTAAATCCAGATTAGAATTTTTCATTAGTGTGATTTCTGTGTACTTATGAACAGAGGTGTTGGACAATGGCTTTATCTAAGGTCTTAGATATAAACGGCTGGTTAGAATGAGGTCTATAATTTGACTTTAAGTAGGCTTATTTGAGTTTGCAGGTTACAGAATTTGACAAAGAGATCATTTTTCCTGTTCTAATTACAGAACTAGAGAGAATGCTTTTAGCCTGTTTTGAGATATAAAATAATCTCTGCTGTAGACAGCCAATATCTGGGGCTCACTACACACTTGATCCTTTATAAGTTTTGAGATCAAGTTTTTGCTGTTCTCAGATACATTGAGTGCTTTAGTAAGTGCCTTTCTGTTTTCACAAGCACAGCGAAAGGTTTCCAGCTTGCTCAGCTTCATTTCCTTTCAAATTTTTGTACTATTCGTTTTAAGCTACGTGTTTGATCAGACAAACTTTTTTGATTTCATCTATTTACACTTTAGGGGTACTATGTTATCTAATGTGATTGGGAAACCCTTTAAATTACAGCCCGCTAATTACTGGGTAAGTACAGAGTAAGTAACTGTTAAGTAAGCTGGAAGATAAAATAAGTACTGAGTAAGTAATAAAGTGTTTGATAATAGATGTAAGTGGTTCTTAAAACATTTTACATAGACATGTATGTACCTCTTAGCAGTGAAGGGTATGAGAGTAGATATATACTTTTTATCAGATATATAACAAATATTTTTACAAATAAGGCATGTAACTACAATTCTGAATCTATTGACATTCTAAGCATACATATAGTTTAGTACCCTGTACTTTCCTGTTTTTCTGTTCCCTGTAATAGGTTGTAATTTCAAGTGTAGCTTTGTACTCTCTACTTTCTTGTAAGTAGCTGCTAATTATGGTTTAAATAGATTACTACTGTATACTTTCCTGTAACTAACTGCTAAGTAAGGTATAAGTATAGCTTAGTACGCTGTATATTGTATTAGTCTGTGTGGGCTGTAAATTGTGTAGCTTTATGAGGGATACTAAGCATGAGAACTGAGTATATTTACTCAAACTATTTATTAACCTACTACATAGGTAGTAAAAAATAATTTCGTTTTTTCAACTGACATTTTCAGGTATTCACATTTTTGGTTTTTAGACTCAATAAACAACAAAATACATGCAAAATTACCCTTTTTAATTAAAAAATTACACACTTGTAAAGGTAATAGTAATGAAGCCCTAAAACAACGTCTGCCACTCAGTAAGTTAATGTTCTTGCCACTCAGTATAAATCAACTAGGAGACTCAGAATGGAATAGCAGTATATGATTCCTCAATGAATCCGTTTTTCCTAGACTGAGGATCTGCAGTGGTCATGTGACCGAAGACGCGTTCACGAGAGAATCTGATCCTCGGGCAGCCATGATTCAGACAAACAAAGCGAGTAGAGTGCATGTGCAGCACAAGCACAAATGAATGAGTCACTCTGAGCTCAGTATTCTCTGTCTGGTGCCATTTCTGCCACTGGTGAGATATATTTCTTTAAAATATGCAGCTTTAACCTACTGCAGTTCGTTATTATAGTTTGTTATTATCCCTACACCATATAAACTACACATACTAAATCTACATGCAGTGACAAACATTAGACTAAAGAAATGTTTTTGACTGACTAAACATGCTAGTTAACATGCAACATATGTGATATATTTGACAATTTTCATGTTTAGCTGTAGGTTGCAGGTAATGCTAGGCCTGTGTTGCAATTGCCTCCAGGTTTTGAATTTTTGCTTGTGATTTGAGCTCTTTTAATAATATTATAGTAATGTCTAATTGTAGTGGGAGATGACTATGTTTCATTAATTTCTAAAAAGAAATTTGACTTTTTGGGATTTTACTTTAATACTCAGACTTTCAACTGGTCTCTTAGAGACATCTGAGACACCACCCAGAGAGTGCTGAAAACCCCAGTAAAGGCTAATACAGGCCCTGTTTATGACCCATGGTCTCAAAAGGTCAAGACAGGAATTTTTGGTGAAGGCAGAGAAACTCCAAAGTTCAACTTATGCTCTTTGTAAAACTGCTTAATCAAGATGTTTTCAAACCATGGAAATAAACCTTAATTCTCATTGGTTTAAACAGTTTGAAGTTGCATATGGGATACAACTGTGTAAAATTAATTTCAGTTAGGCAAGCAAAACTGGAATTAATGTACGTGTTTAAATTTACCTTTTTTTACAAGGTCATCTTGTTATTTGGTTAAGAATTATGTAAAACATGGTTTTGTCTGAATGACGCGTTTTGTTACATATTTTTGAGGTCACACTTTTATGTTTGAGACTGAAACATGCAGCTCTCTCAGACGGAGCGAGAGGCAGATTCTCCATTTCTCCTAAACAGAGGACACACTTTTCATTGGTTGTCACCTTTATTTAGCCAATCAGCAGCCAGAGTTATCTGTCAATTATTCAGTGCTTCAGCCAATGGAGTCACAGTCCCTCCTACAGCAGTTTGAGGCAGTACGGCAGTGCTGAGGGGAGCAAGTCTGAGCTGAAACACTGGGAAGGACAGCTCTGCTTTAGATAGAATTAATGTTATATTAGCTTCCTGTGGCTTTGCTTAATCTGTATTTTGTCAAAGACATTGAGGCTTTGTCAAAGCCTATGAGGTTTAATCCACCTTTTTATTGAATACCATTTCTGCCACAGATTTTCGTTTCTTTAGTTGGTTATCAGTGCATACCGTCGTCTTTTTCTCTGCCATTTTCCAGCACTCAGTGGCACTAGTATGTATGTATGCGCATGTATGTGAAGTTGATTGTCAGTTAAGCCATTCAATCATTTTCTTCGGTCTGAAAGAAATGATTGGATTAAATATTACAGTTTTTGCTATTTTTTGGCTTATATACACAACAAATCTCTTTCTTTATGGCATCAGATCTTAAAACCTATTGGCTATGAGGATGTTAAGAGTATATTGAGAAATATAACTACAAATTAAAAACCTACCAAATCACCCACTCTAGCTTTCACCTACTCTAGCTTTAAGGGTAAGTTACAGGAAAGTACCAGGTTACATTATAATTTATAGCCCACACTTCCTGTATTACAGGGTAGTTAAGGTTAAGTTATAGGAAAGTACTGGGTATTAAGCTACACATTAATTTACAGCACTTCCTATATTGCAGGGTACTTAGGGGTAAGTTACAGGAGAGTATCAGGTACTAAGCTGTACTAACATAACAACTAAGGGTAAGTCTACAGAGTGCACATTTAATTTATTGTCTGGGTTGTTCAAAAAATGTTGAATATATAAAAGGAATGATATATGCCAAGGGCCTCTTATGTAAAGACAATGACCAAAAGGTATGTGGAAGACAACACTAATGCATATTCCCTGCCATACCCACCTGAGCAGAAGAGAAACACCAGTTTCATCATTAGTCAACTATTAATGCCTCAGAAAAAGGGCTTAGAAATAGCATGGACGTGTACCCACCAATATCCAGCGAAATATTATTTGTCCCCCCAATAATTTGAAACACAATCTGTAAATGTCTCATTAACCTACTGGTGCTGAAAGGGTTAAATCATGTTCTATACTCGAGTCCTACATCCCTGTAACACATATAGCGAGTGTGATTGGCTGTGCCTTTCCCTGCTGTCACGTGAGACTCTGTAGCTACGTTTGGTTGTTAACAGCACCAAAACCGGAAGGAAAACATTCTAGTCATATGCAAGGCTTACTGTGCAAGACTGGGTGACACGTAGTGTCAAAAGCGAGTGAGGATGACAGCAAAAAGTAGAAGGTGCAGGGCTAGGCTTTGGCACACAGCATACAGCATGCTAAAATCGTCTGTAGCTAACATGGTTTGGAAAATTTTGTCAGTCATTAGTTTAACATTAATTTAACACTATATAATACATTAATTAAATTATGAATTCAGAATAGTTTAAAAGCACATCGAATTGCATATTTAGTTTATCAGTCCTTTATCATTTTATCACACAGCAAAGAGAAAACAAAAAAACAAAAATAAATGTGGGGGTTGTAGATTCAAAGGTCCCCACCAATGTCAAGAAGAAATCTGCTCTTACCTCAACACAAGGGCTAAACAGTGTAAAATATCTCAGAAGTATGTGACAATGATTATTGTGGTAAATCATATGTCCTGAACCTAATTAGTACAAAGTACCATTAAACTCTGCTAGTGCCTGTTATGAAAGTAGCTTCCAATGTCCTTCCCTGTATGTGCACTGTAAAAAATTTTAAAGGATCTATAATTACATTCAGAAATACAGTGAATTCAAAATAGTAGCTGCATTGCTTATTTATAAAAATTACAGTAATAGTTATTTGCATAAACTGTCATAATTTTAATACAATTTTGTAATCTATAATTATGCTTAGAAGTACAATGTATTTGGAACATAGTTACGTGCTTTATTTGTGAAGTGTTTGTAAGATACCCAGTAATTACCACATATTTCTACTATCATACCCTTTACTTACTCTGTATTAATATTTTCTTACAGCTTACATAACAGGTACTTACTCTGAACCTACCCAGAATTTAGCAGGCTGTAATTTAAAGTGTTAACTAAACACTCTATCCAGTTCTACTGTGTCTGATGGGGTACAAAATATAGTTTATATATCTGGAAGATTTCAATACAATTTAACACTGTATATGGCATTATGGAACATTTCATGCAGTAGTAAGAGCATGTATTTTTTACAAAGGTAAAAGGTAGGTGTGCACATATATATATATATATATATATATATATATATATATATATTAGGGGTGTGTATCTCTCCAATAAATGATGACCTGATGAGTATCTTGATACATGTGGTACGATACGATTCAGAAAAGATATATTTTAAATTAGATAGATACGGTTGGATTTGATTGAGTAGGATTTTAATATATTTTTAATTTCAGTTCACTATAATAGGGTGTGAAAAAATATGATAGTTTCTTGTTTAAAGGAGATGATCATTTTATATTATGTTTCATAAGTTATTCACATACATTAATGCAAAAAATGTGTTTTTGCTTGCAATCAAATAGATTAATGAAATACTAAAGAGCAAGTACAGTTGTTGTATTTGACATGTGAATTCAGAAATAGCCTAAAGAGCCTAAAACTTTCAGAGGTCTGTGTAGCATCAGATCAAAGAACAATGAGCTACTGAGGTAGAACATAAAATCTCACAAGACATTTTTAGGAAAATTGAAAACGGAACATAAAGAGGCAAATTGTAAATATTCATATGCAACGCTCACCAAGGGAGTGTTGAGGCTGTTGGTACTACCAGTGTATTTAAATGTGACTTTGCATTCTTTGCATTCTTCATGTGAAAACCGCACTTCTTCCTAACTTTAGATTTGAAACTCAGCAGAGCATTGTGGATAGCATCTGACAATCTTGTTTTTCAGACATGACTGATGAGTACTGTGAGAGTTAATCAGAGAGAGAGAGGGAGACTGACAAGGAGCAGCCAGAGAAGCACATCAACAACACCAAACCGATTGACAACTTTTTAATAGGGCCATCGGCTGGTTCATGCTACAAATAGACCGATTCAGGGGTCCGTGTGCCGATGTATTCGCATCGTTTAAGTCAAAACCGGATTGTCACGCCTACATCCCAGGACTCCAATTCCCAGAATGCACCCGTCAGTCACATGACTACCCACCGGTCTCCCTCGCCTGAATTCTAATCACACACACCTCTTTGTTTCCCTATTTATACCCCTATCATGGAATTGTTCTCTGCCGAGTATTGCAGTGGTTTATCCCAGCTTACAACGCATTCTCTTGTTATCAGTCTGACGATTTCTTGTTGCATACATCTTGCCTGTTATTCCGTTTTACGTCTCCTGCCTTGTCCCTTTTGGTACTTTCTGTATTCTTCAGTTTTTGAACTCTGCCTGATTTTCAATTACGATTTTGCTTATCATCTGAGGTACTGTTTGCTCCCTGTTTTTGAACCTTGCTTGCCTTTTGATTACTCTTTTGGATAACGTCATTAAAAACTGTTTACTGTGTTCCGCGATTGTCAGCTCTCTGTCCTGTCCTGACACGGATATCCGATTCAGATCAGTTATTTTGTACACCACTAATATATATATATATATATATATATATATATATATATATATATATATATATATATGCTAACATTCCGTATAAACGTGCAAACTAAATCAATACAAAGATTTTAAAAGCCCAAATATACAGTGCATTTTTATATTCCACGCAGAGTTCCCTTCTAGCCATGTAGTGGAGCAGCCTGTATCATCAAAATTCTATTGGTAGACGACATCCAAGCATTATTTGAATCACATTGACATGTTAGTTTGGTTAAGGACATGATATTATTTACTGTGAACTAAATAAAAATAAAGTAAATAAAAATTCACCATGGGCTGAAATATATATTCACCCATTTAAAAAGTCAGTGCCACAGAGGAATAGTGTTCCCTGGCATCTATGTTTAAATGGCTGTATGTCACCTTAGCTCTTTTATACTACATTAAACCCTTAGGGAGACTTTTACTTTGCAAGGTTATGAGGTCATCAGCGGTCATACATGGGACAATGAGGGAAATTAAGTTATAATAGGGATGCAATTTCCCCTAATCTATGCTAACCTAATTAAGTTAATTAATTGAGCAATTCTAATGTAATATATTTTGAGTGTATAATTAGGCCTGGGAACATGAGAACATAGGAAAATACAATTTCAGTGGGTTTTGTTGTGCTGTTTGTACAACCTTAAAAAAGGATATAGATAGAGTTTGAGGGCCATACATTTAAAAACATCACATATGATATTATGTTTTTGGCCATGGTGGATTTGCCTGGGAGCTGAGTGCAACACCCAGTATTCCTTGCAGCTCCCATGGATGATGTAGGGGTTATAAACTGTTGTGTGTTATTTAGTTGGGCATTTCCTTGTATTTGTGTGTTTGTTTATTGGTTTAGGCTTGGTGTATGTTGAGATATGTTTTTTGAGGCGTTCAGCAAGAAATGTGTCTGCTAGCATGTGGTGCCCCTGGGTTTTGTTGCTTTTGTTCCTTTTGCTGCCTAGGCACTTTTAAGGACATAGGACACTTGATTGCTGAACTGAAAATTACCCATCTTTGGTCAAAATACTAATCTTCATTTATTAATTCATTGAGGGGCAGCACAGTGGTGCAGCAGGTAGTGTCGCAGTCACATAGCTCCATCGTCCTGGGTCCTGGGGTTGTGGGTTCAAGCCCCGCTCCGGGTGACTGTCTGTGGGGAGTTCTGTCTGTGACATGTTCTCCCAGTGTCCGCATGGGTTTCCTTCAGGTGGTCCGGTTTCCTCCCACAGTCTGAAAAAACATGTTGGTAGGTGGGTTGGCGATTCAAATATGTCCATAGGTGTGAATGTGTGAGTGTGTGTCACCCTGTGAAGGACTGGCACCCACTCCAGTGTGTGTTCCTGCCTTGCGCCCAGTGATTCCAGGTAGGCTCTGGACCCATCACAACCCTGAACTGGATAAGCGGTTACAGACAATGTATGAATGAATAAATGAATAATTCAGTGACTGATTGTAACTGCTTATCCAGTTCAGGGTTGTGGTGGGTCTGGAGCCTACCTGGAATCACTGGGCGCAGAGCAGGAACACACCCTGTAGGGGGCACTAGTCCTTAACCAGGCAACACAAACTCAAAATTAATTTCCCTCAAAGCCTGTGTGTTCTCTGGTGGCCTCACAACTTGCACCATACCCATGGAAACCCTTTTTTTAAAGTCTACTCAAAGATTGATGTTGTATATTTGGAGTTAAATAGATCCTGGGAACAGACCTGGGTTTCCAAAAAAGAACCAGAGAAAAATTGCTGCACATTTTGTTCCACCCTTTATCTTTGACTTTTAGACACTCTTTCATATGTCACTGCATTACATATAATTTTCATGTAGAAATCTAATGCTTTAACACAAAAATAACTCAAAGAACAACTTACAGTGAGTGAAATGCACTATTACAAAAATTACTACATTTTTCAGTTTACCATTTATTTATTTAGTTAGATAGTTAGCTAGATCGTGCATGAAGCACCCAAACAAACTGTCTCTATATTAGTCCACAACAGAAAATTTTAAGTTAACATTTCACTGACTGTTAATTTGGAATGGGCTTTGTCATTTCATGTTTGTGTTGTGTGGTACAATTCACTCCATCCTGGTCTATTATGACATAGCTGGACGTTTTTTTATGTATCCTGTGTATTATATGGACAATAAATGTAGACACTCACTTACAGAGTTATTTCAAATTATTATTAGGGTCCTAGCACGTAGTGTGGGGACCCTATAGCGATTGTCGGGTTTTTGTTCTGATTTTAATTTGTTATTAGGGGTCCAAGCACTGCAAGTGCTGGAGCCCTATTGTTTTTGTTCCGTTTTTTCCGCTTTTTAGGGGTCCAAGCACTGCAAGTGCTGGAGCCCTATTGTTTTTGTTCTGATTTTTAGGGGTCCAAGCACTGCAAGTGCTGGAGCCCTATTGTTTTTGCTCTGTTTCCTCTTCTTCTTCTTCTTCTTCTTCTTTTTCTCCGATGAAACGCGATGGGCAGCCCAAACCGTAGGTCCTACAGACTTGTCGTTTGGTCAACTGGTAGTAAACCCTCCCGCTACTCAGGCGCAAAGAATCAGCCCGATCAGCCTGATGGTGGCGCTATAGCGACACGGAACGCGTCGCTGCCTATATCTCCTGCCCCGTGTAGCGTAGAGACGAAATTCTTTTTTTCCCTGATTCCTCAGGTCAGACCCTACAAAAAAGCCTCAAGAACCCATAAGCTCCGCCTACTTAGATTTTGAGCTAATTTGCATAATATGCAAAATTGCACACATTTTTGAGCGCAAACTAGTCTCTGGAAATGTACCCAATATGGACATATGTGGTATCAGCAGAATCCTAAGAACCTGAACTTTAATAATTATTCAAAAAAAGTTGGAATTTCATCACTGGTCGGCTTCCAGACTCCGCCCAAATACAGGGGTGGAGCTCGAGTTCCAAAAATCACACAAATACAGCTATAACTCACAAACGCTTTCTCCGAATGTTACGATACTTCACATGCTTGATCCCTATAAGGGATGGAAGCCATAAGTACTTGGCTGTGCAACTGCAAGCCTAGGGGGCGCTGTAAAAGCAAAAAAATTGTTACGCTTCACAGGATTGTCCGATTGACATGCCGATTGGTATGCGTGTAGTGGGTGATGAGCTGACTATGATTCTATGACGATGATGTCATATTCGAAAAAACATGGCCGCCATCGACCAATCAAATTTCAGCAGCTGTTTCATGACCTTAACAAGGTCCTATCATCATGACACTTGCATGGTATGTCCATGGCAGCACTTCCTAAGCACATAACAATTTTCATTACGATAGCCACTAGGGGGCGCATTTCAAATTTTCTACATGAAAATATGGAATATCTCAGCGAAATATAAACATATTGACAAGCAGTTTGCTTTATTGCATACTCTGCATAGTGTCTTACAACTTTGCAATTCTAACTATTGTCAAAAAATGCATAGTTTATCCACAATAGTCAGGTATGTGAAAATGGAGCTTTTCGTACTCCTCCCTGGAAATTTGTCTTATCAATAAACAACTGGTATTTTTGCAGTCTGTATAGACTGTAGGTCAATAATTATTCACAAAAGTTTGAACTTTTGACATTCTGTTGCGGCAGTAATTTAACAAATGTGCATGGGCGGGGCTCCATGCACTCTTTGAGCTATAACTACAACAAACTTCACCCAAATCAAACACAACTTGGTGCACATATGTACGTCATTACTCTGAAGCAGTCTGCTAAATATGCCCGCATTGCACAGAAAGGGGGCGCTACAATTAGACAACAACTGGTTGCATAGGTTCATAATTGATTACACTGCCACCTAGAGATGCAGTACCAGCAAGATGAGACAGTTATATTCTGATGACCATGAGAAAGGAGCTTGTGCGTTTTCATATCATTTGGCTAAAGCATTTTTCAGTTTCAGCTGTTAGTTATGTGAAGTGTGTTGATAATTATTAAAGTTCAGGTTCTTATGAATCTCATGATAACACATATGTCCATATTGGCTTTTGATCCAAGCACTAGTTCATGCTCAAATACATGTCTGTTCCCACTCACCTGCCTGGAGTCTTCTCTTTTTTGCTGAATACCCCCTCAGCCCCTCCTTCTCCTTCTCACACACAGACTGTCACCTCTCCCCCTCCCCTCCCCCCTGCCAGTCAGAGAGGGCCAGAGGACACAGACAATTGAAAGCAGTTTTAAACAAATCAACAGTAACATAATGACCACCTCCTTATTTTAGTTTCAGTATCCATGTTTTCAGCTCCACTGTCCAAAGTAGCACTTTGTAGATCTAACATTACAGGGAGGGGTGCACCTCTTGCTCTGCATACTTTCATTGCTCCCTTTCACATGTTCTTCAATGGTCAGGACACATACAGAGCAGATATGCTGAAAATGTATGACCTACTGTCTCTGCCTTTTTTATCTATAATGTGGACCAACAGAGTATGTGTGTGTAACAGTGTAGACAGTGAGTGGACACAGGTTTTAAAATTATCCAGCAGCACTGTTCTGTCTGATCCGCTCATAAGAGCACAATTCACACTGACATAGCACCACAATGTCAGTGTCACTGCAGTGCTGAGAATTATCCACCACCCATATTAAATATACTTTGTGGATGTCCTGAACATTGGGTCAGAATCCAGGGTGAAATTCCAGAGTCAGTTCTGTGCTCTGTGCTGTCTCTGTAACCCAAGCCCCATGTTCACCTGCCTGCAGAACAGAAATTCACCCACTCATCTACTACCCCTTCTTCTTACAATCCAGAGCACCAAGGATCACATTTTAAAGCACTACAAATTCTATCTTAGTGTGGCTCCTGTATCAGGAACTGTCATATGCTACGCTCCTGCTCTGCAAAGACTGCTCGCTTTCAACCTGCTCTTCAATGGTCTGGACACCCATACCTCCATACAGCAGGCATGACTCAGGTGTTGGCATTTTAAATCCCTCAGCAACACTGCTGGACAGAGAATAGTCCACAACCAAACACTGCCAGCAGAGAGTGTCTTCTGTCAACTGATGACTGACTCGAGTACAAGCTACTCCACATCATATCTGCTGTTTGGGGGTCCTGAACATTAGGGTGAGAAACCAGAGTGCAACTCCAGAGTGACTTCTGTGCTCTATGCTGTCTCTGTCATCCACTACTCCTCCATCTCATGCTACACCTCCAAAGAGATGCCAGAACAGCATGGAACACTTTATAAACACTACACAAACTTCCCCAAAAGCCCCTATTATCCCAGGACAGCTAATATGCATAGAACACCTTACAAACACTACACAAACTTCCCCAAAAGCCCCTATTGTCTCAGGACAGCTCATATGCATAGAACACCTTACAAACACTACACAAACCTCCCCAAAAGCCCCTACTATCTCAGGACAGCTCATATGCATAGAACACCTTACAAACACTACACAAACTTCCACAAAAGCCCCTACTATCTCAGGACAGCTCATATGCATAGAACACCTTACAAACACTACACAAACTTCCCCAAAAGCCCCTATTATCTCAGGACAGCTCATATGCATAGAACACCTTACAAACACTACACAAACCTCCCCAAAAGCCCCTACTATCTCAGGACAGCTCATATGCATAGAACACTTTACAAACACTACACAAACTTCCCCAAAAGCCCCTACTATCTCAGGACAGCTCATATGCATAGAACACCTTACAAACACTACACAAACTTCCCCAAAAGCCCCTACTATCTCAGGACAGCTCATATGCGTAGAACACCTTACAAACACTACACAAACTTCTCCAAAAGCCCCTACTATCTCAGGACAGCTCATATGCATAGAACACCTTACAAACACTACACAAACTTCCCCAAAAGCCCCTACTATCTCAGGACAGCTCATATGAATAAAACACCTTACAAACACTACACAAACTTCCCCAAAAGCCCCTACTATATCAGGACAGCTCATATGAATAAAACACCTTACAAACACTACACAAACTTCCCCAAAAGCCCCTACTATCTCAGGACAGCTCATATGAATAAAACACCTTACAAACACTACACAAACTTCCCCAAAAGCCCCTACTGTCTCAGGACAGCTCATATGAATAAAACACCTTACAAATACTACACAAACTTCCCCAAAAGCCCCTACTATCTCAGGACAGCTCATATGAATAGAACACCTTACAAACACTACACAAACTTCCCCAAAAGCCCCTACTATCTCAGGACAGCTCATATGAATAAAACACCTTACAAACACTACACAAACTTCCCCAAAAGCCCCTACTGTCTCAGGACAGCTCATATGAATAAAACACCTTACAAATACTACACAAACTTCCCCAAAAGCCCCTACTATCTCAGGACAGCTCATATGCTAGCACATTGTTCTCCTACCAGCGAATACCAGCTTGGACCCCGGGAATTGTCGCTTGTGGCTATATTTATTATTCTTCCTAATAAAATTCTGCCTTAAAACGGATCGCACAGCCCAAACCGTAAGGCCTACAGACTTCATATTTGGTCAAAAATTAGTAAACCCTCCCGCTACTCAGGCGCAAAATATCAGCTTGATTGGCCTCAAGGGGGCGCCTCAGCGAAAGAAAACGCTTTCATTAAAGGATTTTCCACGCCGTGTGGCGTAGAGACGAAATTTTTGTTTCTTCATGATCCTTGGGTCCCGATGAATCAAAAAGGTCGATACAACCACTAAGCTCCGCCTACTTAGATTTTTTGCTAATTAGCATAATTCGCAAAATCTATTTTCGTGAACTAGTCCCTGGATTTTTGTCTGATCCCCATGACCTTGGTGTCAAAACGTTCACAGCAGTGAGCTGGTCAATAATTATCAAAAACATCCAGACATTTCGAAACAAGATGGCCGACATATGCGAATGAATGTGTACCGTGAATTGCAAATTTTACTCAAACATCTGTAACTCCTTCATGCTTAACTCAAATCTGATGACCTTTCACACGTTGCTTGTAGACATGTTTCTGAGGTAGCATGCATTTGCTGTTGCATGAAATATTATAGGGGGCGCTGTTATAGCTAACAATGTCTTTTGGCTAATATCTCAGGATCTACAAGGCCAATTAAGTTGACATTTGGCATGCTGGTTCTGTCAGCAAGCCTACATATGGGAAATTAAGGACGACTCAATACAGGCACGTTTAACGATGTCAACAGCCAATCAAATTTCAGTTTTATTTCATCATTTTTTGACAGGCTTAACAATGCCCCATCATCATGGCATTTGCATGGTATGTTCATGGACACACTTTGTATTTGCAGAAAAAATTTCGTGTTGATAGCCACAAAGGGGCGCAACTTATTTTTTAACATGAAATATGGAATATCTCAGTGAAAATTTAACCTATCAACATGTTAATAGTTTCATAATATACTGTACATAGTGTCTAACAATATTGCAATTGCAACTATTTAAAAAAAATTTATAGATTTTCTTCAATTGTCAGGTATGTGATTATGGAATTTATTGTACTAGTCCGTGAGTTTTGATCCTATCAACACACAATTGGTCTCATTGCAAAGTGTATTGCCTGTAGGTAAATAATTATTAAAAAAATGTTTAGATTTGGACACGCTGTTGCTGCAATACGTCAACAAACACAAGTGGGCGGAGCCCGATGCACTCTTTTAGCTATAACTCATTCAAACTTCACCCAAATCAAACCAAAATCAGTACACATGTGCAAAATATTATTCTGAAGAAGTGTATCAATTATGATCAAAATGCACATACAGGGGGCACTACAATTGGAAAAAATGCTTAAAAACAAGTTTTTAATTTGTTATAGCGCCACCTATGGATGCAGTACCAACAAAATATATTGATCTGTTCTGAAGCACATATGAAAGAAGCTTGTGTTTTTTCATAACATTTGGCAAAAGCATTTTTGACTTACAGCTGTTTATGTGTCATGTTTAGAATGCAAGTTACACACCAGTGCTAAGAAGAGCCTGGATGCCACACAGTAATGAAATTTCAACTTTTTTTTAATAATTATTAAAGTTCAGGTTCTTGTGATTCTGCTGATACCACATATGTCCATATTAAGTCATTAAGCACAGACTAGTACGCGGTCAAACATATGTGAGTTATTCTCAGCAATGTATTCAAAGGCATTATTGAAGAGTCCCCCTTCCCCCCTTCTCCTTCTGACATGCTCTCTGCCTCTTATCTCTCTCTCTCTCTCTCTCTCTCTCTCTCTCTCTCTCTCTCTCTCAGATTCAAATAGCTTTACTAAGAGACAACAGTAGTAAATAATAAAAATAATAATTAAATAATATATTTTTCCAACATTTACAAATTGATGTAACATATGAATATATATATATACATACACACAAGCTGTATATGTGTACCTGTATAGCATATACATACATACTTATTGGGCATATGTTGTAAGTAGTGATGCATGGGTTATACTGAAGTCGGTGCTACCCACTGTCTCTCAGGCAGTGACAGACTGATACACACTGTGCCGTGAAGAGGGCTGAGAGCCCATCATCCAAGGATTATCTTGTCTTATCTTATTATTAACAAAATGTAATGATTTATTTTGGAGCACATATGAAAGAAGCCTGTGACGTTTCATAACATTTGACAAACTCATTTTTGAGTTACAGCTGTTCATGTATGATATTTTTAAGGCAAGTCACAGAACTCTTTTAGTAGCATCTGGATGCCATGCAGTAATGGAATTCCACATTTTTGTTAATAATCCTTAAGGTTCAGGTTCGTGTGATTCTGCTGATACCAAATATGTGCATATCAGGTCATAATTCAGATTGTAGTTCATGTTCAAATATATGTGGGTAAAGCTCCAACAGCACTGCTTGGTTTGATCCACAAGGTCTAGTACAACACACCACCACTAGATGGCAGTGTTGCACTGTGAATAATCCACCACCCATCTCATAATGCTTAGCAATGGTGCTTGAGGCTCACAGACAGATCAAAATCAGAAATTTTGGATCTCTTAAGCCAGCAGAGAGTATGCAATGTTGTGTATGATCTCAAAGTGGCAAAAGTAAGCAAATGTATTGCCTACAAAGCGAGGAAGCCGTAAATCGCCGCTTGCGGCTATATTTATTCTTTTTCTTTTTCTGCCATAAAACGAATCGCACAGCCCAAACCGTAAGGCCTAGAGACTTGAGACTTGGTCAATAGGTAGTAGTCGGTCTCGCTACTCAGGCGCAAAATATCAGCCCAATTGGCCTCAAAGGGGCGCTACAGCGAAGGAAAACGCTTTCATTAAAAGATCTTCCACCCCGTGTGGCGTAGAGACAAAATCTTTTTTTTCCTTGATTCCTTGGGTCCTGCCAAATCAAAAAGGTACATACAACCACTAAGCTCCGCCTACTTAGATTTTTTGCTATTTTGCATAATTTGCAAAACCTACTTTTGTGTACTCCTCCGTGGATTTTTGTCCAATTTTTTTGAGCTTGGTGTCAAAATGTTCGCCGGAGCCTGTAGCTTAATAATTATCAAAAAAACTTTGAAATTTCGATTCAAGATGGCCGCCATATGCAAATGAACCTTTTCGGCTTATTTTATGATTTACTTAAAAATCTATAACAAATTCATGCTTTACTCAAGTGTGTTTACATTTCATATTCAACTTCCAGAAATGATTCTGAGGTAGCACGTCAAAGGAGAAGCCAATATTCATATAGGGGGCGCTGTAAATGCTTCAAGTTTATATCTCAGCATCCGTAAGGTGGATCGGACCGCCGCTTGGCATGCTGCTTCTATGGGCAAGGCTGTAGAGGGAAAATTAAGGACAACTCGATTCGAGCAAAATTGTGATTGTCATCGACTAATCAGCTGTCATCAGCTGTTTGACAACCTTAACAAGGTTCAATCATCATGGGATTTGACTGGTATGTCCCTGGTAGGCCTTCCTAAGAGCAGAAAAATTGTCATAACGATAGTCACTAGGGGGCGCTATATCAAGAAAATATTATATATCTCTGTGAAAATTAAGCATATTGACACGCAGTTTGCTTCTTTTTATACTCTGCAGAGGGCCTAACAACTTTGTAATTGCAAGTGTTGTCAAAAAATGCTTTGCTTTTTCTCAGTTTCCAAATGTTCAAAATTGAACCTTTTCGAACTAGTCCGAGGAATTTTGCGATATTCCCAAATAGTTGACCTTGTTGGAATCTGCAGAGTCTGAAGGTAAATAATTATCAAAAAAAGTTCAACATTTGGACAAACTTTTGTTGTAATAAAACAATTAATTGAATTGTGTGGAGCTTTAAACATTCTTTTAGCTATAACTCAAACAAATTAAGTCCAATCAAGACCAAACGTGACAGACCTATGTTTGGTCTTGTCCTGAAGACGTATGTAAAATATGATCAAAATTTACCAAAAGGGTGCGCTACAATTGGACAAAAACTGATTAAATTGGCTTTTTATGTTATAGCGCCATCTAGGATTGCAGTGGAACACCATTTTAATTATGACATCTGCTCTTCAGTCTGATCAAGTATGTGATGTTTTAACATTTTTGGGGAAAGCATTTTTGAGTTATAGGTATATATTAGTGTACACATATAGCTTATATTTGACTTGAGGAATACATGCTAGATCTCTGTTATTGGGAGTGGCCTGTAAGCTATATAGTAATAAAAGTGCAACACTTTTTGATAAGTATTAAAGTTCAGACACTTAGGATTCAGCTTATACCATACATGTCCATGTTAGGTAAATATCCACATAGGAGTACATGCTTAAATCTTTCTGTATGTGCTTTCATGGCTGATCTAAAAATATGGGAAAGTAGTCATTTGTCACCAGCAGATGGCAGTCTAAGACTATACATTGTGCTGTTGAACTACAGTGGCTCTGAGACATTATGCAAAATGCAATGTGGAGCAAAGACCATAAGGCCCAGAAACACCTCCCTTGGCAGCAAGGTCCCGCAGGTGTAAAATGACTCAGCCAAGGAAAATGACATTCTTTGGTGGCGCTATAGCAAAGGGAAAAGCATTGAGGTCTATATCTCCTACACCGTAAGGCCTAGAGATGAAATCTTTTTGTCCCTTATTCCTTGGCTTAAGACAAACTAATTTGCTGTTGGATCATAAGGCCCACTTAGATTTCGAGCTAATTTGCATAATTTGCAAAACATATTTTTGTCAATAAGTCTGTGAATTTTTGACCAACTCCCTTGAGCTTGGTGCCAATACGTTCACATGAGTCTGACCCTAGGTAATTATAGAATGAATTGACATTTTGATTCATGATGGCCGCCACATGCAAATGAACCTCTTCAGCTTATCACAGGTTTTACTTGAACATCTCTAACTCCTTCATACTTTGCTCAAATGGGTTCAAATTTCAGATTCTACTTATAGAAATGCTTTTAAAGGTAGCATGTCAGCGATGTAGGCGTATTGCTTCCAAACAGGCCTGTTAAGCGAGAACCCCGTTAATTGCCGCTTGCGGCTATATTTATTATTATTATTATTATTATTATTATTTTGGAAACTGGACAATCTGTGTGTGCAAAGTTGTCTTTGTGTCCAATAGGTAAATCTTTAATCAGTATTCAGTAATTCAGTAATCAGTAATCTTTAATTCATAAAGGAGTTTTTAAAAATGTTTTGACATACAGTGTATATTTTGAAATAGTTCACATTTTACAAAACAAATAAAAAAATGGAAAATGTATTATTTTTAACATAGTTAGAGCATATAACCTGCATGACTATAAGTGCTATCCAAATGAATCTATAAAAAGCTGATGTAAAAATGATTTCAGTAACTATTTGTTTGTTAACTATACAAATCTCTAACTATGAACAAATCATCTTCGCTAATAGACTACTTCTGGGGTAACAGAATCTTTGTTATGGCTAAAACATTATTAAATGTGTCATCCTACACCTAAATATCTTCCAACATGCATAAACACCTGTCAGATCAATCATTATACTCTTCTGCTTCATCTCCATTTTGGAGTCTGAAGGGCATTTATTCTAATATATTAGAACTTTCTCTGTGCCATTCATCATTTATGCCCCTGATTGCCGTAGAGGCAAAATTTAGGAGCATTATTGATAGTCCTTGCTTAGCCAAATGAATGTTAAAGGGCTTGTGTGCATGGGTTTGAATATGAGTATGTTAGATGCACATTAAATAACATGATGGTTCCAGTACAGTGCTTTATGTATTGTAACACAGATCATTACATAAACTGAGATACTAGATTACTGTCACACACAGAGACACACATACATGCTAAGACATATAATATGTTATTTGATATCTCTGATGGATTGCAACGAAAAAAATAAGGATATAAACCAGCACAGACAAATAGATCTAATTTCCATAGATCTGAATACATGCATTGGTAATGACTCAGATCAGTAAATCATTGTGTTCTAAAGCATGGCTCTATATGCACAAAGGTATTGCTGTTATGAATACTCTCCTATGTATAATCTATCAGTGCTGTGCTTAAACTGCAACACGTCTCTGAGGGGGCCAGCAGTGTGTCAGGATGACAAATGCAGACTTTTACTACTCATCAAGTAATGCTAATGCTCTCCAAAAAGAGCTTGGAGACTGCTTCCCATTCTCTGTCTCCCTCTCTCCCTCACTATCCCTCTGCCCCTCATGCTTCTTATTTTATACTTCTCTTGCTCTTTTGTTAATTCTCCAGCACTTAAATCCTACATTCATTATCCTCGCTGTTATATGAAATATAATCAACTATTTTTCAAATCAAACTGAACATCCCAAAGTTTGTGGACACTCCTGCAAATTAGTGAATTCAGCTAATTTGGGATGCACCCATTGCTGAAACCACCATAGAAAAATACTGGCATCAAAATGGCACTCTGGAGTTACTGCAAATTAGTCTAAGGTCATGCCAAATGCCAAGTGTCAGGTAGAGAGGTATTAAGCCCTCCAGCACTGGATTCTGGAGCAGAGGATGTGCGTTGCCTGGAGTGATGGAACAACATACAATACATATGGGATGTATTGGAGTGGCTTTTGTGATCAAGAGCTAAAAATCCAACATAAGTAATTCATCTCACTATGCTCTTGCTGAATCCACACAGAAATAATTTAGTATAAAAAGCCATCACAGATGAACAGAGACTGTGAAAAATCTCTGTATTAATACATTTGATTTAATGTATACATTTTGACCAAATTACACTCATCTTTAAAAAAATAGTTCTGCCAACAAAAAGGAATTAACCGACAAGAATAAAACTTAGTGGTTATGTTTATCAAAATAACACATGCAAATGATTCAAGTTTCACACTCATCTGGGCATTTGATGAAAGAATATATGGACCTTATCACTGTATTTCACTGACTATATATGGTTGTCCTGTTGTGCGTGCTTTAAATTCTTACTTGTGTTGTCGTATTGGGAGCATTCTTTGTAAGCAAGTTATGGCTCGAAAAAGAGTTCAAAAGCAATTTGAGCAGTTGGAAGTGTTCAAGACAATCCAATGGTTCTTTCCTCTCCATGGTTCATATAGATCTCCACCATTGGCAGACAGCTGCACAGTGCAGGACTATATACATGCAGACAGTTGCCATGCATGTTGCCAAAGATTTGCAGTGATGTGGGACTGTCATGAAGCCACTCATAATCACTAGGAGTCATCTTATCTGATTTGTCCTGCTTTTATCTTGATGGAGACAACCAGCGAAACTGTGTGTACTGGAACCATCATGTTATTTAATGTGCATCTAACATACTCATATTCAAACCCATGCACACAAGCCCTTTAACATTCATTTGGCTAAGCAAGGACTATCAATAATGCTCCTAAATTTTGCCTCTACTGCAATCGGGCATAAATGAGCTTCATTTTATACCCCTCCTGTTTGTCTTGCAGAATTGCAAGATGGTCAAGAAAACTTCAGAAAACTTCAAACCCCAATTCCAGTAAAATTGGGACATTGTGTAAAACATAAATAAAAACAGAATATGATGATTCTATATTCAATTGAATACACTAAAAAGACTAGATATTTAATGCTCAAATGGATAAACTTAGTTTTTTTGCAAATATTCACTCATTTTGAAATTGAGTCCTGCAACATGTTCCAAAAAATATGGGACAGTGGCACGTTTACCATTGTGTTACATCACCTTTAATTTTAACAACACTCAATAAACGTTTGGGAACTGAGGACACTAATTGCTGAAGCTTTGTAGGTGGAATTCTTTCCCATTCTTGCTTGCTGTACAACTTCAGTTGCTCAACAGTCATAGGTCTCCATTGTGGTATTTTGCACTTCATAATGTGCCACACATTTTCAATGGGAGACAGGTCTGGACTGCAGGCAGGACATTCTATTACCTGCACTCTTTTACTACGAAGCCAAAACCTGTATGTACATTTCAGCATTAATGGTGCTTTCACAGTTGTGCAAGTTACTCATGCCATTTGCACTGTAGAGTTTTAGGTGGCAATGGCGGATGGTACGGTGGATTGTGTTCACTGACAATGCTTTTTGGAAGTATTCCTGAGCCCATTCTGTTATTTCCTTGACAGTGGCATTCCTGTTTGAGGTGCAGTGACGTTTAAGGGCCCGGAGATCACGAGCATCCAGTAGAGTTTTACGGCCTTGACCCTTACGCACAGCAATTGTTCCAGATTATCTGAATCTTTTGATGATGTTATGCACGGTTGATGATGATAACTTAAAAGTCTTTGCTATTTTACGCTGGGTAACACCGTTCTGGTATTGCTGCACTATCTTTCTGTGCAACAATGGTGGAATTGGTGATCCTCTTACCATCTTGGCTTCAGAGAGACACTGACACTCTGAGAAGCTCTTTTTATACCCAATCATGTTGTCAATTGACCTAATTAGTGTTAATTGGTCTTCCAGCTGTTCATTATATGCTCAATTTGCTTTTTCCAGCCACTTATTGCTACTTGTCCCAACTTTTTTGGGATTTGTTGACAATGTGAAATTTTGAATCAGCATATGTTTCCTTTAAAATGTTACATTTACTTAGATTAAACTTTTGATCTGTCATCTGTGTTCTATTACGAATAAAATATTGACATTTGCCATCTCCACATCATTGCTTTCAGTTTTTATTCACAATTTGTTAAGTGTCCCAACTTTTTTGGAATCCGGTTTGTACATTCAACAACAGTAGGGGTAGTAAAATTGCTGTGCCCCACTAAAATCACAGCCATAAAAAGAACATTTTATTCTGGATGAGCAGAACTAGAAGAAACACCACACCGTTTCACCAC
Source organism: Hoplias malabaricus (assembly GCF_029633855.1). Lineage (NCBI taxonomy): Eukaryota > Metazoa > Chordata > Actinopteri > Characiformes > Erythrinidae > Hoplias > Hoplias malabaricus. The sequence goes on along the minus strand of NC_089811.1, from coordinate 18,738,406 downwards.
AGACACTACATTTCCCACAATGCCAAGTGTCTGTCCTAAAGCTTAATTATGCAATTCAGTCAGTGAAAGTTTACTAAGTCAGAGAAAGTTTACTTAGTTACTAAATCATTCCCGGCCCAAAAAATGATAGTCAAAGAATTTAACCCCACACAAAATATCATCTCATGAAAATGGTAATTTTCAAGGTTGTCATTTATAAATGCTATATTAAATTAGGAACTGCAGAAGGTAAATAACTACACACTTCTCTCACATTTTCTCTTAACACAGTGTGTATATGTCAGGTGAATGTGGATGCAGTTTTGGCAATTTATGCAAAATTGAGAAGATTTATACAGTTAATACAGTATTTGTTCAAGAAATTGCACATAATCAAAATGACATTAATAGAAAATTCTTTAGTGTTAATTGATTATTTGTTTCCTATCCATGGCAGAGAAACACCCATTTTTGTGTAAAATCTCTTAAACTCTCTGTGCCTTTCTAAACTATATGTGTGCACATTACAACTATTAGTATAGAAACGCCCCTGAACAGCAGTCTACATACTGCATTTTTGACATTTTCATTTAAATAACTGGAGTTAATGAAGCATTTACAAATGCTATCTAAGCTACAAGCTCATGTTCTTGTAGTGCATTATGAAGGCTAATAAGGCAAAGTTACTTGTGATGCATAATGTTTGTGTATATCTGTGTTCATATAGTGGCGGCACAATGGCGCAGCTGGTTGTGTCGCAGTCAAACAGCTTCAGGATCCTCCCGGTGACTATCTGTGAGGAGTTTGGTGTGTCTGCGTGGGTTTTCTGGATTGGCTACTCAAGAGTGTCTGTAGGTGTAAGTGTGTGAGTGAACGTGTGAGTGTGTGTGTTGCCCTATGAAGGACTGGTGCCCCCTCCAGGGTGTGTTCCTGCCTTGTACCCAGTGATTCCAGGTAGGCTATGGACCCACTGGGATCCCTAAACTGGACAAACATTTACAGACAGTGAATGAATGAATGTATTCATATAGACATGGCAGATATCATGTTTGTTTGCAATAATATTACTATATTTACAAATGCAGATGCACACAGAGTGCTATGTTGAAATGGTTGCATCTTTTCCACTACTATGGACTATTACGTATCCAGTCTAAAGCCTACTAGTGAGGAGAATAATAGATGGGGGATTTATTTCTGAATCAGGAAAGAGTGATGCAGTATTGACTGTGTATAGTCACCCGCCCCCACTCTCTTACACACACTCTCTGATGTTAGTGTTTAGTGTGGTGCGTGTGTATGTGTGTATTTCTAGTAGAGCAGCACAGAGGAAAACTGGGTCACATCCCGCTTCTGTGCCTTGAGACTAAGACCAGAGCGCTTACGTGCGCATGCATACGCACACCAACACACCCGTGCATACACACACGCAAGTACCTCCTTTATCACACTGATGAGAAAGAAACGCACACAGCACTGATATCTGACATTATCCTCAAAAGAGAGCAGCCATTTCATGGTTTCAAAACAGAGAAAATGAACCATTCCCACTGCAGATTAATGCTGCATAGCGAGGAGAAGGAGCAGTTTTCTCTGCCGTAACTCCCTCCTCCATCTTATCTTTTGCTGCGAGCAAGCTCTTCTTTCTGCTCATAGAGTTAGAGGACCTCCTCAGATTCAGGGGGCTTCACCATTCAATGCCAAGTTGTTTGAAGCATTGTCTCTTTTCGGAGGAGGGAACAAGGCCACATTGTATATATGCTATTTGTAAGTAGGGCACTAGGCAACACCAGTGTACTTTGGATATAATTGCTGTGTCTGACATGAGCGGAATGCTGTCTACTAAGGTAATATTTTGAGAGAGGAAGAAATGACTATTTGAATAAAGGCTGCCTCCTTACTTAGCCAATATCTTTAACATATAATATTAATTATTTTGGCAAGCCTTGTAGATGTACTTGTGTCCTGGTAATGTGTTGAAACATGTCTACGTACCAATATTTCTAGCCTGTCTCTAATACAACTTAGTTACAAACACCTTAGGCTACATTCACACAGCAGGTAAAAGCTGCTGTAACTTAAGAGATTTTACAAGCAGTGAGTTTGTGCTGGATTTGAATGAGCTCTACATTTCCTGGTAATTGTTTCTCTGGCCAATTAGTGCTCTGTAGGGTTTACACATCATTATTTAGTACTTACTCAGCATGGTTGGAACCCAGCGCAAGCAGGGACTGAAAAAGTACCTGGTTCCAGAGAACAAGTACCAGATTTGGCCAGTGGAAAAGTAAAAGAGCTGAGCCATGTCATGTAGATTCCATGCAGTGGAAAAGCGCAATAAGATTTGCTATATTTGCTCAAGGGCTTCCCCTGCAGCTGTAATTCACTTTTACAGCACTGAGTGCATTTACATGCTCTTAATAATCCATTCTTAACTGAATCTCTGCAGTTATCTGATTATTGAAGTGGTCGTGTAAAGTTGGAGAGAGCACCAAAATGATATTCCACAAATCATGAAAGAATTTTCTCACTGCAGATTAGTCAGACCTGACTGGATGTGTCAGAGCCTATATCTTACATTTTTCACACCTGCCCAAACAAACCGCACCAAGGGTGAAAACCAAAACGAGTTTGGTTCAACAGGACCTAAAAGTGCAAGTGTGAAAACACCCTTAGTAATCAGATTTCTCAGCTCCTGCGTTTTCTTTTGGATTTCTCAGTCTGTGCATGACTGGAAACATAACCAGACAAACTGTAGAACTGTCTCTGAAATATATCTTAAGGTTCTCTCGTTGCTCTTTTCACACTTGTCATATTTGATTTGATTAAAACAAACCCTGGTGCAATTGTTAGTGAGGTTTGTTAGTGTGTTCAGATTTGCAGTTCCGTTCCCTTGGTCCAGACCAAACAAGAAAACAATACATTGATACATTTTAGCCTTAGTTTGGTTAGATTTCACACGGACACAGTTACAATTTAAATAAAGTTAGTTTAAAATCAAATAGTGACCTATGAAGCAGGCATGACTTTTATTTGCAAGCCAGTCATCAGTCGCCAGCTGGACAAAGGAACATCTACAATTGTGGGGAAATGCAGTTCTCTCTGGTTGTTTACATTAAGAAGTTCTGCATCTTTCAAGGTGGAATAGTGTGTTTGAGGCTAAAAATTACTGTTGTTTGTACAAGGCTGAAGATTAACTTGCAAGTTTTTATTCATTTCTAACTCAAGTTTAGTTTTGTAGCACTTTCAGTAATGCAGTTAGTCACTTAGTCACTTTATGTGATTCGTAAATTACACAGCAAAAATAAGTCAATATTAACCACCTATGGAACAGGAATCAAAAAATCGAAAGCAAAAGAAAAAAAAGAATTTCAACATTTGGAGTTCTCTCCGGTTGTCTAAAAAAATTCCAGTTGCCATAAGCAGAGAGAGAAAGCCTAGCATACCAGACCAAGACAGTTTTTTAATCATTTACAGACACTGGGGTTTTGTAAACACATTAGACTTATTTTGAGCACGCAAACAGACTGGATAACTATGGGACAAGAGCAAGAAAGTACATACAGGAAGAAGCTCCTGTTGTTGTGGAGTCGTGCATAATGCAAGTGTGAAAATGCCCTTAGTAACACTTGTTCCACCAGTCCATAAATACACATCCAGCAACTCTGCCTGTAATGTAGGGATACACACTGCTTTTAAAAGAACAGATGCTCATTTTAAGAAGTCTCCATCTCAGCAGCAGTAGAGAAAATTGTAAGGAGAGCAGCACTGCCTAATATTATAAATCATAAGGAAATAAGATCCATATCTGCAGGTAAAGTGGGTCCATGTTTGCAAAAAGTAGCAGCCGGAAGTTTGTCACGTCTTTGTGTGATATTATTGGCTGTTGCAAAGCAGAAATCATATTTTTGCCAGACTCATGTAAATTGTTTTCATACCCTCTTCCAAAAATAACAATGCCGTTTCTGCAGTTCTGTGCGTGAAATAACAATGACAGAGGACCTGTTCTCCTTATTACAGGTCAGTGAAGCATTACAAGGATTTTGAACCATTAAGTTTAAGGGATAAATACTACTTAGCATCCCTTTAAGTCAAATGAAAAGGGAGGTCTTGGTGTTAGAATGATACAGATAATGACAAAATCTTAATATCAGTAAAATCCATTTGAAATATATTTCATAAAACGATTGTGCCTTGGTTCTTTGGCATTTTTTGTATCAAAGCTGCTACACTGGTGCACTATGTGGATATACAATACAATACAAATCTGCCAACAGAAGTCTATAATTTTGAGTGAGTAATTCTAGATCACAAATGCCACTCCAGGTCTTCCTCAGTGTATGGTGCTCCATTAGTCCTTAGAACACAGCCCACCTGCTCCACGGTCCAGTGCCAGTTCCTACCCTTGTAGTTATTATAAATATTATATAATAATATTTGTTATTGAGCTTGGTGACCTTAAGCTGTGGCTGCTGCAAAGTGTCCTATTCCATTTAAAGATTTTCTCAAGAGATTATACAAGCATTGTTTACAAATGCATTAAACATGCTATTATAATGGGTATCATAAGGGTTGTTTAGAAACTTGTAGATAAGCCATTTGATTTCATTAGAGTCTGAAATAATATTCTTCAAAAAAATTACCCATAATTATTCATTCATTCATTCATTCATTATCTGTAACCGCTTACCCAATTCAGGGTCGCGGTGGGTCCAGAGCCTACCTGGAATCATTGGGCGCAAGGCGGGAATACACCCTGGAGGGAGCGCCAGTCCTTCACAGGGCAACACAGACACACACACACATTCACTCACACACACAGACACTTTTGGGTCACCAATCCACCTACTAACGTGTGTTTTTGGACTGTGGGAGGAAACCGAAGCACCCGGAGGAAACCCACGCGGACACGGAGAGAACACACCAACTCCTCACAGACAGTCACCCGGAGCGGGAATCGAACCCACAACCTCCAGGTCCCTCCCATAATTATTAATATAAAATTATATGAAAATATATATTCATTCATTATCTGTAACCGCTTATCCAATTCAGGGTCGTGGTGGGTCCAGAGCTTACCTGGAATCATTGGGCGCAAGGCAGGAATACACCCTGGAGGGGGCGCCAGTCCTTCACAGGGCAACTGAAACTATATATTGTCATGTTAATTATGCCCAAGGGGCGGCAGGTTGGTGCAGCAGGTAGTGTTGCAGACACACAGCTCCAGGGACCTGGACTTTGTGGGTTTGATTCCCGCACCGGGTGACTGTCTATGAGGATTTGGTGTGTTCTCCCCGTGTCTGCGTGGGTTTCCTCCGGGTGCTCCGGTTTCCTTCCACAGTCCGAAAACACATGTTGGTAGATGGATTGGCGACTCAAAAGTGTCCGTAGGTGTGAGCGTGTCAGTGTGTGTGTGTTGCCCTGTGAATGACTGGTGCCCTCTCCAGGGTGTATTCCCACCTTGTGCCCAATGATTCCAGGTAGGCTCTGGACCCACCGCAAACCTGAACTGGATAAGTAGTTACAGATAATGAATGAATGAATAATTATGCCCATATTGTTTATCTATATGTGGGTCTGTACTACCACAATGCTATCTGTTCAACCTGCCTGGTATTTTAAACTGAGATATAAAAACACTAGCTTCACCCTTGACTGCTAACACGACAGCATCTTCTATTGCATAACCAAGAACTCCAGCACAGATGGACTCCCCCCCCACCCCCTCCCCCCGTTCGGAGTGACTGAAGCCCACTGAAATGTGCATTTCTTGCATGCCTGCAGTTAGCTGCAGTGCCTTGTGGCTGACACAGAACTGTGCACTTAACCTCAGCTTGTAGCATGCTAATGGCTGCAGGGTGTGGTCACAGGGCGTGGCACAAACATGCATAATTCAGTTTGATAGCTGAGCACATTAAACACTAAATGAAGATTAATGTTCTCTGGAGAGGGGGCGGATCGGAGAGCATTTGTGTGGGGGTATGTAAGCATATGTGTGTGTGTCTCTTTCAGCACCACGGAGCACACCAGTTTCTGCTAATGAACTGTTCCATGTATGGCAACAGGGCAGAAATGCCACACTCTGTAAATAAGCTGTTTATTGATTGTAACATATAATGCAGTATTGATGTAAGGAGACTTCACTCAGAGGCCTGTAATGCAGCAGAAAGGATTGCAGTGGAAAGGCACTAGGAGAATGTACTGCATCTAGGGAAAGTAGGACTCTGCATATTTTATTGAACAACGATGGAGATGCTCGCAAGAGTCTCTGTGGGCCAGAATGAGGAAATAGAGAGAGGAAAGTAACGGAGAGGAGAAAGACAGAAAAAAACGGAAATAAATAAATACAATCTGTCATGACATTATTTCTCTGGCCTATTTGTCTAAATTGGAAGAGAAAAAGTACAAAAATAAACGATGAAAACAGGGGTAAGAAAAACAATTGTCAGTTTTTTATTTCACTCTCAACATTTTGACAGCCGTAATTATTCAGTCCTTTTTTGTTGTCCATATGGTAGAGACTTCTGTCCTCATAACTCAAAACAGAATGACCACTGGCTGGAGTCAGCATATGTATAACTGTGGGCAGGTCATTAACATAATAAACATATGGGGCACAGTGTAATAAGGCCTTATTCAGTGAAGAACTGTACAAAATATCTGCATGTCATTTAAGAGATCCATCACCTAGCATACAAGACATAGATTTGAGGATCATGTGAGATATAGAGAATTCTTGTAAATGATGTATGGGAATAAAGCCTGTTGGCTTCACAGGATCTGTAAAAGGTATGATGTATAAATTATTTATTGAAGAGGGTCAGAAATGTTCTTGGTGTGCGATCCCTAGCTCTGTACTGCCAAATACCGATATGGGGTCACATGCACATAATGGAAATAATTAAATTGAGATGTGTTCATAAAATCACAGCACTCAACCATAACATTATGACCAGCTCCTTGTTTATACTGTCCATTTTCTGAGATCCACTAACCATACAGGAGCACTTTGTAGTTCTACAATTACAGACTATAGTCCATTTGTTACTCTATATACATTATTTTCGGTAACACTTTACAATACGGGTGCACAAATAAGCATATATTAATACATCATGAATCTCCTCATAGTATATTAATACATACCTTAATGTTTAATATATCAGGAACTAACAAAGGATATACATTAATGACCATATTACTCATACATAAATCGCCATTAGCAAGGGTAAATATTAAGTATCAACATCTTGTTAATTCAATCTCTTAATTATCACTATGACTTGCCTTATTAATTACCACCCTTTACATATTGGATCTATTTGGATACTGTGTGTTACATATCTTTGTGCATTGATGTAGGCAAAATTATAGGCAGGAAAGTTGATTTTTTAATTTTATATGAACAGTAGCACTTCTAAAGTCAAGAACCACATGAAAAAGACCTGAAACTGAACTCTTGTCATTGACATGGAACACAACACCAGAATGAACTATACATCAGAATGGTACCAACAAGGTAGGTGTGTAAAATGGTTACCAGATTAAAAATAAGAACCATGAGGGCAAAAGTTTGAGATATTTTTGTTAAACAGAAACAAAAACCTGTGACTAATTTTCCTTATGGTTATTTTTTCTGCCATGTTACTCTGTGTAAGTGGGTTAAGCTAATTATTTATTTAATTAATGTGGCCAATAACAACCCTAATGTCACATCCTGGCACTTTCTTGTTTATTTTCTCCTTCTATGTGGCTCTTTCTGTCTATCATTGTTCCTATCTCCGTCCCCGTCTCTGTTCCGCCTTCTTTACCTTCGTTATCTGTGTCAGGTGTTTCGTGTTAAGTTCGTTTATTTAAGCCCTCTTCCCTCACTTCCTGTTATCGGTCATTTCGTTTTGTTGTTGTTAGGTTTTGTTGTTATTGTCATTGGTATTGTTTGTTTCCTATCCCAGTCGTGCCGTTATTATAGTGTTTGTTTCTTGTTTCTCGTTCCTCGTTCGCTCTCTTACTCCTTTCATGACCCTCTAGTTCGTTTGTGTTTTGTAGTGTTTGTTTCTCTAGCTTGCCCTGTTTCCTGCTCTTTCCTATGTTTATTAGTCATGCTATTTCGTGTTTAACTTCAAGTTCGTTTGTTGTGTTTTCGCTTTATTAAATGCTCTGTGTTGTAGCGAGTGTGTCCGCCTCCCGTAATTCCACTCTTCACACCCCCGTGACACCTAAAGTCAAGTGACTTTATATAAGTAATTACAAAACTCGTAATAAACTCATAATAATCACTTAATCACTGCTTATGTCCCTGCCTATAAATTTGCCTACATCAATGCACAAAGATATGTAACACACAGTATCCAAATAGATCCAATATGTAAAGGGTGTTAATTAATAAGGCAAGTCATAGTGTTAATTAAGAGATTGAATTAACAAGGTGTTGATACTTAATATTTACTCTTGCTAATGGCGATTTATGTATGAGTAATATGGTCATTAATGTATATCCTTTGTTAGTTCCTGATATATTAAGCATTAATGTATGTATTAATATACTATGAGGAGATTCATGACGTATTAATATATGCTTATTTGTGCACCCGTATTGTAAAGTATTACCATTTTCGTCTTTCAACCTGTTCTTCAATGGTCAGGACACCCAGGTGGTGGATCATTCTTAGCATTGCAGTGACAATGATGTGGTAGTGATGTGTTAATGTGTGTTATACTGGTATGAGTGTACCAGACACAGCAATACTGCTGGAGTTTTTAAACACTGCGTCCACTCACTGTCCACTCTATTAGACACACATACCTCATTGGCCCACCCTGTAGATGTAAAGTCAGAAACAGTAGCTGATCTGTTGCTGCAGTTAATGTTGATCGTCTGGTAGATCTTCATCAGTGGACTAAGGATGCTGCTAACTAGATATTTTGGGTAGGCAGTATATTCTCTGTCTGTATACAGAGCAACAAAGCACCAAAAGTAATTGTAGAACTATAAAGTGCCCCTGTGGACAGTGGAGCTGAGAAAATGGACAGTAAGCGTAGAAGCAAGGAGGTGGGCAACTATACTCATATGCACACACATTTAGATGTAAAAGCAATTAATGGACTATATATTCACGTCTCAATAGGCTCTGTTTCACATTGGGAAACACGAGGTTGGTTGTTTCACTTTGATTCTAGCTTGCTCACAAAACAAAACATAATACCAGCCTTATCTGGATGGAGGGAAGGCTTAATGTGTCCTGCAGAAAACGAATGCTTACACTGCATCATGTAGTTATTTCATTCACATGATGAGGTATTTTCAATAGATGTGCTTTTCTCAAACAGCATCACTTTCTTGTTTTTTTTATAATACATTTTTGCATTTATAATCACAGCAGATTTTATTTATATTCCAAGAGCATTATAGAACCTTATATACAAAAGGAATGTTGTATTTTTATCCATCGCAGACTATAAGGACAACAATAATTGTTAACTGAATCAAATTCACAACAAAGCATCTCATTTTCCACTTACAATAACAAATTCTAAATCAGTTTTGAATTCAGAATATGCAAATTTGCAGAGTTTATCCTTTTTTCTCAATGAACTACATATGAGAAATAATTAACATTTAAAATCACACAATGCTTTAACTATAGTTTCACATAATTAATTTGATCATTTATATTGACATAACAGGGCAATAACTGTAGGAACATTTGGCCTCATTCATGAAACCTTCATAAAAAACTGGAAAACTTACTGCCAGATTCATGAACACTATGTAAACACCAGATTTTTTTAGTAGAACGTGTGTATGTTAGGGAATACCAGATGTTTGCAAATTGGGATGACATGCACATTTCTTTTGATTAACATATTATTACCATAATCTCTGCCCATAAATTTAAAATTTAAACTTACAAGGAAGCGCTCGGACTGAGGAGCCGCAGCAAAAAGCCTTAAAAATCTACACATAAAAGCAAAAGAAAACAAAAGTACAATTAAAAGTATAGCGAGGCATTAGACGGATAGTGCTGTCAGAACCACAACCACAACCCTGAACTGAATAAGCACTTACAATGAATGTATGATGATGTTTATTACCACTGATTTTAATGACCTAAAGTCAATGGGCCTTATTCATGAAATCTTCGCAAAAAACATGTGGAAATTGTGCAAAATGTACGAAGAAATTGACATTCTTGGAAACTTTCATCCATTTCCTTCATTAAAGAGTAAACACCAGATTTTTAGTATGTATTTTAATGTGTATGTTAGCGAATACCAAATGTGCACAAATTGGGTGGGCGTGCATGTGGTGTTTTTTTTTTTTTTTTTTTTTTTTTTTGCAATTAACATGGAAATACCATAATCCCTGCCCATGAATTTCAGCTGACTGCCTTATACCGCTTTATAAACATGGGGACTGAGGAGCCACAGCAAAAAGCCTTCAAATCACTACAAAGGAAAACAAATTTTCTAAGTTTTATTGAAGTGCATTCAAATCTGAACTTTTTAGATTCGTTCGTATATTCATTCGTATATTCATTCGTATATTGTTTTAGCTGAGTTACATAGTACTGTGCAAAGATTTTTAGAGAAAATAACATATAAGAATCTATATGACTAGTAAGAAATGATGTGCTCAAATAAAAAAAATTATAATTTTATTACAGTAAGTGTGATATTCTCTGGGTTAACATCCCTCCTTGTATCAGTGCAGTTTTATTTGAGGTTATTATACTTCATTATGCTAAATAAAATGTGCTGGATATAGTTCATGCGATCAAGACAATCATCTGGAAACAAACCTTTTTCTTCACACTGGCTCACAACACATACTTTTAGCAAAGAATGTCCTACTTTGTATTTTATAATAATAATAATAATAATAATATATATATATATATATATATATATATATATATATATATATATATATATATATATATATTGTATACAAACACAACTCTTATTTAGAAGATACATTATTTTAATTAATTATTACCTTAAATTAATTATTATTATTATTGGGCTCTTGACCCATTTGACTGTCTCAGTAGTCTTTCACAGAGGGATAAAACATGGGAGGTGCATGACCATGCACAGAGTAAACACACGAGACACAGACACTGCGATTGTATTATTTGTGCATCAAGTATAACAAAGCTTAAAATTCCGGTGATTATGCTTGGATGAGGGCGAACCCTATGCATATATCTATTAAAGATAAAAATACACAATGAAGATTTATTTAAGCTTTTTAGTTTATATTTGTTAATCTAATACGTTATTATTTGATGTGAAACCAAAAAGAAACCTTGAAAACCTATAAATCAATAATAGGAATATGTTTTTGCTGATGACTCAGTTTTCTGCCCAGAGACAGCGTGAGATGACGTCATTTGAGTCAAAACGAAACTGAAAGTAAACGCCGTCTGCATTTTCCATTGCAGCGTCTTTTATTTTGATAATAGCGAGTATAATTACACCATTTCATGACGAATATGACACACAAATTTTGAAGGAGTACCTTGGTTTTTAGGTGTTTTTTCACAATGGATTACTCCCAGAGGCTTCACAGCACCGCGATGAGAGTGCTATTTTTAGAAACGGTAGGATCTGCGCTTTCTAACGGTATACGGAGCTCACAGACGCATTCAGACATTCAAGACTTACAAAGCTGGTTATATAAGGTGTGTTCTACCCCGCTCATTGCGGGGTTAGAGTTGTTTGGGTTAAACCAGACCGCCCCTGCATAGGTTCGGGAACAGTACGTGGTTCTAAAATGTTGCACAAATACAAAATAATGGACCTGAACTGAGCAGAGGGACCTCACTCAGATAATAAACAATAAACCAGGATTGTCTCTAAAGACGTTAAAAGTACGCAAAGCTGTCAATTAAATCCAGCAACAGCGCAACATCAGCTATTGATACAGGTTACAGACCAAAAACCTGTTTATATTGCAGTGATCCACATTAAGTAACTCTTTGACTACACGAGTAAAAAAATAATTCAGCAAGCAATTGCTTTTTAGCTACTTGAAGTTGCTCTTAATAACAGGCTGTATTAGGAAGAGGACTGTTATGTGTTTTGTTTGATTACTGGTTTATTGTTTATTTATATCGTTTGTGCATTTAATTATTTTTTATACATTTTTAAAGTTCAGGCATGTCAAATTATATTTTCAGCGTCTTTCAGACAAACGCACACTACGCATTTTCAGGAGCAGGTTTAAATTTCATTCGTACCTATGGACATTATGATAAATCCGGATATTTACAAAAAAGTGACTTACAAATGATTTACATGCAAATTCGTTTTGCTTGCGTTTCATGAATGAGGCTCTATATGTGTGCATTTGTGTTCCAATATTACTATAGAAATGATCCCTATGGGAACAGCAGTGGTGAATCAGTAAGCAGCCATTTTCTTACTCTCAGACAGACACTCAGGCAGTGTGGGTAGGATCCCATGCCACCACAGTAGGGTTAAATTACCCATAATCAGGGCATCAGGGTGGATGGGTCCATTGGAACCTAACACTTACACCCCATCATCAGTGCTTCTATGTCAACCAATCCTTTACAGCCACACAAATGGAGCAAATTGCCATCATTTGAGCTCCCACACAGTCTGTATTACAAAGGTGTGTGCATGTATGTGTGTGCGTGTGTGTGTGTGTGTGTGTGGTCATGCACATGCAGCATTGCTGTAATTTTACAAACTAGCATCTAGAGGAATATCCATGCATAGACCTATAAATATACTGTAGACCTTACAAATGTATAAAGAGGTTACAGAAGAAAATGTGAAAAAAGAGCAGAAACAAAACAATCCCTTTAATGATTGTTATAATATTACTGCAAGTATATAATTTCTAGATAGTTTGCATATCTAATTTGGAAATGCACTTGATAGGATTGTGCTGGTGCATATTTTTTGGCAGAAATTTCACTATATGTTCCTGGCATTCCTTGTAAAAGTGCGTTTGTGTGTGCACTACTAAGGATGGGTTAAATGCAGAGGTAATATATCAATTAATTGTTGTACAATGATCATAGAGAATGATTTCACAATTCATATATGATTAAAGGGTTCATATTATCTGGCGATATCTCTATGTGCAAAAGACAGGTCCCAAAACCTATACTTGCTGACTGTGGCCTTTGGGCCCTCAGTTGTCAGTGCATTAAAACATACAAAAAGCTGTAGAGGAAATCACTGCATTGTCTCAAAAATACTTGCAAGATCCACTGCCTGTGAACACAATTTTAGTGCTTTTCCACTGCACTGCATGGTCACTTTTCCACTAACAGCTCCTCCATGAAATGTAACTGGTGTTGTCACAAAACCCTGTTTCTAATAGGAACTGCAGGCTTTGAAAACCATGGTAATGTTAGGCGGTTTTCACTGTTTATTGATGTGATTTTGGGTTTTTTTGGCTGAATACTGCCCCACTCCCCAGTTGTCACTGATTCTGCAGTTTTCACAGCAGAGCTTTCCTTGTTACAGAGTCTGGCTCTTACTGGATTTTTTGTCGGCCACTGATCCAGGGAGCCTTTGAATCTCTTCAAAACACCACAGTCACATTTAGTACCTACTTGGCTCGCTTCATACCAAGCATGAGCAGGGACTAAATAAGTTCCCCGGTCCAGGGACCAGGAACCAGATTTGGCATAAGTGGATAAGCAAATCGAGTAGGTTCCATGTAGTGGAAAAGCACCATTATGTGATAATATATAGGAGTGGTGCATATTTATAATTAGCATATATTATAATAAAATGCTTATAAAAACAGATGATAAAATTGTTAATAAATAAAACATTAAAATTATTTGTATTTAATTTTAAACAACTGCTTTTAGAGTTGTATTCTTCTAAATTATCTAGGCCCAGGGTATACCACCTGGCGTGAAAATACAATTTTGGAAGAATTACAAAAATGAATACAGACTGCTGTATTTGTACAAAGTTCCACCATGGAAGACATAAATCCATGAAATGGTGATGATTCTATTGACACATCTACACTGTAGTTATCATTGGATGGTACAACCCCAATTCCAATGAAGTTGGAACATTGTATAAAAAAATAAATAAAACAGAATATGATGATTTGCAAATCCTTTTCAACCTATATTCGATTGAATATACTACAAAGACAATATATTTAATGTTCAAACTGATAAACATTGTTTTTTTGCAAATATTCACACATTTTTAATTTGAGGCCTGCAACACATTCCAAAAGAGTTGGGACAGGGGCATGTTTACCACACAGCAAATTCTCCTGTGTTAAATCAACACCTGTTTCTCTGCATACTTGTTCTTCAGTGGTCAGGACCCCCACAGGAGTATCACAGAGCAGGTGTTTTCGGTGGTGGATCATTCTCAGTGCTGCAGTGACACTGACATGGTGGTGGTGTTAGACTGTGTTGTGCTGGCATGAGTGAATTAGTCACACTAGTGCTGTTTAAGACATATATTTATCATGTTTACTCACTGTCCACTCAAATACAGCAACTTCATTTGTCCACCTTGTAGATGTAAATTCAGAGACAGTAGCTCATCTGTCCATGCACAGTTTGTGTTGGTCCTTCTCTACTCCTTCATCAGTGGACACAGAATGCTGTTGGCTGGATATTTATGATTGGTGGAATATTTAGTCCAGCAGTGACAGTGGTTTAAAAGTTCTACCGGCCCTGCTGTGTATGATCCACATGTACCAGCAGTGGTGGACAAAGTACACAAACCATGTACTTGAGTTAATATACAGACACTCAAGGTAAAATAATACTCCAGTAAAAGTAAAAGTCCTCTTAGTAGATCTCCACTTGAGTAAAAAAAAAAAAATATATATATATATATATATATATATATATATATATATATATAGATATATATACACTTATGTATCGAAAGTAAAAGTACCATAACTTATTATGCTCTTATTAGGCTCTAATGTCCTATTATCATTTTTGTAACAAGACTCATGCTTAATGCATTGTAGATGAAAAGATTCATTCTTGTTTCCCCAGTCTCTTAATAGAACGTCATTAAATAGTCTGACATGGATGAACACAGTACAAATGGCCAAAGATTAAATACAATGCATGATGTTATATCAACAATTACATACATCCAAGGTGCTGCACCTCCAAACCTGTTGTTGTCTGTCTCCTGACTATTAAGCCCATATTACGCTTCTGTGTCAAACCTATGCCATAGGGCAGTGGGGCCTGATGCGCACCTCTTCAGAAATGCAACAGGCTACACAGACTACAATGACTGGGATTGGTCTGCAGTTGGACGAACATGGTTCAAGTTGTCAGAAGTCAAAATCCAGAAATATTAACTCATCTACACTACACTCCCAAATATTGCACTTTAAAGATTTATAAAACTAATACTACTACACCACTACATTATTGCAGCACTAGTGGTTTGGTGGTGTAATAGCAGATCGATGCAGACACAAACACACATGTAAACTTTCACAATGGCACAGGACACTTGTGCAGACTATGCCATTAATGGGCCTTTATTGTGTTCTCTGCACCAGAACATACTCATTAAGAACACTAGGTAAGATTTTTTATTATGTTCCTGGGGCTCCACTATTGCAATTAACTTGTAATTGTTTAATAAATCTCAAGCTGACTCTCACGCTCGGTGAGTGTTTTGTGACATCTACAGATCTGTAAATAATGTATATGAATGAATTGTAGTTACTGATGAATCAAATACAGCCAAATACTAAAAATGGTACAAATAATTTTTGTTCATTCATAACGGTTCTAAAAAATGAAAGTGATTACTTTCATTACAACAGACGATAAAAAAGTCTGCCTTTGATATTGGTTTTAGGCAGAGAAATATTTTCATTTATTTTAGCGCAGAGACTGTGTTCGTTTGTCTCCTAGCAACGGTGCTGCTGTGTACCGTGCAGAGAGCATGCACATTTGTTCAGACATTACGATTTTATTCACACATAAACCAAACAAAGAACAGCAGATTTTCATAATGTAGTGGAATAAAAAGTAAGATATTTGGAAATACTTCAGTAGCATACAGATACATGAACAAAGTACTCAAGTACAGTAACAAATTCCATTTACATGATTAATGTCCACCACTGTGTACCAGCACACCACACACTAACACATCACCATCACTTCAGTGTCACTGCAGCCCTGAGGATGATCCAATACCCAAATCATACCTGCTCTATGCTGGTCCTGACCATTAAAAATAGCAGGGTGAAACTGGGATAAGAAAATATGCAGAGAAACACGTGGACTACAATGTGTAATTGAATAACTACAAAGTGCTGCTGTATGGTCAGTGGAGCTGAAAAAAAATGGACAGTGAGTGTAGATACAAGGTAGGTGTCACTAATCCATTGATTGTTCAGTGTATAGTTCATGTCATTAATCTGGGCAAAAAGTTGCATTTCATTATAACAGCCTACAAGTGAGCTGTGTGTCACGCAAAAATATGGGAAACATGAGCTCAGAATAAGCCGTCACACTAAGTTGGAAATCGAGAGATTTTTCATTCATGCTAGTGATGAATAAGTAATTGGGTAGGGGGTGTAAAAGAGGGCAGTATGGAATGAGGAGAGGAATCATACATCCCACAGTTAGAAAGATGACAGACATGTACCAGGGTAAAGTAAGATGCTGTATCACACACACAGAGAGAGAGAGAGAGAGAGAGAGTTCCTAACAGATATTAAAGGAATGTTTGAGTGGATTTTGCTCTTCCTGCAGAAATCATTTCCTCAAGAAATCAGCGCCACACAGTGGTGGAAGGCAGAATGAAAACAGTAATTTATCAGAGATAAGGATAGTGTGCCATGTTGACATGCACACTGTTTTTCCCAAGGTTTGTGGACCACTCCTGTAATTAGTGAACTCAGTTATTTAATGTAAACCCATTGTGAATACAGCCTATAAAATGTCCATAAAAAGCATGAAACAAAATTATGTCGCACATGAGCTTAAATGTCCCATAGCTTAATGCTAAGTAGGTGATAAATGGAAAAAAATCTTCCAAGCACTGGGCTGTGGAACAGTGGAGCTATGTTCTCAGGTGTGATGGGGCTACATTTAGTTTCCCCTGAGATGAGTCAGAGATTAAGAACATTAAGAATTCAACATCCGTATCTGATCTTATTATTTTTTGCCTTTGGAGTACTTCGGAAACTGTTGTGACTTAACACACTCTGCTGCTGCACCAAGATGCAAGTGTGCTGCACTTATCTGAGTCTGAAATTATCTTTTAGTAAAAATATTTAGGGACTGTTTCCCAGACAGGAATTAAACCTAGTCCTGGACTACAAAGCATTTTAAATAGTGATTTTCCATTGAAAGGAATATGTAATCTAGGACTAAGCTTTAATCCCTGTCTGGGAAACCAGCCCATAGAGTTTTCTTTGCCAAAAAAAGGGACTATCCAGACTGTTGCCAAGAAAGGTGTAAATGCCTAAATCTGTGATGGTATAAGCGTGCAACAGTACCCACAGTATGGGTGACTTGAAGATACCATCAAAATGGAGTCATATACTGGTATTCTACAGATATATCCTGCCATTAGGGCAATATCTTTTCATGGTTATTTCAGCAAGAAAATATCAGGATTTTTTCGAGTTTGTGCTACATAGGCATGACTTCATAGACACAGAATTTTTGTGCTTGAATGGCCAGACTGAGGTCCAGTATGTCTTCAGCTGCAATGAAAAAGAAAAGTATGGATCATCATTAATAGGAGTCAGACAAAGGCAAATAAAGATTTAAGCAGCTGAATGTTTGTATTAAAAATGGGATTAAAAAAAGCCCTTACAAAAAAATTCCTAAAATGATTAAAGGGTGTGATGGGGAAAATGATGTAACACTGAGGGAGGCACGATGGTGCAGCAGGTAGTGTCACAGTCACACAGCTCCAGGGACCTGGAGGTTGTGGGTTCAAGTCCTGTACCAAGTGACTGTGAGGAGTTGGTGTATTCTCCCCGCGTTTGCATGGGTTTCCTCCCACTGTCCAAAAACACACATTGATAGGATTGGCGACTCAAAAGTGTCCTTATGAGTGTGTAAGTTGCCCTGTGAAGGACTGCTGCCCCCTCCAGGGTGTATTCCTACCTTGTGCCCAATGATTCTGGGTAGGCCCCGGACCCACTGCAACCCTGAACTGGATAAGTGGTTACAGATAATGAAGCAGCCAAGTGCCGCTGATATGCCGTTAAAACAAGCTTTTTCAAGTGAAGGCTGGCTTGACTCCAGTCTTTTAATTGGATAAATTCATGTATATGTTGGTAAGTTAACAAAAAAACACTTCACTTAAACAATATGTTTAATTGAAATTTAAATCAGATAAAGATTTATAAGGTAAAGAACTAAAAATGAAAATGTATTTAAAGTTGTACAGGGGAAATGTGTTATGAGTTAGAAGTCTAATATATTGAATAGGTTATGTTAATTATGTTCAGCTTGGAACTGGATAGTTGTTATTAATGTTGTATAATGAGCTCTACAAAATAAACTACTACGTTGAAATTGTTACGCAAAATCTTTACACTGACAATACAAATTTTTTTTTCCATATTTTTCCTTACCGGCTGCAACTGGGGTCCGTCCTCTGAAAAACAGGTCTGTTTATTTTGCACACTTGGCAGCATCTTCTTTCAACACCTTTTTTTTCCTATATATATATATATTTTCCTATATATATATATATATATATATATATATATATATATATATATTTAAATTAGTGTTAAAGCCATATATATATATATATATATATATATATATATATATATATCACAGTCAGTCACCCGGAGCGGGAAACGAACCTGCAACCTCAAGGTCCCTGGAGCTGTGTGACTGCGACACTACCTGCTGTGCCACCGTGCCGCCCCTCTGCCCAACTTAAGAAAATTTAAATTACCACAAATGGCTTAAAGTGATTTAGAAAGATAAATTATTTATTGTATGTGTCTCACGAAACAAATTTGGAGAGTTGTGCAGTGTCTTTCTGCCCTCTCTATGCCTCTGGCTTCCAGAACATTTCATAATGTCCAAATAAATAAATAAAATTAAAGACATGTTTTATACAAGGAACCAAGGAACTAGGCTATTTAGAGTACATAATTTGGTATGGTTCATATTTCAGCGTTGACAGATGAAATTCAGTTACTATGAGTTGGTCGCAAAAGGCATTTTGGAATATGATTACAAATTCACGATCATTTTGTTTCAGTGTAATCATGCTCTGGGGATCAGTAATTTTGTCCTGTTAAACGGAACATTAAAGGGAAACACAGTTCCCTGGTTTGTTTACTTTCAAATGCTCCATGCCTTTTAAGGAGGAATAGTATGTATGGGGGGGGGGGGTGCCCATTTTTGTACGTGGCTAATTTTGATATTTGTAAGTTTGTGTTCAACTTAGACTTAAGTTTCTGTGGTAATTCAGTGTTTACCTTTATGCAGATAGGGCTCTCCTGAATTTAGAGTCAGTTCCATCTGAAGTAACAATAATTCTATACCACCCACCTATGGAGCAACAATAGAGCAATAACCTCACCTTGGTTCATGCTTTTAAGTTTGGAGGATTTTTCATTGTCTAAAAAAATCCAAAATGTCATTTCCCTGTCATGGACAGAGAGAGAGAAATCCTAGTATACAATACATTATTATTATTTTTACCCATTTGCAGTTTCGTAAACAACATTAGACTGGTTTGACTACACACAAAAAAAGAAAAGTGTCTTTTGATTAAAATTGTTAACATCGTTTTTAATTCTGATTTATAAAATTGTGTATAGCAGAAAACAAGTCTGTACCGGTCTGCATATTCATTGTTGTGGGCAATGCTCTTCTGTAGCAGATCTTGCTGACTAAACAAAGAATGTTCTTTTTTTTTGTTTTGTTTTTTCCCCAGAACAATGGAATGACACCAGAACCTAGACCTCAGTATCACCGTATCTGAGATTTTTTGGATCTGAACTCATGAAGACATTAAATATTACTGTTTATTTATTTTAAAATCAAAAGCCAAATCTTCAGGAAAACAAATGAAACTGTTGCCCTGTGAAGGACTGGGGTATTCAGGGTGTGTTCCTGCCTTGTGCCCAATGATTCCGGGAGGGCTCTGGACCCACCACAACCCTGAACTGGATAAGAGGTTACAGACAACGAATGAATGTAATCATAGTAGCAGCTGGGCACACTAAATATAGAAACAAAATAAAATAAAATGCCGTGTCTGATCCATTCATATCAGCGCAACACACAATAACACCATGTCATTGTCACTGCAGTGCTAAGAAAGATCCACCACGCCATACCTGCTCTGTAGTGGG
Source organism: Hoplias malabaricus (assembly GCF_029633855.1). Classification (NCBI taxonomy): domain Eukaryota; kingdom Metazoa; phylum Chordata; class Actinopteri; order Characiformes; family Erythrinidae; genus Hoplias; species Hoplias malabaricus. Next base: position 18,718,074 of record NC_089811.1, on the reverse strand, counting down.
TCCTGACCAATGAAAAGCAGGGTGCAATGGGGATAAAAGGGGATATAAGTATTTATAACTATTTAAATCAAATATATTTTTATAGTGCAACTGATGCTGTAGCAAAGCAGTTTTACATAAGTTCAGTAGTATTCAATTTATCAATAACATGTTTAAAAAAATACAAACCCAAACCACTGGAGGAACAGATCTTGGGAGGAACCAAATTTGTCCCAAGTGAAAACCATTTATCAAATATGGATACAGAGTCACAGTACCATTACATAAGTTTGTTGTTATGTCCTGGCATACTGATATAAGCATAGTGGTGATGGAAAGAATGATTAAAAATAATAATGTTTAATGGAAAAAAGATGAGGGGCTAAATTATAGTCCATCCAGTTATTAAAAATGATGTTGTTGATGGTGAATGGGGAGCCATTGCCAGGAAGGTAGTAGCAGATCTGCGGTGAATGGTAGCAGACGGTGTTCAGTGTTCCCTCAGCATTGCCTCAGACAGATGTTTAGAAAATGTCTCTGAAAAGAGCAATGGGATGGAGTTCATTTTTGGTTGTGCTGGCACTAAAAATGATGTTAACATTTTCACTGGGTGATAAGTGTGGAGAGCCAGAAGGAACCACCAGTAGCACCAGCATCCTGTGGTCAGTTATCCATCATTGTCAGGTAGGACAGGTGGACAGTTAATTATTCAAAAAGTGTGAAAAACAAGCAAACAATCAAACCCACAATGAGTTAGTTTTGTTTCAGCTGCATGGAGTACATGGAATTTCAGAATGAGACAAGTGTGGAGAACCAGAGGAAAACTAGCATATCCTAGTTTTCTACACTTCCCCATGACAATAAACCCCTCAGTCCACAAACTTGATCAGAATGGGGAAACATTTGCCCTAAGATTCCTTCATCTATCTCTAAGAGCTCAGCTCCTCCTGGCAAGAGGACAGGGATGACTCCAGAAAATGAATCTGCAGAAACAGATTACTGGACAAATTACACACACTGCAACATTTCATGACAAACTACTATACACTCCCTATAACCCTAAATCAGTCAATGTTAAAATGGTATGGAGAATGACATCTTCTGCTCAGGCTGCACAGGCCACCATTGTAAATAAGAACTTGTTTGTAATGACTTGCCTGGTTAAATTAAACATTAAATAAAATAGAAAACAATTTGTAATTAAGTTTTAGCTTGTATTACATTGAAAGCAATACAACACATTTGACGTTAAACACTCAGAAAAACAGTCACTGGTGGTACCCTCAAGGGTACTGTCAGGAATCGCGGAGGGCGGACTGACGGACGCGGACGCACACGCTAAAACACAGTGAACTTTATTTATGAAAGAATAACAAAACAGATTTCGATAACAAGACAACAGAGGGTTAACAGAGACATGGACAAAGGAGCTAAGCGAACTAAACTACCCAGCAGGCACAGGACGTCAATTTGACGTCAGAAAGGCGTTGGTCTCTAACGTTGGACAGACGTTGAGTTTTAGTTGGAAATGAAAATCGGGTTGACGTCTAAACCTAACTTTGCCTTGACAACAATTTTCAACATTGGACAGACGTTGATTTTTAGTTGGAAATGAAAATCTGGTTGACGTCTAAACCCAACATTGATGTGACGTCAAGACTCAACGTTGGTTAGACGTTGAAATATGGTTAGTAATCAAAATCAGATATTACTCAAAAATTAACGTCAGGATGACGTCAAACTCCAATGTTGTGTAGATATTGATTTTTAGTTGGAAATGAAAATCGGGTTGACGTCTAAACCCAACATCGGTGTGACATCAAGATCCAACGTAGGTTAGATGTTGAATTATGGTTAGTAATCAAAGTCAGATATTACTCAAAAATTAACGTTGGGATGACGTCAAGCTCCAATGTTGTGTAATTGGTGATTTTTAGTTGGAAATGAAAATCGGGTTGACATCTTGTCAGGAGCGAGGGGCGGATAGAAGGAAGCGCACTCGCTAAAACACAGTTTTTTAATAAAGGGAGATAACAAAACAAAGAACAAAAACATACAGGGAAACAAGGCAGGCTAAATTAAACAAGGGAAACTAAACAGGGCAAACCGGACTGACAGACTAAAGAGTTCACAAAATAACGATAGGAAAGGAAACTGCGACATGAAACAACGACTAAGAAAACAAACACGGAGAAACTGGAGACAGACGGACAGACCAGGAAACACGACCGACTAGACATAGGATAAATGTGAAATGAGAATGTGAAAGGTAAACCAACGCGACTGAACAAAGGTGAAATGAACGACCAACAGGACACGAGTCAAGAGGGCTTAAATACTAACACAAACGAGACACACCTGGACAGATAACGAGGGGATGGGTTAACAAATGACAGACGAGGCGGCGGAACAGAGGCGGGACGAGGGCGGAGACAAGGATATAAACAAAACATAGCCATGTGCAAATAAAGCACATGGCGGGGACAACAGACTGACAGGACGAAGGCGTGACACATCTAAACCCAACATTGGTGTGACATCAAGATCCAACATTGGTTAGACGTTGAAGTATGGTTAGTAATCAAAGTCAGATATTACTCAAAATCTAACGTCAGGATGATGTCATGCTCCAATGTTGTATAGATGTTGATTTTTAGTTAGAAATGAAAATCGGGTTGACGTCAAATCCCAACATTGGTGTGACATCAAGACTCAATGTAGTTTAGACATTGAATTATGGTTAGTAATCAAAGTCAGATATTACTCAAAAATTAACATTTGGATGACATCAAGCTCCAATGTTGTTAATAATAAATGTTGTTTTAGTTGTAAATGAAAATCGGGTCGACGTCTAAACCCAACACTGGTGTGACATCGAGACTCAACACTACCGTATTTCACATTTACAGCATACTACTGTAATTAAATAATACAATACTTTACTGTAAAAACTGCTTTACAGTAAATAACTGGCAGCTGAGCTCCCAGACAATAACTGTATTTTTACAGGAACATTAAAGTATTTCAACTTTACAAAATACTACTGTAATTGAATAAAACTTTACAGTAAATATTGGGATTTACAGTAAATAGCTGCCAACAGTTTCCAGCCAATTACTGCATTTTTACAGGAACAAGATTGTATTTAAAATTTACAGAATACTACTGTAATTACATAATACAATGTTTTACTCTAAATATTTAAATGTACAGTAATACTTTCAGCAGAATTGCCAGCCATTTACTGCTTTTTCAGAAACAATACCTTTTTACAGAGGAACACTAATTACAAACAGTATTTAAATTACATTCGATTCTTTATGTATACTGAACAATACCAGCACGTAATATTTTTGTATTAAGATTATAGTGTTACTATTAAATAAATCTTCCAATTATATTCCAAATCTACATTTAGAATTATAATCAGTAACACTTTTATTAAAACCGAATTTATGCAAAATGTGGACAAATTTCAAGTACTACATAACATGTTCAAATCATTTATGTTTTTACTTGAACTTTATATTTTTGCCCCTTATATATTTTTTTTTTCTAACCAAAAATACTTCACAATATCCAATTACATTATTGTCTTGATGAATTACAAGAAAGGTGCCCAAATCTTTATAGTAAAACATTACGTTTTATCACATGACTTTTGATCTTACCAGACAACACAAATAGTGACCGTAAAACATCATGAAATATGTAATAAAAAAATATGTAATCTGGATTACTAAAACTTTGTATTTCAAATATCAGTGAACCCAACATGTTACTGACTTAGAGTCAGTTTTGTGTTGAACAGGACCCTTTAAATACAAACCGGATTCCAAAAAAGTTGGGACACTAAACAAATTGTGAATAAAAACTGAATGCAATGTTGTGGAGGTGCCAACATCTAATATTTTATTCAGAATAGAACACAAATCACAGATCAAAAGTTTAAATTGAGATAATGTATCATTTTAAGGGAAAAATATGTTGTTTCAAAATTTCATGGCGTCAACAAATCCCAAAAAAGTTGGGACAAGGCCATATTTTACCACTGTGTGGCATCCCCCCTTCTTCTTACAACACTCAACAGACGTCTGGGGACAGAGGAGACCAGTTTCTCAAGTTTAGAAATAGGAATGCTCTCCCATTCATGTCTAATACAGGCCTCTAACTGTTCAATCGTCTTGGGCCTTCTTTGTCGCACCTTCCTCTTTATGATGCGCCAAATGCTCGCTATAGGTGAAAGATCTGGACTGCAAGCTGGCCATTTCAGTACCCGGATCCTTCTCCTACGTAGCCATGATGATGTGATTGCTGCAGAATGTAGTCTGGCATTATCTTGTTGAAAAATGCAGGGTTTTCCCTGAAAGAGATGACGTCTAGATGGGAGCATATGTTTTTCTAGAACCTGAACATAGTTCTCTGCATTAATGGTGCCTTTCCAGACATGCAAGCTGCCCATGCCACAAGCACTCATGCAACCCCATACCATCAGTGATGCAGGCTTCTGAACGGAGCGTTGATAACAACTTGGGTTATCCTGTCCTCTCTGGTCCGGATGACATGGCGTCCCAGTGGTCCATAAAGAACTTCAAATCGTGACTCATCTGACCACAGAACAGTCATATTGCCACACTCCATTTTAAAAGACCCCTGGCCCAGTGCAAACGTCTGAGCTTGTGGAGCTTGCTTAGAAATGGCTTCCTCTTTGCACTGTAGAGTTTCAGCCGGCAACGGCGGATGGCACGGTGGATTGTGTTCACTGACAATGCTTTCTGAAAGTATTTCTGAGCCCATTCTGTTATTTCCTTGACAGTGGCATTCCTGTTTGAGGTGCAGTGACGTTTAAGGGCCCGGAGATCACAAGCATCCAGTAGAGTTTTACGGCCTTGACCCTTACGCACAGCAATTGTTACAGATTCTCTGAATCTTTTGATGATGTTATGCACGGTTGATGATGATAACTTAAAAATCTTTGCTTTTTTACACTGGGTAACACCATTCTGGTATTGCTGCACTATCTTTCTGCGCAACAATGGTGGAATTGGTGATCCTCTTACCATCTTGGCTTCAGAGAGACACTGACACCCTGAGAAGCTCTTTTTATACCCAATCATGTTGTCAATTGACCTAATTATTGTTAATTGGTCTTCCAGCTGTTCGTTATACGCTCAATTATACGCTCGTTATACGCTCCTTCCAGCCACTTATTGCTATCTTTCCAGCCACTTATTGCTACTTGTCCCAACTTTTTTGGGATTTGTTGACACTGAAATTTTGAATTAACATATATATTTTTTTAAATGTTACATGTACTCAGATTAAATTTTTGATCTATCATCTATGTTCTATTACGAATAAAATATTGACATTGGCCGTCTCCACATCATTGCATTCAGTTTTTATTCACAATTTGTTTAGTGTCCCAACTTTTTTGGAATCCGGTTTGTAAATAAAATTTCATTCAAAGTCCATCAGTTTCTTTACAGAGAGGATACACACGGATGCATGGTTCAGGACTTCTTGGTTGCTCTTTACGTTGACCACCCCTGGGGATTTGTACCAATATAGTACCATCTATAAAAATAAAAATTCCATAGTTAGTAACATAGCATGTGGAAATAAAGGCACAAAAAAGTTGCAATTAAAAATTTTGTACACAAGAGGATACAGTAAGGGGAAGATCAGATGACATCATGGGCAAGACAATTTTAAAAACTAAACATAGCACAAAAATAAGGATATTTTTGTTTGGTAGATTATATCTTTGTTGTAACAATGCTTCTTGGCAATAAATCTTATACTGTTGGAATCATGTTAATTTCCCTTTGAAATGGTGCCACATTTATAAGGAACATGCATTTGTGGGCAGTAGAGATGTGGGTTGTGCCAATGAAACATTAGCCCAATCCTCTCTGCCAATGCCAAAGAGCTTATTCTGCCATTGACTCGTTTGGTGAGTTGTGACTGGCTGACTGAAGTTTGAAGAAACAAGACATATTGGCAATTTAACAATGTGTTCTTTTAACAAATAGGAGCTTCAGTAGCGTGTGGAAGAACCATAAACAGCCAAAACAGCCCAGGACTTTCTCTTCATGATGGTCACCATCCTGGTTACACACTGCTGGTCACACACGTGGTTGTGTTGGTCACTGTGGCATGAACAGCACGCCCAAGCTGATCCCACAAGTGTTCATTGGGGTTGAGGTCAGGAGCTGGCAGGCCATTCTATCATCTCCACTACCAAATTCTGGAGGTAGTCTCTGATAAACACCACTCTGTGGGGGCAAGTGTTGTCATTTTGGAGGATAGAGTTTGGTCCCAGACTGTGGAGATATGGGATTGCCACTGGTTGAAGAATTTCATCTCAATATCTTTTTATGCATTGAGACATCTTGCATTGGTCAAAAATTCCACTGTAATTAATTCAAATGTTTCTTAAACTTTTGTCATTCTGGAGTATCTTGCAATTATAGATACATACCCAGAATAAACATCTGAGGACTCACAAACAGGTTAAGGGTTTCAAAATCAGCAGCTGTGGCACTTGCCTAAATGATGAGAATATAAATTCTTTTAAGTCTTCAACATTTACCATTGTAGTTTTCAATGACATGTCAAATTAAAACCTATATGATATAGCCTAGGTCTAGTTTCAGTTTTGCTGTTTTAATGATACCTGTAAATGTGAGCCTTAAATGCAGCCAACTTCCTGAAAGTCATGGCACGACGAGACTCTCCACATTTAAAACATATAGTACAGAGAAATAAAATGTCATTTCATATGCATTATATAAACCAACACACTACATTTGTGATCACAGAACTGGTAGCCAACATTTAGTATTTAGACACTTTAAATGCAATACTCTTAAACTCTGATAAACAATTAAAATGTACACACACAAACACTTAGCCAAGCTAATTAATTTACTAGTTTTGTATACCTGGCTAGCAAATATGTTCTTCCCTTCAAAATCTGACTATAAACTAAATAACAAAAATGGGAGTCTCAAATCAGATTTGGAATGGTATGGAGCTCCTAAAGGGACTGGGGAAAAATAAAAAAAAGACTATTGATTTTGTGTTCCCTTGCAAACATTATTGCATTCCCTCGCAAATACATTGTGCTTCTTTGCAAATGTTTTATGATACACAATTGTCTTTGTTACGGATCCCCTAAAGGGACTGGGGAAAAAAAGACTTTTGCATTGCTTCGCAAATAGTTTTGCGTTCCTTCGCAAAAACACAATTGCGTTATGTTGTAAAAAACAATTTTATTACTTTGTATTAGTGGACAAATATCCTTAAATGATGATTAGTTAAAATTAGAAAGTATAATTATATATTCATTGTATGAAACCTCTATGCACTCATATGTTGACTCACTGATATACACACCTTTTTAAATTCCTAAACGTTTAACATTGAACAGAGGTGCACTTAGGCCATACCAAGCTCACATAAATTACAAGTGTTAGCCAAAATGGGGAGTTGAACTGTAGGGCATCTCAGTGACCTTAAGTCCATTAGTGACTCCTCTGAATCTTGTTGATGGGAGAGAAGTGTGGGAAGAAAAGGTATATTGTCAAGCCTACCTAAGAATTAAGGTTTTGGGGTCACGGTGCATGTGAAACTTGCACGCGAGAAACCTGAGTACTAACATGTCTTATTATGCATATTAATATATGTTAATCAGCCAGAAACGCCTTGCCAGCAGGGTATACGTCATATGAGGTATAAAACTGTGGAGTCAAATGCGATGAGTCAGAACTTTGCGTGGAAAGGGCACTTTGCGTTTCTTATGTATTAGTTCTCCTGGATCCAGTATTGTAAATAAATACTTTGATTTGCTTTGAACTTCACTCGACTGGTCTTTGTAACGCTTCCGGAACGAGCACGCCTCCCTGAGGAGGAAGGTTGTATTTTGGAACTTTTTGATATTTTCTAAATTTTAATTACTTGGGAACGGTCCAAAAAGGACATTTTTATCTTTAGTTACCTCGCAAATACTTTGTGGGCTCCGTAGTACTGTGCTTGCTGTGCGTGTCAGGTGAACTATGGAGCAGCTCGTTGAATTTTACTTTGGACTTGGACAGGTATCTTGGACTGAAATATAAAGACATAGCATTTCTTCTCAGCAGAAAACATGGATATGTTATTGGGGAGCGCCAACTGAAACGTTTGAGGCTGTGTTGTTAATTGCCTAGCAAAGAGGATGAGAGAATTTAAAGTGCAAGCGCATGGACAAAGGTTACGTGAACAGTATAAAGATACAGACAATGAACACAGTTTCCAATCAGTGGGAGAGAAAGGAGAGTGAACACCTAAATAAATGTGTAGCTATTGGTAGTGTATTGGAGTAATGTGTGTATGTGTGTAAAAGTCAGTCAGAAAAGGGTATCCTGTTTTTACTGCAGCTTTATTATAAAAAAAAAAAACAATTCCCAGATAAAATGAAATGCATGGTGTAGCGACCGGCTCTAGCTCCACAGCTATGTCTGGAGTCAGCGCGCTGAGCCTTGTCGCTGTATCAGTCCGCAGTGTGCCCTGAGATCTCTGTGTTGCGCCTTACACCCTCCATCTTGTTATTGAATGACCGCATTTTTAAGAGTCTTTGCTTGGTAAAGGTTTTTCGTTAAGATTCTTAGCTTGACCCCTACCCCAGTCAATAACAATAAAAAAAAAAAATCACAGCCGTCCACACTTTTTCTTTCTTTCATGAAGCAGCCTGTCTCATACACATGTTACTATGGAAATACCACGTTCTGACTAGCACTTTCAGGATGCTACATAACGTATATAAACCTGTTGTTGACAACTTCTGATGTTAGGCAGTTCCTTACAGATGTATGAACAATTCGCACTGGCAACAAAACTGTGTGTTAGGAGAGATAAATAAATACATATATAATATCTGTTTCAAGTGGCTGGATTTCACTGGACACTGCAGTGCCCTGATGTGTTGACTGAGCCACAAGACAATTGTGTATCATAAAACATTTGCAAAGAACCCCAGTCCCTTTAGGGGCTCCGTAGAATGGAGCTCAAAATTCTGCAGCAAAATACAGTAGCCTATAATTCTCAATACAGCACAAATTAAAATCTATTTCACAGCAAAATCTCCCCCCATCTTGCACCTCATTCACACCTGACACTCCAAATATATATTAGCTAATAATCTGGAATGGAGTTTGTCTGTAGCTAAAATTACATGTTCTACGTGTAGCGTATGTTGGGTTTTTAATCATACGCCGAGAAATATAAATATATTTCTATATCTATATTTATAGTTTGTGTTTATAGCGTTGACCTTATTCAAACTCCTATAATCTCTGATATTTGACCTAATGATATTAATTAAAGTTTATAATTGGCTTAAGCAATTAAAACGTTAATAATTAGTTTGAGAATGAATAATAATTAAGCTAAGTGAGTTCTTCAGGATTTTCAGAAATTCTAATGAACAAAACTGCATACACTGTGATTTCAAATAATGAAAGTTTTATTAACAAGAAGAAAGATATTTACTTAACATAGCATGACCTTGTAATCTCACGGCCTCACCGCAGGGGAAACCGATTTGACCTTAAAGGTGAGCTAGGCACTTCTGGCTTGTGACTAAAGTGTTGCTAACTAAGGTTTAATTAATGATAAATTATAAAGGGACTTAATTAGGCATCAGCTCCTGGAAAAGTGTGAGAATTGAGCTAGCTTACTCATTTGCCGTTTCACCGAGCTGTCGCGTCCTGCTGTTTAGCCTCCGTGTTCTGGGGTTGTTTCTCGTCGTTTCCACGTAGTGAGAGACAGACCCGCTTGTGAAGGAGATTCCCTTCCGGTTGAGTTAGAAGCTCTCGGCTTCAGGCGGAGCAGCGTCGATCGAGATTTCCCCTCTTTGGAGAGTCGCAGGCGTGGCTGGTTTCTCACCGAAGTGGAGTGGCTTTTTCAGAGTGTTAGCTCGTCTCGTTGTTCAGTTTCCCAGGAGTAATGCCCTCAGAAGTCAGCTTATAACGTTAATATATCTGCTATCAACTAATCAAAAAGGTTGATATCTTATTCTGGCCACAAATAAGATTCGCCTACTTTGATCACTTGTGAGATCACTTCGATGGGCGATAAACAAAAACACAATTAAAAGAAAAGAAGATATTCAAATCACTCGACATATTCGTAAATTTCTTTCACACTAGCTAACTCAAGACGTCTCTTGTGAGCTTTGGTGAAGTCTTTTAAGGTTCTTCTTTGTTTCGTTCGTCGGCGTGAAGAAGAAAGCGTCTCGCTTTGGAGAGGTTTGGACTTGAAGCGAGGTTCTCTGCTGGTCTCTTTGTTGTTTCGGAGTTCCTCGGATTTCCTTGAACTGTTGTTGTTCTTTCTTCTCCGTTTTCTGTTTGATTTGAACTGATCTGATCTGAACTGATCTGAACTGTTTTTCAAAGCCAGCGCGGTCACGCCCTCATGGGAGGCGTCCTTTTCCGATTGGATGCGAGTTCAGGCTCACGTGACTCTCACGAGGGGGAGAGAGTAGGGGGAGTTTGAATCAGCGATTCACAGAGACTGAATATAACTTTCGCATATTGAAATTCCTTATACATTTTAGTAACATATAACAATGAGTATACTGGATTATTAATATCAAACATTTACATAAGATTTCATCTTGGGTACGTTGTGTTTACGTCCCAGTTACAATAATACGTTAGAAGTATTGATCCTGGTTTTTAATTGACACCATCTTCTCAAGAAGAAGTTTGGGCACGGGGGAGCCCTCCTGTCCTGATGGAATGACGCTGGCTGGATATGCCATGGATGGATGGGAGAAGTGGCGCGTGGTATGTCTGGCGCCTCTCTCCATTGAGGACATCGAAGATGTATACCTATTTGGATTTATGATCGTGGGATTTCTGCTGATTGGATTAGGTGGTGCCCTGGTTTATCGGAAAATTAGAAGAGTTGAGTCAGTTGTAAACAGCCCAAAGAAACTGACCAACATTATTGATGGGATGGGCAGAGCCGTTGGCGCACAGACTGGGACTGTGAGTAGAAGCTTGGATTCCATCAAGGAGCAACTAACGGCTTTGAACGCCAAGATTGATCGTTTGGAAGACCAGTGAAAAATTGGAACTTTGAATCAGAGGGACTATAGCAAAAAATTCAGCTCACATCTCTGATTCTAACTAGCTGAACTTTATCTGTTTTGGCTGCCCCTGCTATCAGTGGCCTTGGCTGCTGATAGTCTCAACTCCTCCAGAAGGAACGGTCGTCATGGAGATCTGCTGCACCTCCCTTGTCTGAGCTGGGGCTCAAGGACACGTGACCGCTACTACATCTGGACATTTTCACGAACTGAACCTGGTCCCCCCCCTTTCCCCGTTGAACACGCCTCCTACTGCTTTTTGTCTACGTCACTGAAACTACTTGTGTGTATTGCTTTGTGTGCTAAAGGTGTTGTTTTTTTTCAAGATCACACACTGTGCTTCTTAGGCACAGTCTGGGACCTTCATTTTTTTTTACCACCACTTCCCCAATGTTAATCTAGCTGTTTCTTCTAACTATACGATGGCGCGGGTAACCTGCTGCGGTCGCGTCTGTTGCACTCACCTAACCCCTGTTTATGTGAGTGTACAGACGGAAGCTAATTTCGCTGCAATGTTGTACTTGTATAACTTTGTATGTGACAATAAAGATCTATCTATCTATCTATCTATCTAATTCACTTTTCTAATCAGAAACAGAACTTCTTTTCATGGTTGACAACAGCAATATACATCATTTCATTAGAAGGTGGGCATTCATCTGAGGGCACAGAAAGTGACATTAATACATTTGTTTATACACATTTAATCAGAGTTTGATTTCATTTCCGTCATTTGTTTAGGCGACCCCGAGCGAGGCGTAGTTTTGCCAGTGTCCATTTGGGGTGAGTCAAGGGGGTTCAACCGAGGTCACTTTCGTTAACCATTTGCTGATTCTGTAAGCGATAATGAGCGGACACTTAGGCGCCCCTGTCGTAAAAGAGGGCCGTAAAAACTCTCTTCTTTGTTCTGTGTTCCTGTTTCTCACAGGCATCATAAACGGGTTATCTCTCTAGTTCCTGAAGAGAGAAGGGGGTGTTGGGGGCCATGTGTCACTTGAAAGTGTCCTTGATGTTAGATTAGGTGCGTGCGTGTGTGTGAGGGCTGCAGGGCCTTTGCACCCCTGCGGTTCGTGCCTTGGTCGCAGACGAAAGGTCCCCTTCAGACTGGAAAAGTTTTAATTCAAAACTTTTCATTTCTTCAATTTTTTATTTAAATTTTTCATCTGTTATTCGGTCCATACTCCACTACATACGTTTACAATTCTGTTATAATGAACGTAGCTAATTCAACTTGGGACATTAACAGGTAGTGTCACACAAATCTAGGGTGCTGCAGCTGTAGGTTCGAACCCTGCTCCGCATGACTGTCTGTGATTAGTTGGGTGTGTTTTCCCTGTGTTCATGTGGGTTTTCTCTGGGTGCTCCAATTTTCTCCCATGGTCCAAAAACACATGTTGGTAGCTCAATTGGCTACTTAAAATGTGAATGAGTGAATGAGTGTGTGAGTGTGTGTCGCCCTGTGAAGGACAAGTGCCCCACTGATTCCAGGTAGGCTCCGGACCCACTGCAACCCTAAAGTGGATAAGCAGTTACATTTAATGAATGAATGAATGAATATTGCATCTTAAACCAACTAAGTATGTCCAATATTGTTAAAATGTCACATTGAGTTGACATTTAGATTATGATGTTTATCATACACTGGATTTTGATTACCAATACCTAACAAATAAATGTAGGTATTTTACATCAAGATGACGTTAAATTTGAAGTACTAAACCCCACGACCTAAAACCAACAAAATATCATATCTATTGATGTTAGTCTAATGTTTACCAGGCGTTGGGTTTTGGTCACCCTATATTATAACTTAAGGTTGGCATTTTTTTTATATCAATTTGACATCAGGATGTGACGTTTGGAAAATGTTGTACATTACGTCATGACTTAAAATCAACAAATTTTCAACGTCTATTGATGTTAGAATGGCAGGTTGATCTGACATTAGAAGTCTGACGTTTACAAGATGTTGGGTCTTGGTCACCATACCTTACAACTAAATGTTGGTATTTTATGTCAATTTGACATCAGGATGTGATGACTGGAAGATGTTGGATTTTGGTCACATAATGGACAGCATAAAACCAACAAATTATCAACGTCTATTGATGTTAGAACGGCACATTGAGCATAAAACAGATGTTTATCAGACGTTGGGATTTGGTCACCATACCTTCCAACTTAATGTTGGTAATTTAAATCAATTTGACATCAGTATGTGGCGGTTGGAAGATGTTGGATTTTGGTTACATAACATCACTACTTAAAACCAACAAATTTTCATCATCTATTGATGTTAGAAAAGCATGTTGAACTTACGTTAGAAGACTGACGTTTACAAGGTGTTGGGTTTTGGTCACCATACATAAAAACTACTTGTTATTTTACGCCACTTTGACATCTGTATGTGGCATTTGGACGATGTTGGATTTTGGTTACATAACATCATGACTTAAAACCCACAAATTATCAACGTCTATTGATGTTAGGATGGCAAGATTAAGCTGACATCAAATTTCAGACGTTTATCAAACGTTGGGTTTTGGTCACCATACCTTACAATTTAATGTTGGTAATTTACGGCAATTTGACATCAGGATGTGATGGTTGGAAGATGTTGGATTTTGGTTACATAACATCACAAATTAAAACCAACAAAATTTTAACATTTATTGATGTTAGAATGGCAGGTTGAACTGACGTTAAAATTCAGACGTTTATCAAACGTTGAGATTTGGTCACCATACCTTACAGTTTAATGTTGGCAATTTACGTCAATTTGACATCAGGATCTGACGTTTGGAAGATGTTGGACTTGGGTTACATAACATCACTACTTAAAACCAACAAATTATCAACGTCTATTGATGTTAGAATGTCAGGTTGAACTGACGTTCAAATTCAGACGTTTATCAGATGTTGGGATTTGGTCACCATACCTTACAGCTTATTGTTGGTAATTTACCTCAATTTGACATCAGGATGTGACGTTTGGAAGATGTTGGATTTTGGTTACATAACATCACAAATTAAAACCAACAAATTTTCAACGTCTATTGATGTTAGAATGGCAGGTTGATCTGACATTAGAAGTCTGACGTTTACAAGATGTTGGGTCTTGGTCACCATACCTTACAACTAAATGTTGGTATTTTACGTCAATTTGACATCAGGATGTGATGATTGGAAGATGTTGGATTTTGGTCACATAACAGGACAACTTAAAACCAACAAATTATCAACGTGTATTGATGTTAGGATGGCACATTGAGCTGACGTTAAATTTCAGACCTTTATCAGATGTTGGGGTTTGGTTACCATACATTAAAAGTATTTGTTGTTATTTTACGTCAGTTTGACATCAGAATGTGACGTTTGGATGATGTTGGATTTTGTTTACATAACATCACAACTTAAAACCAACAAATTTTCAACGTCTATTGATGTTAGAATGGCATGTTGAACTGATGTCAGAAGACTGACGTTTACAAGATGTTGGGTTTTGGTCACTATTCCTTAAAACTATTTGTTGGTATTTTACGTCAGTTTGACATCAAGATGTGACGTTTGGAGGATGCTGGATTTTGGTTACATAACATCACAACTTAAAACCTACAAATTATTAATGTCTTTTGATGTTAGAATGGCACATTGAGCTGACGTTAAATTTCAGATGTTTATCAGACATTGGGATTTGGTCACCATACCTTACGACTAAATGTTGGTATTTTATGTCAATTTGACATCAGGATGTGACGTTTGGAAGACGTAGGATTTTGGTTACATAATATCACAACTTAAAACCAACAAATTATTGATGTCTATTGATGTTAGAATGACACAATGAGCTCATGTTAAAATTCAGACATTTCTCAGACCTTGGGATTTGGTCACCATATCTTACAACTAAATGTTGGTATTTTATGTCAATTTGACATCAGTATGTGACGTTTGGAAGATGTTGGATTTTGGTTACATAACATCACAACTTAAAACCAACAAATTTTCAACGTCTATTGATGTTAGAATGGCAGGTTGAACTGACGTTAAATTTCAGACCTTTATCAGATGTTGGGGTTTGGTTACCATACATTAAAAGTATTTGTTGTTATTTTACGTCAGTTTGACATCAGAATGTGACGTTTGGATGATGTTGGATTTTGTTTACATAACATCACAACTTAAAACCAACAAATTATCAACGTCTATTGATGTTAGAATGGCAGGTTGAACTGACGTTAAAATTCAGACGTTTATCAGACGTTGGGATTTGGTCACCATAACTTACAGCTTAATGTTGTAATTTACGTCAATTTGACATCAGGATGTGACGTTTGGTAGATGTTGGATTTTGGTTACATAACATCACAAATTAAAACCAACAAATTATCAACGTTTATTGATGTTAGAATGGCAGGTTTAACTGACGTTAAAATTCAGACGTTTATCAAACGTTGGGATTTGGTCACCATAACTTACAACTAAATGTTGGTATTTTACATCTATTTGACATGAGGATATGACGTTTGTTAGACGTTGGATTGTGGTTACATAATATCATGACTTAAAACTAACAAAATATCAGTGTCATATGTCGTCAGTTTCTTACATCAGTTTAACATTGGTATTAGACGTTACCCTGACGTTAAATTTTGGTCATCCGACGTCACGACCAACATTCAACCACATATCAATGTCTTTTGACGTTGGTGGCCAGCTGGGCAGGACACAGAGTTAAACAGACAAAAACCAAACATGGAGTGCTAAACAGACTAAACAAACATGGAGTGCTAAACAGTGCTAAAGGGACAGAGACTAGAGAGCTAACAAACTAACAGGACAGAGAGCTAAACAGACTGAAGAGGAATACAGACAGACAGACTAGAGGGTTAAACAACATGACTAGGAAGTAAAACGACAACATGACACTGATAGAGACAGACAGACCAGACTGAGCGACAATAGAAGCGAAACAAAGCTGGGAATTGGTATGAAACAATACAATGGAAGCAACAAGACTGAATTGGAACGAATGACCGACAAGAGGAAGTGAGACAAGGGGACTTAAATACATAACACAGACAAGACACACTTGGAACACACGAAGAGGGTAATAAGACCCAGATGAAGAGGAACAAAGGCGGGACATGGGCGGAGACATGGACAATAACAAAAAGAGCCATGTGCTAAGAGAGCACATGGCGGGGAAAACAGACACGACAAGACAAGGGCGTGACAGGTACATATTCCGTACATTTACAGGAACATAATTTTACCATAATCTTTAGAATTTAAAGTTGTGTTGAATTCATATGCCCCATTACAAACCCATGACCTAGATTTTGTTGTTTTATTTGACCCAATTGTATAATGAAAGCTTACAAATATTCACCAGAATGTAATGTAACTTTAGTTAAACCAACTAGACATTTAAATGTACATGTAGTGTCAATAATGTGCCTGTACAGTACATTCCCCCACCCCCGTAAGTGTACACGAGAAAAAAAATTATTAACAATAAATGGCAATATTCTTGCAGCAGGTTCCAAAACATTTAGAACAGTAATGAATGTATCGTGTATTGTAGTGCTTGACAAAGGTTTGCCAAAGCAAACCTAAGCCAATGTGTTTAAATTGAGGAATGTCAAAGGAATGATGCAGTGATGAGAAAAAAACATGAAGATATCCATTAATTCATGTAAGAATTTTATTGGATGATGGTTGTCTGAAAATTTCAGCCATCTTAGTTTTCATGCTTAAGTTTCATGTTTACAGAAGAGCCATACATGTCTAGAATGAATTATGAATTACTGATTTAATTTTATTAATGTTTGGGCGTCACAATCAAGTCTATTAGATATTTGGATATATAATTATGCTCCACCATGCACCAATCCACAGATGGGTCTTGAGTGAGCAATATAAGACCAAATATCTGTCGCAGTCTTTTGTGCAGCAGTGACTGAATTGATTATATGGTTTTATTCTGAGATATCTGACTCCCCAAAACTAGCATTACAATAATCACGAGGTATAAAATTTAGAATGTTTGTGTGTGCATGTTTGTTCAGCCCAGTTGGAACACTGCCTCATGCAGGCAGTCTCATGAAAAGATTTTGTGCTCCCCTAGAGAACAGTTACTATTTATTTACAAAAGGTATTGTAAAAAAACACTTTTGCAGTTTTGCGATGCTCATCGGGTACAAAGCTGGGGGCAACGGGGCCCCTGGTGTCATGGAAGGAGCAGTTGCACACGCCGGGCGGGTGTGGGGATACTCACAAGTCCCCAGCTGGCGACTGTACAGATGGATCTTGTCCCAGTAAACAAGAGGGTCTCCTCATCAGTGGCAGAGAGGAAAACTTTGTTGTGTGTGCATATGCACCAAACAGCAGCTCAGAGTATTCTGCCTTCTTGGAGGTAGTGAGTGTTGTTCTAGAGAGGATTCCATGCACTGACTCACTCACCTGATTGGGAGGAACCCTATTGGCATGATCTGAACCCAAGTGGTGTGATGTTATTGGACTTCTGTGATAGTCATGGTTTGTCCATAACAAACACCATGTTTGAACATAAGATAAGTGTACTTGGAACCATAATAAGTGTAAGATAAGTGTACTTGGAACCAGAGCACCCCGGGCCAAAAGTCTATGATCGACTTTGTGGTCATGTGTTCTGATCTAAGGCCATATGTTTTGGACACTCGGGTAAAGAAAGGGGCTGAGCTATCAACCGATCACCATCTGATGGAGAGTTGGATCCGATGGTGGGGATAGCTGCCAGACTGACCTGGTAAGCCCAAACGTATAGTGAGGGTGTGCTGGGAACAGGACACTGTCTGGATGGATTTCAACTCTCACCTCCAACAGAACTTTTCACATGTTCCAAATGAGGTAGGGGGAATGGAGTCTGAATGGACCCTTGTCCAGACTTCCATTATGGAAGTGGCTGCTGAAGTCACTGAGGTGGTGAAAAAGCTTCGCAGTGGCAAAGCCCCAGGAGTGGGTGAGATTCGCCCGAAGTTACCGAAGGCACTCGATACTGTGGGGCTGTCTTGGATGACATGTCTCTATAATATTGCATGGACTTCGGGAGCGGTGCCTTTGGATGGGCAAACAGGGGTGGTGGTTCCTACTTTTAAAAAAGGGGACCGGAGAATGTGTGCAATTTATCGTGGCATCACACTTCTCAGCCTCCCTGGGAAAGTCTATGACAAGGTGCTGGAAAGGAGAATCTGCCCGATAGTCAAACCTAAGATTTAGGTTTACCAGACACGTCCAACTGGAAGGAGGCCCTGGGGTAGACCCAGGACACGCTAGAGGGATTATATCTCCCGACTGGCCCGGGGACACCTGGGGATCCCCCAGGAGGAGCTGGTGGAAGTTGCGGGTAACAGAGACATCTGGGCTTCTTTGCTCGCTCTGTTTCCACTGCGACCCTGAAATGGATAAGCAGAAAAGACTTTTTAAAAATTCACTTTAAAAAATCAAGACCATTTTGTTTAACCCGAAATTGAGGGATAGCATTATTTTTCTGTCCTGAAAATATACAAAAGGCACAAACAAAGCACTTCAATCCTTAAACTACTTATCTAAGACTGTGTAGTACCCAAATCTAACTGCTTGTGGACAAGAACACAGTGTCCTAACTCTTTTATCACCACATGACTCCAGAATTATTTAAGCATTCTTACATAAGCCTGCTAAAAGACAGCTAAATTGACCAGGGAGTACAAAGAGCAAATGATCCCTCTATGCAGAATCAGTGTTTCTTATTGTATAATGTGAGCCACCAATTATAGTCTTGGCATGTGTGTTTATTGGAGTTGAATCTTTAAAATTTATTACTTTATGTAAGGCAAGAAAAAGTGTTTTTTTTTGCCTAATGCCTGTCACATTACTGATTTACCAATGTGTTTCCTAATGCAGATGCTATAATAACATGCCACGCCCCCCACCCCCTTTAAAATAAAATGCTAAATTGCCATACAAAACTGGTTTGATATCTCAAATTTTTACATCTATCTATCTATCTATCTATCTATCTATCTATTTTTCTCAGTCACTGTGTGGTCTGAAACTTTCTCTTCAAACTCCAATTTATCCGTCCTCTGGTTTTCCATCGGGGCGGCACGGTGGCGGCAGGTAGTGTCGCAGTCACACAGCTCCAGGGGCCTGGAGGTTGTGGGTTCGATTCCCGCTCCGGGTGACTGTCTGTGAGGAGTTGGTGTGTTCTCCCGGTGTCCGCGTGGGTTTCCTCCGGGTGCTCCGGTTTCCTCCCACAGTCCAAAAAAACACACGTTGGTAGGTGGATTGGTGACTCGAAAGTGTCCGTGAGTGTGTGAGTGAATGTGTGTGTGTGTCTGTGTTTCCCTGTGAAGGACTGGCGTCCCCTCCAGGGTGTATTCCCGCCTTGCACCCGATGATTCCAGGTAGGCTCTGGACCCCCGCGACCCTAAATTGGATAAGCGGTTACAGATAATGGATGGATGGTTTTCCATCTTTAGCTGCAACAGCAGGAATGTCCAGCAGAGGGAAACATAGAACAAATGAACACAATGTAATTAAAAGTCTCATTCCAGTAAGTGAGCAGGTGTGTGGTGACAGGAGTCTTAGGCTGTTTCCCGATACAATCTTGCTCGAACTGTCGTACTTGGTAGAACAAACTTGGCAAGTTTGTTTTGCGAGTACAAACTCCAGCTGCCAATCAACAAGAACCCTCAAAACGATTAGACAGTTAATGTGTGCCTGCGTTTTTACACATATTAATATATCTGTAATTAAATGCAACAAAATTAGTAAATTTTTAATTAAATAGCCTTTATAGTTAACTGTAATGTTTTATATGATTAATGAAAACAATTTTTTTTCTCAAGTTGGATGGTAAATTTATCATTTATTTTGTTAATGTATAATTTATAACAAAATAAACTTTAAAATATTTAATTGATTATTGTCTGTGAAAAAGAACACAATTTTTATTATAAGATTAAGTAGTTCTTTTAATTTTTATTAACTTTTTATTTATTTTCAATACTGTGGTGTTGTTTACAGTAATTATGGTTGCTAACATTTATCATTAACATTATTCCTGATTACAGTAACACTTAAATTAATGAATCATAATCATTCTGACATACACTCTTGTTAAATACCACGTGCCTCATGTTTCTTCAGTTTCACATATACAGGTGCTGGTCATAAAATTAGAATATCATGAAAAAGTTGATTTATTTCAGTAATTCCATTCAAAAACTTGTATATTATACTCATTCATTACACACAGACTAATATATTTCAGGTATTTTCTTTTCATTTGATGATTATAACTGACAACTAATGAAAACCCCAAATTCAGTATCTCAGAAAATTAGAATATTGTGAAAAGGTTCAATATTGAAGACACCTGGTGCCAAACTCTAATCAGCTAATTAACTCAAAACACCTGCAAAGGCCTTTAAATAGGCTCTCAGTCTAGTTCTGTAGGGTACACAATCATGGGGAAGACGGCAGACTCCTTACACAAGCAGGGCAAGACACAAAAGGTCATTGCTAAAGAGGCTGGCTGTTCACAGAGCTCTTTGTCCAAGCACATTAAGAAAGAGGAGCCCCAACTAAGTATTGAGTGCTGTACGTGCTCATACTTTTCATGTTCATACTTTTCAGTTTCAGTCACTTTTCAGCCAGCATTTCTAAAAATCCTTTTTTTTTAATGTATTGGTCTTAAGTAATAGTCTTCTAATTTTCTGATATACCGGATTTGAGGTTTTCATTAGTTGTCATTTATAATCATCAAATTAAAAAAATAAACACTTGAAATATATCAGTCTGTGTGTAATGAATGAGTATAATATACAAGTTTCACTTTTTGAATGGAATTACTGAAATAAATCAACTTTTTTCATGTAATTTTATGACCAGCACCTGTATAGGCTCTTAAAGGATATAAATGTTAGATTGTCAGGCTCTTAAATGTTAGATTATGATAGGTTCCTATTATCTCTCTCAGGTATCAACATCCAGTGATTTTTAAATGTCTTTTAAATCATTTTGACCATAATATTGAGGACAGTGAATTTGTCTGACACAAAGTGAACATCCATTGATTTTATTAATTTTCACATTGTGTCTCACAAAGTTAAAATTGACTTATTCACTATACAACATTGTTTTAATAACACACAGGCAATCATTTGACATCCGCAAAAGGAATTCTTTATTTATTATTGACTAATATGCTTTACGTTAACTTTATTTTTGGTCGTCAATACCAAAGAAAATGCAGCGGGCCACCTCCGCATTCAAATCAAATGACGTAGGACGCGCGCTCCCGACAGAGGATGCCTCTCGCGGCGGGGGTGTTGAATTCGGCACTGTTCTGGTGTGTGTGTGTGTGTGTTTGAGTTCCGCAGATTCAAAACTTGAAAAAAAAACACTGTTTCACTGTTTATATCGCCCAACATACCAGATGTTTCTATTGTAAACTTGGGCGATCGTCCATATTTATATATTTAAATTCAGATTTAGATACAGAGCTAGATAAAACTCAAATGGCTCCTATAATAAAAGTCCGTACTAGTAGACTGTGTGTTTTAATGTTATAAGTTGGCAGCTACCTCAAGATAGCGGAATGAATGTCACCAAATGTCCATCTCCGCTCTCTCTCTATATATATTATATTAATAATTTAAGAAATATGGAGTGCACTACGTAGGGAGCTGAGAGTCATTTGGGATCTGACGTATCTGTAAATTACGTGGAATCTGCGATTCTGAAACTCTGTCAGAGATTTAAAGGTAGAGATGGGAGACGATTTGGGAGACGAGTGGTGGAGCAAAGGGGAAAATGTGGACCATTCAGGTCAGTTATTCTGCAAATCTATAGATAAATAACTAGGAAACCTGTGTTTATTATAAACGAGTCATACTAGTTTTGTGTTGATGTGTCATACAGCTGGTGAGGAAGCGAGAGCGAGACTCGTACTGATGCACGTGGTTTGAGTTCTCGCTTTTGATTATTACGGTTTAAATTCATTTAATGTTGTTAGTAGCCTTATAGTTGGTAAAAATTCCATATATGAGAACGCTTCGGGTCATTTTTCTGTAGCAGGATAAAGAGGAAATCCACCAATGGGTAAACAAAGTCATTCCGAATCGTTGGATCGTATAGCATATATATCACTATATATTTTCTCACTGTTATTGTAAGGTTAGGGCCACCCACCTAACTGACATATAGATGCATTTGATATACATTCATTCTTTCATTCATTCATTATCTGTAACCGCTTTTCCAATTCAGGGTCGCGGTGGGTCCAGAGCCTACCTGGAATCATTGGGCGCAAGGCGGGAATACACCCTGGAGGGGGCGCCAGTCCTTCACAGGGCAACACACACACACACACACACACACACACACACTATTGAGTCGCCAATCCACCTACCAACGTTTGTTTTTGGACTGTGGGAGGAAACCGGAGCACCCGGAGGAAACCCACGCGGACACGGGAGAACACACCAACTCCTCACAGACAGTCACCCGGAGCGGGAATCGAATCCACAACCTCCAGGTCCCTGGAGCTGTGTGACTGCGACACTTCCTGCTACGCCACCATGCTGCCCCCATTTGAAATACATATATATTTAAATGTTTTAATGTAGAAATAAATAACTGTAAAAATGTGGAAATACAAAATAAAAAAATATGGAACTGCAGAAATCAATTTAAGAAGTTTTATGAATCATGCATGACAAAATATATGCATGTGTTTGTTTGCTTATTTATATTTGTGTTTAGACATTTTTCTTACTTCAGGGTGGCCATGGTTTTGGTTCCCTATCCATACCTAATTTTGTAAAGAAATCTGCTTCTATATTTTTCTCAGAACTGCACCATTTAGCAACACTTGAAATTGCTGTTTACGTCTGAATGACTGAATTATACAGATTTTTTTCTTTTTTAATGTAATGAATTCCTGTTTAACTGAACAAGTTTCTGTTGTCTTAGATGTGGAAGAGGAGTCCCAAGACATACAAGAAGCAGCAGATGAGCCCACTGAGCAAAATGTGAAGATAAGAAAATTTAAATCACAGAAGCCAGATAAAGCAAAGAAAATTAAGACTGTTCAGGTAATGGGATTCTATTTCAGTTAAAAGACAAATTACAATTATATATATTTTATACTTCCTTTGAGCATTTTATGTTATTTGTATGGCTTCAGTAATGTGGAAACAGTAAGCATGAGCTCTTAATAATAAAAATTTGTTCTTATTTTAGAACAACATTGGTCATTTGCATTTTGTGTAAGTGTAAACATGGACCTGTACAAATGCTCAAAAGTAAATTTGACACTTGTAATGCTGTATGCAGAAAGAATGCTTCATTGCCAAAAAGAAGACCGTAGAAGAGGAGGGCAAGAAGCCTAAAAAGAGGCGAAAGGTAAAGAAAATATTCTCCATGTTACTGCGTCATAAATCCTTAACAAATTTCTTTTTTTTTTTTTTTTTTTTTTTAATAGCTTGATTTTGAGGTCTAGCCTTTTTGCTACAGATTGTGACTGATCCAGTTAATCATCATTAATAATTTGACACAAAAACATGCAGATGAACATTTACAAAGTAATTTCAGAGCCATGTACAAATTATATTGAGTTATTGGCGTGAACCTCAAAAGTAGAACAATTAAATACATTTTAAAAAGTATCTGGGAGCAGTTTTTTAAAAACAAAGAATGAAGTAGTCATCACAGCATTAATTTAATGGGGGGCAGCCTTGGTCTAATGGTTATATGACCAGGCTTGGTACTGAAAGGTTGCTGGTTCGATGCACAGGACCGGCAGGAACATTCATGGCTGAAGTGCCCTTAAGCAAGGCACTGAACTCCCAAATGCTCCCCAGGCGCTGGGGGTGGCTGCCTGCTGCTCTGGGTGTGTGTTCACAGCCCCATTGCATTAGTGTGTGTGTTCACTGCCACAGATGGGTTAAATGCGGAAGACACACTCTATGTTGTACAGTAACAAATTATTGCACATTATCTCCTAAAACAAAATGATCCTGGTTTTGATTCTAACACAGCCTTATGTAACAAATTAAAGGCTAGAAGAGTTAACCATGTTCATTATTAAAATAGTTGTTTGTTTATCAAAAAGAGACATATCATTCAGTCATATCATGCCTTATAATGCCATGCATTGCATTAATCTGTGTTTAGAAGAAAACAATAATGGGTGTGTTGGCGAGTTCGAAGCCTCTGCCAGGCACTACAAGTGACCTGAAGAGCCTTCTGCAGAGTCATTATGGTGCGACGCGGTCTGTTATTGAACAAGAGGAGCTCAGTCTGCCAGGTCAGTCAGTCCCTATCAACCTTAGAGATGAAAATACAGCTCAACGCTTACTGGCAACTTTGTTAGACTTACTTTGTACACCTTTGTTGATTTACCATGTAGCAGTATCACTGCTGTTAGCTGGGTGGGCTATTTTCAAACAGTAGTTTTAAGAATCCTAGATATGTTTCTATTCATGACACATTCATACCAAAATGGTATCTACTGGTTCCATTATTTCTCAAATCTCTTGGGTTGTTTGTTTAAATAGAAATATCCTTATGAAGTTTGTCTTAAGTGGGCTTAGGTAAAGGAGAAAATCCAATGGGAGTATGTTAAAGAGGGACTGAACCACAGTATAAGTACTTAAATGTCCATATTGTATGAATGGAATACCTTGTAATACACTGTATACACGTTCATTGTTTTGTGTGTTGTTTTTCTTCCAGAGTCAAGTTTCCTGATGAGTAATGACCTCACGCACAGCTTGTCATCTTACCTCAAAGAAGGTTAGTTCTTGCACAGTTCATGTTTGCAAATATGTAATTTTTCATCATTTCTTAACACATCATTTAAAAAAATTAATTTAATATTGTGTTTGTTTTTTGTTTTACTCCTTATTAAGTTTGTCCTAAGTGGGCTAAAGTACAGAAGCAACACAAGAAGATAAGCTCAGTGATTTTGCTCATCCTCTGTAGCTCTGCTCTACGAACCATCGAACTCATTAAGTTAGTCTGTTTCATGTTTTAAGAATTTTGTTGTGTGATTGTATGTAGAGCTTATGGTTTGTCTTTTTATTTTAAGGCAGTTAACAACATTTAAAGGAGAAGCTAAAGTAGTGAAACTTTTTGCCAAGCACATCAAAATTGAGGATCAAATTAAATTGCTGAAAAAAGGAGCGATTCACATAGGTGTAGGCACTCCAGGCAGAGTGGCTGCACTAATAGACAAAGGTAAGTACACAAACATTTAGGTAGTTTTATTTTAAACAAAAATATTTTATTTTTGGGTGGGAGGGGCTGTAGACAGTTTTCATAGCAACAGTTGTTTTCACTGATGGTCATTTTATTTTTTTATTTATTTGACATCTGTGTGTGTTCCAGAGGGAATGAACCTGCAAGCACTACAGTATCTTGTTCTAGACTGGAACTACAGAGACCAGAAACATAGGAGAATGGTTGACATACTAGAGGTAATGCTCACTCACCTTCGCATATTTTATTATTGTTCAAGAATGATTTATTTTAAAAGTTTGGATATGTAGCATGACATTTGTGTTTGGGTTTGAACTGGACAGCTGTAACTAGGCTGGTTCTATCTGACAGTAGCTAGAACAAAATTCATTGAAGGAATGTACAGGTGAATCTCAGTAAATTAGAATATCATCAGTAAATTAATTTCAAATTAATTCATTCTAGATTAATTACAAACAGGGTGATTTATTTCAAGCGTTTATTTCTTTTAATGTTGATGACCAATGAAACCCCAAAAGTCATTATCTCAGAAAATTAGAATAATCAACACAAAACACCTGCAAAGGTTTCCTAAGCCTTTAAAATGGTCCCTTAGTCTGGTTTAGTAGGCTACACAATCATAGGGAAGACTGCTGACTTGACAGATGTCTAGAAGGCAGTCATTGACACCCTCCTGCTTTATCCAAGAACATTTAATGGAAAGTTGAGTTGAAGGAAAAAATGAGTAAAAAAAATGTGTTAAAAAAAAAAAAGTGCACAAGCAATGGGTATAACCACAGCCATGAAATGATTGTCAAGAAATTTACAAATCAAACATTTGGGGGAGATTCACAAGGAGTGGACTGCTGCTGGAGTCAGTGCTTTAAGAGCCACCACACACACACATATCCAGGACATGGGCTACAGCTGTCGCATTCCTTGTGTCAAGCCTCTCCTGACCCAGAGACAACGCCAGAAGAGTCTTACCTGGGCCAAGGAGAAAAAGGACTGGACTGTAGCTCAGTGGCCCAAAGTTTTGTTTTCAGATGAAAGTACATTTTTTGCATTTCATTTGGAAATCAAGGTCCCAGAGTCTGGAGGAAGAGTGGAGAGGCACACAATCCAAGCTGCTTGAGTCTAGTGTGAAGATTCCACAATCAGTGTTGATTTGGGGAGCCATGTCATCTGCTGGTGTTGGTCCACTGTGTTATATCAAGTTCAAATCAGTGCAGCCATTTACCAGGGTATTTTAGATCACTTCATGCTTCTCTCTGCTGACAAGCTTTATGGAGATGCAGATTTCATTTTCCAGGACTGGAAAATTACCTGTCCTGACTGTCAAAAGTACCAATACCTGGTTTAATAACCACAGTATCATGGTGAGGAATGCAAAAAGCCATTAAAAAAAGCATCTCTTGCTAATCACACTGGCACTTTTTCAGAAGAAATTAAGACAATGCTTAATTTAGCTATACAATGTGTTACGATTTTCTGAAGTACAATAAACATATTTCTGCAATGCATAACCATCTCAAAATTAATCTTTCAGTGTTAACCACTAACACTGGTAGAAGGAGACAAGCCTAAGATTTTTCAGAATGCCCTCCTAGTTTGTAGAATTTATTTGTATTTATTGCACAGTGAAGAGAATGTATTTTAACATGATCTCATTCATGTTTCGTTTGTTCCATGTTTAAGTACACTGTGGGACCCACACACTGTGAGAAAGGTTCATCACAGATGTATTATTTTTAACATGTATATATTTTTGTTTTTTAAAAGCCCATTGTTTGGCAGTTAATTAAAATAAGCTATAATATGTTCTTTGCTGTTTTCACCTTGAAAAGCAAAGAATCAGTTTGCTTTAGCTATTGAAATTTTCAACATTTTTTTTTTGTTACTAAAAATACATTTTGTGCACTCCTTACTTTGTAAATGTTAACAAAAATCATTAACAGAAAAAATTATCGCCCTGTCTGTTTTCTACTAAAAATGCTGTGCAATGGGCGACTTTTCAGTCAGTACTTAATAACACCAACTTTAGCTGAAGTCTCACCCTCCGGACATATCTTGAAGCAAGCTAGGCTCCTTTTTTCTTCTTGGCATATGATTTTATGCCTCTTTTCCTAGCAGAAACACCTTTAGCACAGAAACATTAATGATCTATCTTGTATACACAGCATGTTTTAGGTATATTCTCAGATTTTCACAATATACAGCACCCTCCATAATTATTTGCACCTCGAGTTAAAATGTTTAAAGGCCTTAAAATACATTTTTTTTAATTGCAGAAGCATAATCTCACTCTGAAACAATTTAGAAAAAAGCAACCTGCAACTCAAGTATATATATAAAAAAATAATAATAAACAAATTCTGAGTTGATTTTTTTTCCCCCCACCAAATAAAGCACTTGAATTAAAGCTTAGATTTTTTTACTTATTTTGCATTGTTGTCCTATATTATTAAAAAAAAAAAAAAAAGACTTTATTAGAAGCCAAAGAACATTTCTTAACCAGGGGTGCCAATAATTATGGAGGGCGCTGTACTTGGGACTCATGGGATTGTAAAAACCTGATTCCAAAATGTGTCTGGCTTATCTAGCTGTTGTTGCATTGTGATAAAGCTCACCCCTTCACCATCGCAAAGTGAAATGGTGGGAGGTGTTCTCTATGGGTAGAGTCGGGCGAGAGGCCTGAGATGTTATAAGGTCGACTTGAAATAACACCGAGAGGTTCGATTTTTGGTTCCCTTCCACCTTTATTTACACACCAAACTTTGTATTACTATTTACAATATATATACGCGCGCGCTCCTTGTGAACAAAAAAAATTAACAAAACAAAATTCTCTATTAGCAGAGACAAAAAGGATAAAGACAACTAAATCAGGAGTCTTATTATGCTCTTAGGTTATGCTCCTCTCGCTACGGTCTAGCAGAGTCTCCCCTTCTTTTACTCTTGTGTGGTGTGTATATATATATATAGGTAGCCCCGCCCCTTAGAATATACCATTCCCTGAAGAGGTAAAAGTTATTGTATCTTGGATACACAAGTTTCATACACAATAAAAATTAACAATGAACTAACAACTGTACCAAGATTCAGTTACAGCCATGGCATGTTTAACATTCATTCATAATATCACTATTTATTAGATAATATATTTTCCCTCTTCTAGATGCTAGTTCCCCCTTCCCTCTGTGGAGAATGGATTCAACCAGGTAAGTAAAACTCAGCATCAAGAGATAGTACTCTTTTCCCTCTCACATGACCCGTATGCAGGTGAGTAAGTACAGGTAAGTATACATAATGGATTCTCTTGGTGATGTGTCACAGGTACTGTACATCATCACACACCCCCCTCCTTAAGTTCAACGCCTTCCCAGCGGCGGGACAGGTAGTCAGCTGTTACATTTTGGGTACCTTTTTTATACCTTATAGCAAAACGATAGGGCTGTAATGACAAGTACCATCGTGTGATCCTAGCATTAGAGTCTTTCATTCTTTGGATCCACTGCAAAGCTTTGTGATCTGTCTCTAGAACAAAGTCATGTCCAAGCAAGTAATACTTTAAAGAATCAAGCGCCCACTTGATAGCGAGAGCCTCCTTCTCGATGGTAGAGTAGTTAGTCTCACGTGGAAACAGTTTCCTGCTTATATACAGGATAGGTTTTCTCTCACCGTCCTCCACCTGTAATAAGACAGCACCCAACCCTGTACCTGATGCATCAGTCTGCACAATAAAAGGTTTCGAAAAATCAGGGCTGGCTAAAACTGGCTCCTGGCATAATGCATTTTTGAGGTCTTTAAAAGCATACTCACAGGTCTCTGTCCATTTAACCCTTTGAGGCATGTCCTTCTTGGTTAAATCCGTCAGTGCTGCTGCTTTAGACGAAAAATTAGGGATGAATCTGCGGTACCATCCCACAAGACCTAAAAATGAACGTACCCTCCTCTTTGTATTAGGTTGGGGTGTTGCCCTCACGGCCTCTACTTTGTCCACTTGAGGTCTTATTTGACCCCCGCCCAGGATGTAGCCTAGATATGAGACCTCCTCACGAGCGAGATGACATTTGCTGGGGTTTGCTGTCAGACCTGCATCTGCGATCTTCCTCAGGACAATGCCCAGATGTTTTAGATGTTCTTCCCATGATGAACTGTAGATCACCACATCATCTATGTAAGCTGCCGCGAAGTCCTCCGTACCTCTGAGAACGTCGTCCATTAACTTCTGGAAGGTTGCAGCCGCACCGTGTAATCCAAATGGCATTGTACGGAAATGGTATAGTCCTGATGGTGTTCTAAATGCAGTCAGTTCTTTAGCGGACTGGCTGAGTGGAACTTGCCAGTATCCCTTGCATAAATCCACCGTGAACAGAACTTTAGCCTTCCCTAGCCTCTCTATTAGGTCATCTGCTTTTGGCATGGGATATGGGTCAAAAGCGGACACTGCGTTTAGCTTTGAAAAGTCAATGCAAAACCATAAGCCTCCATCTTTCTTGGGGACCAAGACGACAGGGCTGCACTATTCTCTCTTCGATGGTTCTATTACTCCCATTTTGATCATTGCTTCAACTTCTTTTTTCAACTGTGGGACAAGTCGTGCTGGAACTCTGCAGTTGAACTGTCTAATCGGCTCATCTTTGATGAGTCTGATGTTATGCTGGGTCACGTCTGTTAATCCTGGTTCATCTGAGAAAAGCTTAGGTGGGACCACGTGCAGTAGTTCTTTTTGTTGCTGTGATGTTAAGTGGGGCACCTTTGGAAGAACGAAACCTTCGTTTCTTGTGGGGAAATACTGTTCGGCCACCTCGTCTTCATCATGAACGGCCCTTATCCATAGCTGCTCCGAACTCTTATTCTCAGGCTCCTTCCAGGGTCTCAACATGTTAATGTGGAAGCTCTGAAATTTCCTCCGTCTGTCAGGCAGGTGGAGTTCATATGTAGTTTCTCCAACTTGTCTTTGCACTTTATATGGCCCCTGCCATTTGGCTAAAAGTCCAGTGTCACTGGTGGGTAGTAGAACAAGTACTTTCTGCCCGATTTGCAGAACTCTCTTCCTTGCCACTTTATCATACCAGTGTTTTTGCTGTTCTTGAGCCTTCTCCATGTGTTTATGGACAGTACTTGTCAATTGACTCAACTTGTCTCTGATCTTCAAGACATACGTTAAAATGTTCAGTTTCTGTTCACTCTGCTCACCTTCCCAAGCTTCTTTCAGGACATCCATCGGGCCTCTCACCTGTCTTCCATAAAGGAGTTAAAACGGGGAAAAGCCGGTGGAAACTTGAGGTACTTCACGATACGCGAACAGCACATAGGGTAACCACATGTCCCAGTCTGTACCGTTGTTGTTCGTCACCTTCTGTAAAGCTTGTTTCAGAGTCTTATTGAAACGTTCCGTTAGCCCATCAGTTTGAGGGTGATATGGTGTGGTGTGAATACTTTTAATGCCTAATAAATCGTACACTTGCTTTATTTGTTTTGAAGTGAAGTTTGTGCCCCTGTCTGTCAATATCTCTTTCGGGATCCCTACTCTTGAAATAAGTTGTATCAGAGCATTGACAATTTGACGAGTTTTAATGTTTTTGAGGGCAAAAGCCTCTGGATATTTTGTCGCATAGTCGCATATTACTAAAATGTAACGGTTGGCGTTTTTTGTTCTAGGTAACGGCCCTACTACGTCCATTGCTATGCGAGAGAATGGTATGTCTATTATAGGCATGCTCACCATAGGCACCTTGTCGGACTTTTTTAGAGTTGCAGTGAGTTGACATTCCGGGCAATTATTGCAGTATTTAATCACATCTGCATACTGACCTGGCCAGTAAAATCTGTATGCTATGCGGCTGAATGTTTTAGCTTGCCCGAAGTGGCCTGCCCAGGGATCTGAATGTCCCATTTTAAGCACTTTCTCCCTAAGGCTTACCGGGAGTACTAGTTGCTCACCTTTATCAGTGATTCTATATAGTTTGTTATCTTTAATCGCTAAGTGGCAACCTTTATCGGAGATGTCACTATAGTGTTTGCTTTTTTCAAATAGTGGTTTTAAAGTTTCATCTAAGTTTTGGAGTTGTTCAAAGTTAATGGGTAAACTAATGTTATCTTTATGGGATATGGAGCGTTTTGTACCACGCCTACACGTACCAGGTAGGATTGCCCTTTAGTTGATATATTAACCTCAGTTGTAGGATAAATCTGCTCATCACCATGTATGCATCTGACCTTTAACGTACCTGTAAGGCCATATTGTGAGTTTTCAAGACATGCTTGTGTGACTAAAGTTTGGCTTGCCCCAGTATCTAATAAAGCCCTAAACTGTTTGCCATTCAATTTAACTGTTACTGTGGTTTCATCACTACATTCCTGTGTACTAAAGGGATTTTCTTTTCTAGGGGTGTAGCACAGTTGGTTAGAGCTAGTGGGAGGATATTGACATTCAGAGCTTTTGTGTCCTATTTGGTTACAGCTAAAACATCTTATTTTTGGTTTTTCAGCTGAGCTTTTACTGGACTTATACCACTGCATTTTAAAGGCTGGCTTTGAACGTTCAACACCACTACCATAGTCACGTCTCTCAAACTTACTGGTCTGTTTGGTGAAGGTTGACTTTCCGAGCTGGAACTCTCCCTCGGCTTGTTGTGCCGCGATGAAAGCTTCTGCCATTTCAACCGCTTGCTCCGCAGAAGTCGGGCTGCGTTCCAATATCCAGCTCTTCAATTCTGGATTGATTACGCTCAGGAACTGTTCCAGAACGATGGTTAGTCCGATGTCCTCTTTTGTCTTGTCTTTTGGACGTATCCATCTCTCATAAAGTCCCGTGAGCCGCGTGAATAGTTCCCTCGGCGTCTCGTTCTTTAATACGTGCCCTTTACGGAAACGCTGTCTGTAAGTCTCAGGGTTAATCTCAAACTTCCTGAGAATAGCCTCTTTCACTGCTTCAAAGTCATTTATTTTTTCAACGCTCATGGCGTTGTGATAAAGCTCACCCCTTCACCATCGCAAAGTGAAATGGTGGGAGGTGTTCTCTATGGGTAGAGTCGGGCGAGAGGCCTGAGATGTTATAAGGTCGACTTGAAATAACACCGAGAGGTTCGATTTTTGGTTCCCTTCCACCTTTATTTACACACCAAACTTTGTATTTATACTATTTACAATATATATACACGCGCACTCCTTGTGAACAAAAAAAATTAACAAAACAAAATTCTCTATTAGCAGAGACAAAAAGGATAAAGACAACTAAATCAGGAGTCTTATTATGCCCTTAGGTTATGCTCCTCTCGCTACGATCTAGCAGAGTCTCCCCTTCTTTTACCCTTGTGTGGTATATATATATAGGTAGCCCCGCCCCTTAGAATATACCATTCCCTGAAGAGGTAAAAGTTATTGTATCTTGGATACACAAGTTTCATACACAATAAAAATTAACAATGAACTAACAACTGTACCAAGATTCAGTTACAGCCATGGCATGTTTAACATTCATTCATAATATCACTATTTATTAGATAATATATTTTCCCTCTTCTAGATGCTAGTTCCCCCTTCCCTCTGTGGAGAATGGATTCAACCAGGTAAGTAAAACTCAGCATCAAGAGATAGTACTCTTTTCCCTCTCACATGACCCGTATGCAGGTGAGTAAGTACAGGTAAGTATACATAATGGATTCTCTTGGTGATGTGTCACAGGTACTGTACATCATCACATGCATCATTCAGACGTTGACTTGATTACAGTTAAGATAACCTTCTGATAACCTTTCCATATAAATAGTTTGTCCAACTACTGTGCAGTGGGCCTGTTTTTCACTATTTCCATGCCAGCCAAATCTTTTATAGATACTTGGAAATTATTTTTGGGTTTTGCTTTGTATTCTTGCTCAGTACATGAGCAGGTTTTCTGAGACTTAACATGGTTTTCCAGATCTTCCATTAATTTTCTCTTTAACATTTCATCATTATTAACAGAAAGTGGTGTTAAACTGTCTTCATTTAAGTTATGTTGTCACAAAGCAGATTTACAGAATTTGTATCAGAACAGGTAGCAATGCAAATCAGAAAGCCCCATGCGAACAAGCCAAAGGCAACAGTGGCAAGGATCTGGGGCCACAGTAATAATGCTGGAAACATTGGTCTGAGTGTTGTTAATCCAATTCCATTTCTACATCAGTGTAATTGGTGATGGTGGGTAATGGTGAGTGGTCCAAGGCTGGCAGCAGTACTTGGTGAGCAGCTGGTCTGGTGAGGATCGCAGGAAACGCAGCAGACAATCTTCCATCAGTGGGCTGTCATTTTCTTGGAAAACAGTAGAGAGAAGGAATTTGTTTAGTTGAGTGGAATAGAAAAGCAAAAGCAAATATTTTCTTTAGTGTAATGACCCCAGCTGATCTGACTGTAACAGATTGACTGGAAGGAGGGAAATCAAAGGGAACAGATGTTAGTTCATCTTGAAACATCGGTATGCATGTTTTACCACCATGAAACCTGAGTGTGAACACAGCATCATTGAGCACAGCATCATAGAGCACACCATCTGAGTTTAACATTATTCCTTATGTCCATGAGTTCCTGAAACAACAATTTTAATCTAGAGAAAGAGGTTGCTTACCAAGAGCTAAACTCAACAACTGCATTTTGAGCATAGATGCTTCACATCTTCCAGTCCTACAATTTCTTTAGTGTTGGGTTGTCATCTGGTTTGGCTGATATGTATACCTGTGTATCATCAGCGTAACTGGAAGGTAGTGCCATGCCTGCATATAATTCTGCCCAGTGTTATCATGTATTATATGATTAATAAAGGTCCTAAAATGGAGCTTTGGGGAATTTCATATGTGATTTTTGTGGTTAGAAAAGACATTATTTACTTTGATGAGCTCATAACGATCTGTAAGGTAAGACTTAAACCACGATAGAGATGTTCCTGTGATTCCTACCATGTCCTTTAGTCTTTCTAGCAGGATAGTATGGTCAGTTGTATCAAAAGCTGCACTCAGGTTAAGTAGAACTAGCATGGATACAGAGGCTTGATTAGAGGCGAGAAGAAGAAAATTTGTTATATTATCTAGAGCCGTCTCAGTGCTGTGGTGTGGCCTAAAACCAGATTGACATTTACAAATTTTTCTAAGATCTTAGGTTTTAAATGGCAGGTTGGAGATGAGTCTCTGATGGAATAATACATTAGGATCAAGATTTGTTTTCTTAGTTAGAGGTTTAATAACTGCTTTATTGTTATTGTTTTTCTACTATTTTCAATTTTGTTATTAAAACAAGAGCAAAGAGAAACTAGGCATGCCTAGTTTAGCTGGACCGCCATTAGCCATATAGCCATTGTCATAGAGGTTTTATGGCATTTAAAAAATAGGAATGCCCCAAAATACATACCCTTGTCATTGGAAGGTCTGGAGAAGCTTTGGTGCTTCATATCAATGTTTTTGTTTACAAGAATAAAAAATAATTCCAAACTATAACAATAGTTTATCTTGTTATTTGCTGACAGTGTGTGTATGATCATGGAAAGCTTGTTATTTTCTGTTCATACAAAGCTACAAAACTGAAGCACTGTATTGAGATGACATTAAAGCAATTTGTTTACCGGAAAGCAGCAAGATTACTTTAACACTTATGTTTTTGAACATTTCCAAAACCAAGCACCTTAAAATTTGATCAACCAAGTAAACTATACTTGATAAAGGGCATCACTGGGAACTAGATATTTATGTACGGGTTTACATGTCTATAAGGGTCTGACCAATAAAACAGTGCTGTACCAACTTCACTCGCATGCACGTTTTAAAATTAGGTGTCAGTCAGTCAAATGTCAGTCACAAATGCCTCTCCTAGGCTGGCCCGGTAGGTGGTCCGGCAAAAATCCACTGTGGGTCAGTAGCTGCCTGATTGTTTGTAAATTTAAAGACCACAGAGTACTGTAGGATTGTCTATATAATTTTCAGTCAGGGAGGACAGATATGCTCAACATGCATTGACAAGTGCCCTTCTATATTCTATAAGGCACAGTAAAATACTACCAGTGTACTTGAGCGCCATTTCCTCTCTAATTTCCTTACAGTTTGTTTTAAGGTGAGTGTTTCTGCATTATACCATGGAGTGAGTTTTGTCTGTCATAGCCTTTTATGCTTAAGGGTTGCTGCACTATCTAAAGTTGATCAAAGTGTAATATCTAAATAGTCAGTTAGTCTATCTAGCTCCAGTGGTTCTGATGGACCATTGACGGAGACCAATAAATCAGTGATGTTTTTGGTCAATTTAGGGGCTGTAGATGGGGGGGTTAATGTGCGCTTTAGATTGTAATGTGTGTACATATTGTTTAATCTAGATTTGTTTCATTTTAAAATCTTGCCAAAGAAACCTACAAGGATCAACCTTTTCAACTTAAAATGTTCCTGAACCTTTGCATATTAGACAGTATGTCTTGGTTTTTTTCCCAATTTGAACCTGTAATAGAGCTCAGAAGTCTGATTGCAGAAGTAAAAATTCTATTCATAATCACCATAAGGATTTAGATTTGTATCGGCTTACCATAAGCTAGCAGAAAATGTGGTGATATATGCTGTAGGTAAAGCCATGAATCTAATAAGTGTAATTTCAGCTTTGTTTTTGAAAAATCGTGTTTTATTCATTCCTCATAAAGAATTACATTATCCATAGTGCTTAAAGTCAGTTCCACCATTCAGAGATGGCGATGTTACCTTGGATATTTAAACTGCAGTCTGGCAGCAAAGGTGCTAGCAGAACGCTACAATAGCAAAGCTTATGTGTCCAAAAACTATGCATGTACAATTATTAAAATACATAAATGAACAGCTACATACACTAGATAAATATGCAATTGAAAAATAATTGGGAAATGGTGTGAAAGTTATTGGCTGAAACTCTTGCTGTGTTTGTGGGATATGTAGTTCATTCTGACATTACTCAATTTTGTATCTTTTGCCTTTATGTTCAAAATTCAAAACACTTTGGCCCTGATTTCATTTTCATAAAGTCACCATTTATCTGATTGGTTCAGTTGAATGCTTAAAACTCTTTATATAATGGAGATTTCAAAAGGTCTATGGAGAAAATGAATGGGATTTATGCTTCCAGAGCCACTGAAAAAGTGGGCGGTCAATGTTCAGCTCTGTTTCCTTAATGTAACAATATTAGTCCCTCAGTATTAATTATTGTGTTGAGTGGATAATGTCTCAAGCACTTCTCTTTACTGTGTTCTACAGGTGAAAAGGGATTTTCTCAAGCTGCTGGAGAGCGAAATCATTAAGAAGTGTCAAGGAGGATCTGTTAAAATTGGGCTGTTCTGAAGTTGCATTATTATTCATGACTGTCTCCCCACCTTGTGTGTGTGTGTGTGTGTGTACATTAGGAACCCCTCCTTGTTTTTTTACACTCACTGTCTATTCTCTCTGCTGCACTGACCATACAGGAGCACTTTGTAGTTCTACAAATATAGACTGTAGTCAACCTGTTACAGCTTTTTTTTTTTTCTCTTCTCTTTGCTACTTCACCAATATTCTTCAGTGGTCAGCACCAACACATGTTTGATTTGAGTGGTTGATCATTCTCAGTGCTGCAGTGACACTAACAAATTGGTGGTGTGTTAATGTGTGCCGTGTTAGTACCAGTGGGTCAGACAGCAGAGCTGCTGAGTTTTAAAACCCTTCTGTGTCACTATTGGAGTGAGAATATATCATCAACAAGGTAGGTAAATGAAATGGAGTGGTCAGTGAGTGGACACAGCATTTTAAAAACAAATAACGTATGCAGAGCAACAGGTGGATTATATTATGTGATTATAACTACAACGTGGTTATGTGGAGCTCTGAGAATTGACAGTGCGTGCAGAAACAAGGAGTAATAAAATGTCCCTGCATGTCTAAACTCATGTTGGAAAATTTTGCTTGGCATACCTCCAATAAAAGGTCTACATGGGGCATTCCTATCAGATCCCCAACCACTTAAGATGGATCCTTTCAATGCGACAGAGCAGTGGTTCTACATAGATTGACTAGTCACTGCACCCAATCTATGGTTGATCTCACAATCCCTCTTTCCATCACTCATGAATAAGACTTCAGAATAGTCAAAATACTTAGGGGAGGCTTTTTTACCATCTACCAGAAGAGAGCATGCCATTGTTTTCTGAGAGACAACCACGGCCTCAGGCTTGTAGGTGATCATCAGATTATTGCAAGGTCACCCTGTAGCTTGTCCAGTCTGTTGCATTTCCAGTCTGTGGCTGTTGCTAGTCTAGTTTCCAGTCCAGTCTAACCAAATATTTTAAGATGGCCTTACATACATTGGAGAAGTGGGGGAACGGAATGGGAGGAAGGAAGAAAAGTTTGAGGAGGATTAAGGGGCCGATAAATGCAAGAATACAAAAAGAATTGCAGGAGTAGAGAAGGGGGAGGGTTTGTATCACTTTGGGGACGGTAAATAAAAGGGTCTTTTAAATACAAATAAAGAATTGAGCAGACAAGACAAAGGGACAGCTAACACCTCTGTGCCAAAAGGAAATGGGGGAGGGGATGAGAAAAGACACTGAGAAGAAAATACACACAGTTTCTAGTTATGGTGCATTTAGGAACTGCCAGTTTTGGCTAAAACCACCAGCACCTTTCTCTGACTTGAGATGTGAATATTGAGAGTAATGTGCCAGATTGCCAGTTAAACTTGAAATAGGGAGGAGAGGAGAACCACTGTTATGTTGTCATGTTCACCATATTTCATTGCTTCAGACTTGTGAATCTCAAACAGATCACAATACTGGTGAATATTCAATCATGTTTACATATAACTTGCAGTTTGAATACGCTGTTTTTAAATTCTATTTACTACATTTTTAATTAGAAAAGGATTAGAAAGATTTTGTACAAACTAAAAGAAGCTTCTAATGGACACACTACTCTCCTCAAAAGATTAGAAAACATGGTTAGAATCTCTGGAACAGACATATTGTGCTCCAAATAGTACTTAACCAAACTATCCATTCATAATAGTAAATGATGTATCTTCTAATACAAAAATGACAAAAGGAATCCTATAAGGCTCTATCTTAGGGGTTTCATTATTCACCATATACATGTTGCCACTGGGCAGTAGGTATAGGCAAACATTACTTTTCACAATTATGCAGATTCAGGAAATACAAAATTATACATATTATCCAAAACTGGTGAAAAAATTACTTTAAAGGAAAAAGAGAATATTTCCACCTTAAGTGATCCGAAACTATAAAAATAAGTAAATAAAATGCTGTAAATGTAAATGAGTTTTAGATAATTTGTCAGTTATGATGATGTGATGTTTACTTTGGCTAACAGTATATTTTAGCTGTAAAAGTATAACTTGGGTCTGTGTTGCCCTGTGAAGGACTGCCGCCCCCTCCAGGGTGTATTTCCCCGCCTTGCGCCCAATGATTCCAGGTAGGCTCTGGACCCACCGCGACCCTGAATTGGATAAGCGGTTACAGATAATGAATGAATGAATGAGTATGACTTGGTTTTTGAGCATAGCTTGGCTAACAGGGTTAAACTGGCTGCTGGGGTAATGTGGATTTTGGAGTACATAAATATTTATATTGTAATAATGTAATAACACATCGAATTGTAATATAATTTTGCACATAACTCAGTCAAAAATATAGTTAAGCCAAATAATTTATTAAATTGCAACATAATATAAAATAATCTCTTGACTTTAGATGTGATCACATTTTTACTAATTGTGTGATTCCTTCATATTTGCAGTTCATTACATTTACAGTCTGATGTTATGTACATGTTGCATTTATATTTAAATTTTCAACAAGGGATTCACCCTTGTGCATGGAAGAACTTCAACATCACTGCAATTTATATAATTTAAAAGAATACTAGGTACACTTTTTACCTTAAATTTACAGCTGCAAAATTATTGTGATACTCCTGTAAAAGGGAGATCAGAGTCTCTGTAATTGCTACTCCAGACTCGCGACTACAGAAACTACAATTTTGGAGGAGGGTAGGAAACCAGCCCTGCTCCCTTACCGTCCCACTTGATTTCACGAGACACTCACATTATGAATTACACTCTTTAACTATAGGGGGAGCTTTAGAGCAAAAATAACATCTTACCTAGTGTTCCTTAAACTTAATACATGATTCTAAACTTATGAATAGAAGGATTATTACGTAATATAAAAATATAACAGACGTGTATATTTCAGAAATCTGTGTTATTAGGGAGCATGCTAACTTTGCTGCCTCTTTACAATACATGTTGGAATACTTGTGAGATGGTTTGATAGAATGTAGAATATTAGTATGAATGATTATTTCTGGATCAACCACACCACTTCTGCTCACTCCAAATGCATTTTTCTTAATGATCAGTTGCTCCAGAGGACAGTTTCACTGTAACACAGCCTAATGCTAGGGAGAGTTATTACTCTCTAGCATACATCTATCTTTGAGCATGATGAATTATAGCTCACGTGCAGCTGCCTGAGTGTCTCATTTGATTTCTGTGAATATCTGTATCCACAGAGAAGGCACCTAATAAAAAGCTGAATTCAGTTATTATAAAGGGATATCTGCAAATGTTTGGACATATAATATACACCTGTGTGTGTTTGTGTGGAGTTAATAAGTAACAAAACGTTACAAGGTTCATACACTCGCATTGCCTGATGGGAAACTTTGAGGAAGTAATTAAGTGACAGAAGACAGAAAGAGGGCTGTTCAAGTCACTGCTTCTTTTCTAATCTTGTTTTACAGTATTTATCAGCACTTTGAGTGTTTTTGCGTTTTTGTTCATGGGTAAGTGGAATGCAGAATCAAGGCCCTTTGCTCGGAGGCCTGATAACTCAGCGTTTAAACAGCAGAGGCTCCCAGCCTGGTCTCCTTCTCTCACTCCTCACACAGTGCTCCCCGTCTTCTACTGCTTGGCTCTTGTTTGTTTGCTGCTGGGCATCTGGCTGCTCATCACTGTTCAGAACACACACCAGCTGAAGGTGAGCTCACTACCTGTCTGACTATATGTTATATATATGTAAAGGACTAAATAAAACTACCAGTCATGTATGAGGTAGATTGTTTGTTCCACCAGGAAGTAGGATTGGGTGATAAAAGTAATATATATAAAACATACTATTAATTTTGTATAGGCCAATCTTTGTTTATAGTTCGCTATGGTACATTCAGCTAATGAAAATAATCTGTGAATTAAAATGCAGATGTTTCTTCACTTAAGAGGGTGTGTACTAATAATTTAGAAATAACAAAACATTTTATCATACAACTATGCTGTGAATAGATAATATGATACTACTGATTTTTGATTAATGTAGTTGGAAGATGCATTCTGTGATAAATTCCACTAAAATATGATTTACTTCCCAGTACTGTGGCTATGGTCACTACTACTCAAACATACTACTAGACAACTACATGTTTAGTTAAAAAAAGGACAGATAGAATACCATTAGTTCAAAAAACATGTTTGTAGGTGGATTGGTGAATCAAAATTGTCCATAGGTGTGTGTGTGTGTGTGTGTGTGTCACCCTGTGAAGGACTGGCGCCCTCTCCAGGGTGTATTCCTGCCTTGTGCTTAATGATCCCGGGTAGGCTCCGGACACACGGTGACCCTGAAATGGATAAGCGGTTACAGAATATGAATCAATAAATAAATACCATTTGTGGTCTTGCAATCATAGTTACTGATTAAATATTTTATTCATTACAATTTATTTAATTTTCTGATAGTTGCAGTATTATTATATATGAATTAAATACATAAATACATAATACAAGTTACTTTCTGCAGCTTGGAAATATGTCACATATTTCTCATAACTAGAAATCATCTTATAATTATGATTTGATTTATTATATTATTTATTATGAGAAGGTTTCTCATAGTTTGATTAAACATTTCATGATAAGAAGAATATTTCTCAGTTATGACTCAAATAATTATGTATTAATTGGTCATAATAATGGAACAATTTTCAAAATTATGACATAAGTACTCATGACATGACATTAAATTATAATTATGATATACTTCCTCATTATGACATATTATTAGACCTGTTTTCCCTTACAAATCTAGCATAGAGATTTCACTCTTTGCTATAGTCAATACAAACAAATGTCAGTTTGTCATCATCATTAAAAAAAATTAAACACTACAACATAGGGATTTGTAAAATTTTGCATATTTTGCTTTCTCTAATGCAGATAAATGCGTGTCATTTTTTTAACATCTGAAGGTAGCACACTACAGGGTGTATTCCTGCCTTGCGCCCAATGATTCCAAGTAGGCTCTGGAGCCACCGTGACCCTGAACTGGATAAGCGGTTACAGATAATGAATGAATGAATGAATGAACTGCTGTATGAGTGGTAATATAAATAGATACATGGCTTGTTATTTTTGTTTACTAGATTGACTACACACATGCTGGATTATGTCCCAGGTGCTCGGAGATACGTGAGGATCCCACCAAAGCAGAGATGAGCTGCGACTGTGTTGTCAACTTCAATGTCCCAAAGGCCTTTCCGGTGTGTGTGTGTGTGTGTGCACGAGAGAGTGAGTGTGTGTAATGGCTAAAGCGATAAGATACAGTGCATTTTCTGTAATGTATTTATAAAATAAGATCCACTATGGCGCAGCAGATAGTGTCGCAGTCACACAGCTCCAGGGGCCTGGAGGTTGTGGGTTTGAGTCTTGCTCCGGGTGACTGTCTGTGAAGAGTTTAGTGTGTTCTCCCTGTGTCCGTGTGGGTTTCCTCCAGGTGCTTCGGTTTCCACCCATGGTCCAAAAACTCATGTTGCTAGGTGGATTGGCGACTCAAAAGTTTCTGTAGGTGTGAGTGACTGTGTGTGTGTTGCCCTGTGAAGGACTGGTGCCCCCTCCATGGTGTATTCCTGCCTTGCACCCAATGATTCCAGGTAGGCTCTGGACCCACCGCGACCCTGAACTGGATAACTCATAACATTAGAACCTATTTTGACGCCATAGATTCTGTTCAATCTGACCTCAAATCCAATTCCAATTGTTGGTGTTTTCTGCTCTTTCTTTGTGACCAAGAAACCAAGCTTATATATAAAATTGTACATCATTCCAAACAAGCTACTTCTGTAACAGATCAATATGCTTACATTTTCAAACACAGTGTATGAAGTGTTTTATCATTTTACTCACTTTATACATATGCAACAATTCAACCTCAAACACCAATGTTTTATGACTGTCAGTATAGACATTCTGGAAATAATTCAGCTCTAGTCAGTAGCACATTCTTTGGATTTGACAGGACAATTCTTTAGACTTGACAGAAGCAACACACCTGCAGACCCTTCTTTCAGCCTCAGGCAGATCAACTGTCAGAGTTCTGTTCACATCCTTTATTGAGTGCAGCAAGCAGAAAAGTGTCCATGTGTAGATTTTCCCCAAAAATGTGTCCTCTAAATGTCTATACTGTGCTTTCGGATTTGTTAGTCATTGCACACTAGAAATAATTAAATTACAAATGAAATTGTGCGACCTGTGACTTGATCAAGACAGGGTAAGTCTTACGCAGGGTAAGACTGTAGACTTTCATAATGTGTATTGTACAGGGGCAGACAGGGACAAAAAATCAGGCATTGTATTTTGGACCAGACCGGCCAGATCATCAAACAAATTAAAATATTAGACAACACAAGTAAATCTCATTCCACCATGTTTGAAAAGGCATGACAGATGGCGGGATGGGTGTGGCTAGGTCCCAGAGGCAGTTTCAGAGCACTTATCACTGACCAATGGAGATTCAAGGTGAATACCTTCCTATAAGACCCTCCCACACGTAAAATTTGTCTCAGAACTCAGAAGCGAAATAAAACAAAGCAGAAGCAAATAGAGAAGAATACTGCGACAGGGTTTTAGGGCCACTGTGTGTAAAAAAAAAATAAATAAAAATTCTGAGAAAAAATCTTGGAATAATTCAAAGAAAAAA
Source organism: Hoplias malabaricus (assembly GCF_029633855.1). NCBI lineage: Eukaryota > Metazoa > Chordata > Actinopteri > Characiformes > Erythrinidae > Hoplias > Hoplias malabaricus. Next base: position 18,674,692 of record NC_089811.1, on the reverse strand, counting down.
TCTCTGAATTCCGCCTAAATACTTCTTTATCTAACTTTATAGCTGTTTTAAAAGCTTATTTTGCTCACATATAACTACAGTATATCAAATTGCTTAGTTATTTTTAAAGGCTTATTCTGTCCAAATATGACTTTGTCTGGAATGCAGTGTTTTTGCTAAGAGTTGCAGCATATTGTGCAATTGTGTAAAATAAAAGCAGATGTTTGACACAAAAAAAGTTTGGGGCCATAATATATATATTTTATATGTCAACAATGATAACCATCAAATTCAACAAAATGTAATTGTGGCCTGCAATTTAACCCACACCTGTGAATTTTACAAACTTTGTTTGCAAACTTAGTTTTTGTGAAACGAAGCAGAGCAGCAGGCAGTGAAAATCGTTGTAGCATGTTGGACACCGTTTTAATTCTGGTTGGGATCTGGTTGAATCATTATCTTGAAAAAAAAAGGCTAAAAGGTCACACTGAACATTTTTACATAACCACTATTTAAAATTAGTCTGACAACACCTTTTGGGGGTAAAAAGACAGTTTGAATAGACTACTTAAACTTGCTTAAAATGGTAGAACAGTCTAAAGATGTATTTACACTAAAGACAACTGGCTATGCTGATTAATGCACTAGACATTTACGGTTTTGTCATCTTTAGAATTGGAGCTACAAATTATTATCATAACTACTAAGTAATGTAATAATATGATACCTTGTTGGGCTTGGCCAAATCATGCTCTGGTTTTTAAACAATAAGCTAAGCCTTTAGGAAAATATAAGCTTTTAATAAATAAATAAGCTTTTAGGATAAAATTTCCTTTTGAAGCATGATGTCATAAGTGAACAGAAAACAACATGTAGTGTCTTAGCAACGTCAAGCTATAACACTTTATTTAGTTATATTTGCTGTTTAATTCAAACCCAGATTGTTTATAACATTAAATATACACAAATCTATTCAAATTGTATACTTACACTCCAAGTGTTATCCATGGTATTCATCTGTAATAAATGTGGTCCTAAAACTGCAGCCAGACCCTATTCAGGACGTTTGGCATGTGCCCATAAAACCCATGGGATAATCCGGGCCTGGATATATGGATCGGTAAGATAAAAAATGTCTGGATTGTCGGCCCAAATAGCACATTGGCCCACCAGCAAAATGCAAGGTATGCCAAATGGCCAGTCCGTCCCTGGTATTGTAACTAATATATTGATATTGATAAATTAAAAATTTTTCGATGCCAGTTTAGACATGTTATTTTTGGGAAACCAGATGATTGAGCCAAAATTAAGTGCATTAATTTTTCTTTTACCCCAAATGCATTGAAATCACCCACAACATGTTTAAAAACTCAAGATATGTGCAAAAATTTACTTAATTACTTTTGTAGTGCATTAAAAAAGAACAACTTAATAAATAATAAAGGCCTAGCGCTAAATATCATTGGTCAAACTGTATGGATAATATCACCCACTTACCTCCAAATCTGCCAAGGTATTAAGTAATCTCGAACAGATTTGTTTATGTAATTTCTGATAGTTTCTATGTAGTTTTTTTTTACTACTACTTTAAAGGCAATGTATTTTGATTTGTTGGTGATAATTCACTATTATCCTCTACTTGTTTTGTTGAAAAATTATCAGGGAAAAACAAATTTCTGATGTTGTGCTGTGTCTCAGGGCGATGTATTCTTCTACTATGGCCTGATAAATTTCCACCAGAATCTGCGTAGGTACATGGACTCCCGCGATGACGCTCAGCTGGTTGGGAGGAAGAACAGCCTGAAGGTAGCTCTTTCACTCTCCCACTGTTTCTTTCTCCTGCTGCCTTTACCTGTCCCTATCTATTTTTTTACTTATGTCAAGTACAAATATCCTTGGATTTTGAGTTATTTATTACTTCTTTTCTTAGGTGGCTCCCTGAGTCTAAAATGTAATGCAACCACTTCAGTTCATCTCACATTTCTCATCAGTGTCTCATCACTCTCATTTCTCTTAATTTTAAGAGAAACAACTGTATTTAAATTCCTGCAGTAAAATCAACCATGCCTATGCAGATTTTTGTAAGGACTATAAAAGTGCATTTCTAAAAAACTGTAACCTCCTTAAAGTATCAATATGTTGCTATCATCAGACAAGTGGTTTGCAGTATTATCATTTTTATTGTTATTTTGGTCAGCTGTCACATTTGTCTCAGTATTTTTTGTGGGGTATGAGTTTGATATTGTTTGTTTGCAAATTATTATTTTCAAAAAGATTAAAAAAGTCTATTTATCTGGATTTAATGAATACAAAAATAATTGTCTTTAGAGGTTTTGATCTATTTATTTTTTGTCTATGTCTTTCAGCTAAGAAAAATAATATCATAATGCATAATGTGTGTAGTGACAAATGACTAGCATGGAGTTATATTTATCCCAACCATTTCTGTCTTATACAGTCCCCTAGTTCGTACTGTGAGCCATTCGCTTATGATGAAAACTCAGTGCCAATTGCTCCCTGCGGTGCTGTGGCTAATAGCATGTTCAATGGTAAGAATCATTTATAAGTATCCTGCATTATGCATAATTTTTTATGGTTAGGTCACTTTATATGTATTTTTGTTTGGGATTTAGATTCTTTCACTTTAATGTATCACCCACCTGCTGGTGCTGCTGTCACCGTTCCACTGTATAGGAAGGGAATCACCTGGTACACAGACAAAAATGTGAAGTTCCGCAACCCCTTGACAAACTCAACACTCCAGCAGGCCTTCCAAGGTGTGTAAACATAAATACTCATACCAAACACACACACACACACATAATATATATATACTTCCTACACTTCCAACCAAACAAGGGCCAAGCCCAAAATGGCAAAACATTAAGCTTTTCAATTTTGGAAAGCAAGCAATTGTGCAATATTCTACTGAATATTTGTTGTTAATACCTTTAAAATGAATGTCTGCGCTTGTGGGAAAGTGCAATTTTCTTTGGTTTGTTTAAGTTCAGAAGGTCTGCGAATTTTTAAATGTGGAACGCAGCTAGCAGTCTCCAAAATTTAGTGGGTTCCTACCCAAATAATTTGAAACAGCAAATATAAGTCAATATTACCCACCTATGGGGCAGGAATAAAGCAATATCCTAATTTCTTTTTATGATTTTCAACATTTGGAGGGCTCTTTGCTCTTTTGCTTTTTGCCACTTTGATTTTACTCATACTGACACAGGGGATTCGCAAACACTTTTGACAGGTTTCCAGTACACAAACAGACTGGAAAATGCAGCAACTTGTGAGGAAACATCTGAGATTTATAAAAAGTGTTTTTAATACAATCATGAACATTGCCTTCAAAAAGTACACTAGGTGATATTTGGATTTTTTGTTCCTGGGGCTCCCCCTAGCATAATTAAATTTTAAAGCATTTTACTAAAATAAATGAGTAGGGAGAGGGCATGGGGGTGCTTTCCTACCCTCCTCCAAAAGTCACATAGAGACAAAAGTTCAATCCTATTTTAGGATTAGCCTGTTATTATTCCACATGAGTACACACTTACAACAGAGCACCAGGTAATAGTTTGTATTGGTATAATGTATAAAGTACTGTGAAAACGTTTTAGGCACCAGAGGTGATGAGATTTAAAAAGCTAAAATTTATCTGAGCAGTATCTGTTTATTTGCTAAAAACAAACAAAGAAGCAATAAATAACATCCAACATTAGAATAAAACCAAATAACATTATTCCAGTAAATGTGATATTCTGTGTGGGAATGTGTTGGTTGAACTTTTTCCAAATCTGTCCTTGTGGCAGTCTGTATTATTTGAACTTATCATCCAATACCTAGTTTGATTGGTTAATAAATACTGATTTTAAATATTGTGACCTTTTGATTGAACAAATTCATACAATCAAAGGGAATCTGAACAAAACATTGTTGTTCAAATTCACTCACACCTACTACTTTATAGAAAATGTTGTTTTTTATTATTATTTTTTATTTTCTGTGATTATATATAACTTTATACAAGCACCACCCTCACTGAGAAGGCATTAGTTTAAATATATTAAATTAGGTGCCTAAGACTTCTGCACAGTACTGTATATTTTTATAACTTCTGAAATTTTGATCTAAAGATTTTCCCTAAATATTCCTTATAAAACTGCTTGAGAGAATGTATGAATATTTATCAAGTGAAAAATGTGGAGGAGCCTTGTTTTTATTGTTTATATAAAATTATGTTTTAACACTTGATGCCTCTACATCATTGTATATGTGATATCTATTATTATTAAAATGTAGATAATGATGAAGCAAAAATGAAAATGTTTCTTAATTTATCACCAGCCCTGTTCTTTTCATATAAACCCTATGTTTAATGTTTTAGGTACTGCACAGCCATTGTACTGGCAGAAGCATGTATATGAACTGGATATTGCTGACCCCAACAACAATGGTTTCATAAATGATGATCTGATTGTGTGGATGAGAGAAGCAGCGTTTCCTAACTTCAAAAAGCTCTATGGCATTTTGAACCGTTCTCCCACTCTTTTCACAAATGGCTTGCCTGCTGGAAATTACAGTGTCAACATTAGATACAGTATCCTTATTATCTTTTCAACAAGTCACTTACAGAGGGAAGGCAATTATTATAGGCTGAGAGTATTATTATAAATAATAGCTTGCCAGAAAAACGTATTTTATATATTTTATTTTCCACCTCACTTAAATTAAGCAATAATACACCAGAGGCAGTGCTATATCGTGAGATATTAGCTAGGATGTACTGCAGTGACAAAGATCAGTACACCAGTGTCAATATCTCATATTATAGCATGAACCTGTATTGTGATTATTCCACAGCTCCATAATTGCCTTTAACTGTTAGGGGGAAAAAACAATGTGTTTATCAACATTCGGCAAGGTAAAATAGTTACTTTCTACCATAGTTCAAGATTCATAAACCTTGGTGCGATTGAATAAACTGGCCTGTGTTTGCACCTGTTTTGATGGGAACAAGTGGGTGTCACTTTTATAACAGAGCTGCTGTCTGTTTTACAGCTCCAGATCCACTGATAAATGGACAGAGTCAGGCAAAGGTCATGGTTTATCCACTTTACAGTAGGTTATGATTGTAGTGAATGTGCCTTGCTTTGCACTGACCACAGCCCCAGAAAATAAATCAGATAGATCCATCCATCCATTATACACTGCTTATCCGGATCCGGGTTGTGGGGGAAGCAGTCAGAGTAAAGAAACCCAGACCTCCCTCTCCCTAGCCACTTCTTCTACCTCTTCTGGGGGGATTCCCAGGCCAGTCGAGACATGTAGTCTCTCCAGCATGTTTTGGGTCTTCCCTGGGGATCTCCTCCTGTTGGACATGCAGGGAACACTTCACCAGGAAGGCATCCGGGAGGCATCCGTACCAGATGCCCAAACCACCTCAACTGGATCCTCTCAATGTGGAGGAATAGTGGCCCCACTCCGAGTCTCTCCCGGATGTCTGAGCTCCTAACCCTGTCTCTAAGGTAGAGTCCAGACACCCTGCGGAGAAAACTCATTTCAGCCGCTTGTACCCGCGATCTTGTTCTTTCGGTCACTACCCAAAGCTCGTGACCATAGGTGAGGGTTGGGACGTAGATTGAACGGTAAATCGAGAACTTTGCTTTTCTGCTCAGTTCTCTCTTCACCACAACAGACCGGTACCGAGCCCGCATTACTGCTGACGCTGCACCAATCTGCCTGTCAATCTCACGCTCCATCTTTCCCTCACTCGTGAACAAGACCCCGAGGTATTTAAACTCCTCCACTTGAGGCAGGAGCTCACTTCCAACCTGGAGAGAGCACTCCACCCTTTTCCGACCGAGTACCATGGACTCAGATTTGGAGGTGCTGATTCTCATCCCTACCATTTCACACGCAGTTGCAAACTGGTCCAACAAAAGCTGGAGGTCCTGGCTTGTTGAAGCCAACAAGACCACATCATCCTGAGATGATCCCGAGACTACCGAACCGGACACCTTCCGCCACTTGGCCACGCTGAGAAATTCTGTCCATAAAGATTATGAACAGAATCAGTGACAACGGGCAGCCCAGATAACTTTCCCATTTTTATGTCCTTGCAAGATTCTTCTTCTGTTTTCAAATCAGAAAGGGTCAGTAGTGCTTTCACTCTTCAATCTCTGTGGTACTTTAGCTTGACAACCCTACAGACGTTGTCATGCTTAAGCTCTGCTCTGGCCCCCAAAACAGTGCAGTTTCAAGGTTACCTGTGTATGTGGTGAAGTAATACTTGAAGAGCTTTGGTCAGAATTCCATTATTGTGCAATATCTCTCAGCCAATCACATTGCAGGGTCAGAATTACCTGTGCTATAATTTCACGTAATCCAAATCAGCAGAAAATCAACAAAGAGCTTTTTTTTCTTTAGTTTTTGAAGTAGAGCTAAACTACATGGTCAACTACAAATCAAGGATATCGATATGGAGTTTGCTGTAGTAACAAACCCTGCTCTTCTAGGAAGATTTTACACTAGGTGTTTGACCATTGTTATAACGATTTGATTGCATAAACATTAATAAGACACTGATTTTAAGGACTGGCATTGTTTTTGGATTGGCATTGTATTTTAAGTTTGACATTGGACATGGTAACATTAGGCTCATGATACTCTGCACCACCTTAAAAGAGCAACAATCACTCATTAGAACAGGTGGCTATAAACTACTGGACATAGAGGGGTAGTTTCCCAGACAGAGAATAAGCCATGTCCTGGACTACACAGCATTTTAAATGGAGAACTTCAATTGAAAAGAGGACATAGTCCAGGAGTAGGCATAATCCCTGTCTGGGAAAACACCCAATAGTGTACACGGTAAACTAAATTGGAAAAACAGCTTGGAAATTATTTATATTATACATACACACACATACACACACACATTATGAAACTCATCGCTGTCAACATGTATCTCTGTTTTTGTTGATTTGTAGTTTACTACATCATTTGAGCCCAACAGCTGGAGAAATAGAAATGCAGAATTAAGAATTAAATCCTTTTACAATGATTTCTACTGAATACTTATCCTTCTCATATAAAGTCATTATTTTGGAGGTACATGTTTTTCAATAGACATATCATCAGCTTTGCTGCTTGATACTTGCGCCCCCTCCAGGGTGTGTTCCCACCTTGCCTTACACCCAGTGATTCCATGTAGGCTCCAGACCCACTGGGACCCTGAAACTGAGAAATCATGTTTTGTGTAATAGCCTGTTTTGCAACATAGTCTGAGACCCTGTTCCAATTTATGTTCTAACCATCAGCTCATGCTTGCTTTAACATTGTTTAGATAATTTCCTCTCTACTGATCTTTACCAATACTTTCAAAAGTGAAAAAAATGTTGCACACAAAAAGAGGTGATGGACAGTATAAAGGATAGTCCTTAACTCTAGACTGAAGTTATAACATGTCGTCGCTGATGATATTCATTGTTTGTAACTGCTTATCAAATTCAGGGTTGCGGCGGGTCCATAGCCTACCCAGAATCACTGGGCGCAAGGCGGGAACACACCCTTGAAGGGGTGCAAGTCCTTCACAGGGCAACACTGATATGTCTATTGAAAAACATGTACCTCCAAAATAATGACTTAACAGGAGAAGGAAAAAACATAGCTTTCAGTGGGAGTCATTGTAAATTCAGCTGCTGGGCTCAAATTATGTAGTAAATGTAAAATCAACAAAAACAGAGATAGGTATTTTTCTTTGGACAGCGATGAGATCCATAAAATCTCCATTGTAAAATCTGGTTCATGATCCTTTGATTGATCCTTGATGTCGAACCTCAGATTTCCCAGTCCAGTATTTTCAGGGCAGGAAAGAACTGGTGCTGTCCACTGTGAGTTGGTTTGGTGGTCAGAACAACTTCTTGCCCATTGTGTACTTGGTCAGTGGATGCCTGATCTTCATAACAGCCATCATTCTCACCGTGGTCTACATGAAGGTGGGCCGTAATGGAAAGAACATGGCAGCATAAGAAAAATGCCATCAAGAAACTGATTAAAGGACTGTTTATAATTGTTATCTCCGGTTGGTTGTGGTTTGTTAGAGTAAGTTTGAATGCCTCCTTTCTAACGCTGGTATGTTCAAAACAAGTGGACTGAGACCGCCTGAGCAGAGGGGCCTCAGTTTGTCTCAAATATGACCACTTGTACAAATCAAAGGCATGTAAACAAACAAAACACAGGACTTGAAGTCCTTGAAGATGTGACATTAAATGTACTGGTTGTTTTTAAACGTCTGCAATTCTTCTTTGGTTGTGAAGTGGAGGAATTTCTTGGACTGCTTTGACCCTTTTTTCAGGAACTCAATTTTTTTCAATTTTTTTATTAATTGGTCTTGTAAATGGCATGGTGGCTATGACTTTTGAATCTATACACTTCATATTATTAGTTATTAAATAAATACTAGATATGCACTTCCTGAATAAATACCAGTGTTTGCAAAGCAAAAATAAAAAAAATTGAAAAAAAAAGAAAAAAACTTTTTTAGAAAGAAATATAGATAAATAAATATAAATGGTAGACAATTTTTCCCCCTGGGAAATTATATATGGGCATTGGCAGGTTGTTGATTGATACTGCAACTGATGAAAAAAAAAGAAAGATTCACTAAAATTTCCTTCAGGAAATTCTTATCTATTTTTTTCTTTGACTTAAATTGGTTCAATTGTAAATTTGTCAATGTGAATGCTAAGCAAACCAGAGCTAAATTGTACCAATATTATGTGATTTGTTTTTGTCAATTTTTGTCCAGACCCAAACTTTGACATTGGCTAACTTTGTTAAAGGGGAGTTTAATAATTTTTTTATTTTTTGCATTATTCAATTGGTTTATATCAAGAAAGTCATAAGAGGCATTCAGAGTGATGTGATATATACAATGATTCTTTGTAGAAAACCTCACTGACAAATTTCTTTACAGTGGTGATAATAAGAACCAAGAATCTATCGACAGGAATGATATAGCCATATTATGAACTATTCAGAATAACTGGTCAGTACACTGATCAGTCATAACATTATGACCACCACCTACTTTCTACACTTACTGTCCATTCTCTCAGCTCCACTGACTTACAGACTGTAGTCCATCTGTTGCTCTTCATTCTTATTTTCCCCCTTTTACACTGTCCTTCACTGATTAGGAACTCTACATGACTACCACAAATCAGATATTATTCGGCTGGTGCTTCATTCATTTGCAGCAGTCACAGTAACACGTAATGATTGCTGGTAGTATTGGATCAGACACAGCAATGCTGTTGGAGTTTTTAAACCCTCAGTTTCACTGCTGGACTGAGAATAGTCTAACCAGCAGAAATACAGTCAACAGAAAACAGAAGAAGTTTTAACCACGAAGAACAAGGTTAACGAGGGCAAACAAAATATGCAGAGCTACAGATGAACTAAAGTCTGTAATTGTAGAATTACAAAGTGAACCTGTATGTTCTGCGAAGCTGAGAGAATAGCCAGTGTGTAAACTAATAATGTTAAGTTTCCTGATTTTTACAAATTTAATTACAAAGCTGTTTTGTACATATGTCTTCATCAGGAATTGTTTTTGAACTGTTTCCAAGACAAAAGCTTATCAAATAAAAATGTTTCAAGCTATTAGAACCATGTCACATAACTGTGTGAGATAACTTGCTTGTAGAAGTGTTTTCTTCAGACATCTGGATTCCTATCTCCACCATTTTGAATAACTTATATTGGCAAGTTTATTTATAATAGTGAATTTCATATTCTACTCTGCATGTCTCTGATGTTTACATCTTAACAGCGTTTGCAGGTGTTTAGAGACATTGCCGGAATTCTCATGTAAGCGGCTTGTTTTTGTGTAAAGTTAAAGAAAAGTTAAAAAAAAAAATGGTGAGATGTCCATATACACATTCATGTGGTTATAAGTACAGATGAAATGATTTGTTTTGTAAAATACAGAGCAGAAACAACTCCGCACACAAAGAGATTATGATAAATTACCTTTTACACATTTTAGTTCGAGACTCTAGTATTGCTCGCGGCGGTGGACCTACAGTGCTGGAGCGGTGTGAGTGGGTTCCAATTCAGCTCTCAACTTTGACCTCAGCTGCAACCCATGCATAAACCACACCATGCCCTGCCTTTGGCCTAATATATTGTACATAATGTCTGGGAAGCTGTGATTTGTAATGATATTTTATTAAAATTTCAATTTGGCATTTTAAATTCATTTGTTCTATACATTCTACAGTACCAACCATATTTCAGGGGAAAAAAAACAAAACACAAAAAAACACATTTGCAGTGAATTGCAGACAGAAAAACAATGCATACACCCCCACACAAACATTTATGTACAGTGCACAGGAACATACAACATACAGACACGGTGACACAGTTTGGACTTTACACCCACATCAGCCCTTGTGGACATCAGAACGCAGTAAAAAACACCAAGAAAACCCATTCAGAAACTCAATGAGAGATTCTGCTCATGTTCATATTCTGTACGAAATGGTCTTAGTACCATATACACATAGATTAAGCCCCATTTTGACTGCAGGCTTACCATGTCAAATGAAGATATGATTATTGTAACATTTAGTGTTCTCCCAGCTGTTTTTGCAACGTTTAAAGAAGTAAAGCACTCCTTTTCATTGTAATGTAGCCTAGGCTCAAGGCAACATGTGGTCTAACATGACAATATTACATTGCTAGTAGATCAGATTGGATCCATTCATCACTGATGCATCAGAGACCAAAGCAAACAAAAATAAACTGTAGTCATCTGCAAATCCAATCTGGCAAGCAAACTGGCATTCTCATTTCGTACTATTTAAAGTTGGCACGAAAGTGTCACATTTGTCAATGTACAGCAACAGTGTATCTATAACAGTGCATTCATAAATGTTGGACAGCTTAGGCTTCTTTATGGGTTGCTAGTGGTTTGGGCATTCTGCATTACCATCATACCTTCAGCAGGAAACTAAAAAAATAAAAAAATAAATATAAAACTGAAATAAATACGAAAAACCATTTGCTCTGAAATGGGACAATTCTTCCTTCAGATGCATTGACAAGTGAATGCTTATCAGAATGTTTCCTTAAAAGAGCTACAGAACTACTATTAATCTGCTAAAGAGGGATTTGTGGGTTTTATCAGATCAGTAATTACTGAGCCTTTACACATATAGCCAACTAGCTTTAAAGAAGTGAAATTTGATGGTTCCTTGCAAATTTTCATTTGTAAAATGTAAAACATTCTATAGGAAAATTCTGTATAAAACCTATGGAGTATGACTGATGCAGCATGGGCAGTGAAGAACCACAGAACTTTTTTTCAGTTGTCCACACAGGATCGAAAACAACCAGTATCTAGTTGGGTATGTAGTTGCTTATATTTCAGGACTTCATTAGTATGAGTATAGGATAGACTCCTCAGCTTTGAAAACAATAATACTAATAACACATAGACTCACAGTTTAAGGCCATGGGACAGTCACAATGTACTGCACCAATGTTACAGACCAACCTTTGTTTACGTAATTTGAAGCCAAAACAACCATTTAGTAAACTGTATTTATTTTGTCTTCTATTTAATCTCTTTAGATTAATCTCTGAAGAGATTAGATAGATGATAGTCGACTTAAGGAAGAGGAATGTCAAAGAAAAGCTTCAGATCTACAGCATTCAAGTGTTTCTTTCCTCTTTGGAGACTCAACAAAATATGTCTGAAAGGATGTAAATATTGGGGAAAAAATTCAAATTGACAAAAGAATAAATTGTACATAATGGCAGATTTGACTAGAAATTAAAAACAATATTAGATTTCCACAGTGATGTAAATATATCTATACACAAACACAAGACACCGACTTACACATAGAGGCACCTTAAAACAGTAGTGTAACAGTCTCCCTGCCTAACTGTCACTCTCACTCACTCAGACATTCTTGTGTGTTATTTCAGTGATAGGACTGGTCTGGAACATTGTTTGAGAAGACGAAACATTTGACTTTTGCACATAACACTTATAAACATTAACATGCACTCACATGTACACACTTGTCTGAATTATCTGTGAGAAAGTAACCCTTCACTGGTATCTAAGTTTATCCCAGATTTGGGTACTGTGCATTCATATTGTCCGTCTGATTCTTGGCACGGTGTGTTGTTTGAAATCTGAGGCACCTGGTATAACTGTCCTTCTGATGTTTCTACTTGGTCAGATGTGCTCTTGGGTGTGTCATACATGGACCTCCCTGATTGGTTGCTGTCTGTTCGAGCTACTACGCCATGTCCCTGGAAAGCCAAAGCAACTCCTGATACATGATTAGCTCTGTCAATGGTGATGGGAATGGCATACTCAGCTCCAGAAGCAGGCAATGGTTCAGCATAGGCGTGGTATTGTTCAGGGGTCAAAGGTGCATCATACTCAGGGTCCACTCCCTCTTCAGGCTTAAAGGTTGACCTCTGACCCAGAGAAGCCATGGTACCACTTACAAGTGGCTGAGCATATTCTAAGATGATAGATTAGTAACAAATATTATGGACAGAGAGAAAAAAATTGTCAAAAGTTTGCAAAATACAAAAGAATGTCTTTATTTTGGGTACCTGCAGGCTCCACTCGAGGTCTCTGGTGTTCACCTAGGGCAGAAGAACTGTAGCGGACACACTCTTCCCCATCCAGCTTAGAAGGCAACAGTTGCTTCATGCTCTTCCACCACACTGAAACACATATGTAAGCAAAAGTTAAACAGAGACCCAAAATATATATACACATACAACGTATACACCGATCAGTCATAATATTAATGATCTACTACTTGTTTCTACACTTGCTGTCTAGTCTCTCAACTCCACTGACCACACTGAAGTACGTTTTTCTGAAGCAGTTTTACAGTTTCAGACTATAGTCCATCTGTGTAAACTCACTAGGTGTAGTCTAGTAATCAAAAATATCCAGCCTAGAGCATCCTGTGGATGTCGTCCTGTGTCCACTGATGAAGGACTAGAGGACGATCAACATAAACTACTCAGAAACAAATGAGCTACAGTCTCTGATTTACCTTTATAAGGTTGGCCAACAAGATACATCTGTCTAACAGAGTGAACAGTGTTGTTTACTCCAGCCACATTGCTGTGTTTGATCTACTCATACAAACAAAACACAAAATAACACACCATAAGCACCACCACCATGTCAGTGTCACTGCAGCACTGAGAATGATACACTACCCTGAATCATACATACTATGTGATGTCTTCTTTGGGTTCTGACCTTTGCAGAACAGGCTGAAAGGGGGCAAACTATGTATGAAGTATATGAAGAGCAACAGATGGACTACAGTTTGTAATAGTAGAACTACAAATGCTCCTGTGTTGTCAGTGGAGCAGAGAGAATGGAAATTGAGTCTAGAATCAAAGAGGTAATTATAAATGTGGTGGTTTTTAAGAGTATATGCTTAGTGATTCCTACGGCATCTATACTAAAATATATTTCAGCGTGTACTATACCTGTCCGATCCCAGTGTGGAAGGTCATAGGTCACATCAGGGCTTTTCCTACGACAGAAAATAAACAGTGAAATTTTTTTTTTCTTTTTATAAAACATATTCAGTGTGGATGATGCATACTATGATAAACAAAAGGCATTATCTGAGACAGACAGATAAAATTATAAAATGTTTAAAAGACATCCTTTATGACAAGCAAATACATCCAATTAAAAGCACATCCAATGTCGACAGATATTCAATTTTGCACAGCTTGTATAATCTTAATAAAAAAGCATAATATGGAAGTGGAGTTAGCTGCACATAATCAATGACCAGTTGTCAGCTACAGGAGTAAAAATCCCCAAGCTTTATGATATGGAGCAAAGATTTACTATCAGTACCTGACATCACTAATGTTTTAGTGGGTAAATGCTATCAAATCTTCACATAACAATGTTAAAGACTTAGCAGAAAATCAGAGTATGTAACTGCAGCAAGAGGGTCCATCAATCTATTAATATCCTTAATATTAGATTGTTGAATAAGAAGAGGTCCACAAACCTTTTGCTATACAGCAATTAATTTGAGCACAGCTTATCTACAGTCTCATCCAACATAAGCTTTCATCTACATGGAGATGAAAGAAAATGAGGATGGAGGTATGAAGTATGAAGAAGGTGCATGGATTACTACTGACCTGTTCTTCCACAGCCATGCACATATTATGACCAGTAATGGAGCCGTGAGAACCACCACCAACACAGGGACCAGCACTGCCACCAGGGCCACCTCTGAAAGAGAAACGCAAAAAGACTTAAACAGACAAAGACAGCATTTGATCTTTGTCCTTGTCAGCAAACAAACAATAACAGAAAACTACCTCACAATAAGCTACAACTGAAACAAGATAAATCATAATTCTTAGACTGCATCCAGACAGAATATGGAATAATAATGCCCAAATAACACATTTAATGAAGAAGATGAGTAATCTCAATCTAATATTGGCACCATGAGAGGTTACCATCTTTTTATTTGTACCAAACGATGGGGATATTTATGTTGCTTTATGTAGAACAAAAAAAAAAAAAAAAACAATAAAAAAAAAGCCTTACTTGTGCTTAAACTAACATAACATTTCTAAACATATTGCTCATTGCATTTCAGTTCTTAAAGAGTTCTTATGAAATATGAGCATGTCAGCCTTTTCTGTTAAAATACTAGCCCTCTTGTGACTGACAGTGTCAGCTGCGGTTGAGAAAATCCTGTAGGATGATGTAGAAGATGACTGTACACCCATTTGCATGCAAGGTCTGTCAACATTGGCAGCATTTCCTTCTCCCATCACCAGCCTCCCGATCACTGGAAGTCAGCAGGGGCGGTATGTCTCTGTAATTCTGTGCCTCCTTTTTTAATACTCTCGTCATTCTCACGCAAATGTTTTTTCATTCCCTTGGAAATATTTCCCTCAAAAAAGATGCCCATATGTACATGCAAACAGATGCTGGCATATACAGAGCAAAGGCTTGTGCGCACACTCACACAAACCATTTTGTTTCCTAATATATTGATCATTATATAGATAAAATATAATTATCAGTATGTGAAAGGGTTAAGAAAGCCCCATTCCCAGAAAGGTTGGGACACTATGCAATATATATAACTAAAAACAGAATGCAATGATGGGCAAATCATTTAATCCCTATATTTAATTGAAAATAGAACAAAGACAAAATTGCAAATATTTTTTCAAATATTTTTTGAAAAAGAAATTGCTCATTTAGAATTTGATGCCAGCAACACATCCCAAAAATGTTGGGATAGGCAAAAAAAGGCTGGTAAAATTATGTAATGCTCCAAAAATAAATAAGGTTAATTGGCAATAGGTCAATGACATGATTTGGTTTAAAAGGAATGCCTCAGAGAGCCTGACTTAGACAGAAACAAAGATGAGGAGGAAATACCCACTCTGTGCAAGCTGCATGAGCAAACAATGAAATGATTCAAGGATAAGCTTCTCAACTTAAAATAGTAATGAACTGGTGGATTTCATCATGTAGAGCACCTCATTTCTTTTTAGAATTTTAGAAGGATGCTGTTTTTTTTTATTTTTTTATTTTTTATTTTTTTTTTTTATATAAAAACTCCAGTATAATCTCACACCTGCTCTTTGGAGGTCTTTTGGGGTTCCTGACCAGGGTGAAATGGGATACAAGAAAGTATGCTGAGAGGTGTGTAATTGTAGAACCACATATTGCTCCTGTATGGACCGGGAAGCTGATATAATGGACAATGGGTGTAGAAACAAGGTAAGTGTTCCTAATCCAGTGATCATTCAGTGTATATTACATAATTCTCCTTTAAACACAGAATATCTCATCTCTCAATCCTAAGAGTTTTCTTACCATTAGGAGGATGCTGGGGCATGGTGGAGTTTCGAATGTTGGGGGTGTGTGTTGTCTGTCCCTGAAGTGGAGGTACAGTGCTTCTTTTCGGAGAAGGGTGTCCAGGGTAGAATATTCGTGGCCTCACTGACCAATGAACACAGACAAAGGTATTCTTTATAAAGTGCAAAATGTATAATTTGGTGCCACTTTCATTGCTAACCTGCATTCAGTGCAATTAATCCTACCTGAATGTTCCTCACAGCCAAGCAGCTCCATTTTGAGGGCAATCTGCTGGTGCCACTGGGAGGGCATTATTCTGATAAAGCGGGCTCCAAGTGGTGGAATGAAGTTGTTCCGCACCTCCTGATGGTAGTTGGTATTTCCCTGAAAAACCTAATTGACACCGTGGCCTTTGTTCAGACTGAGCAACAATATGTAGGTTCTTTAGAGTGTGCTCTTACAACACAGACCATTCAAAAAGAATTTCAGACTGCTTAAACATTTTCAGTAACAGATGTAATCAGGAATAGGCTACACACAATCAAATCAATCAATCAATCAATCAATCAATCAATCAATAAATAAGGAGGGAGAAAAATCATGTCACCTGAGACATTATGCTTGCTGCAATAAACCATTAAAATATACTGATAAGTAAACTAAACCATTAAGACTAAAGTTGACTATTCACTATACCCTTCATGTTCACAGGGCACTTTTGGGACACACCACATGAAGCAGATACTGATGTGCATGCTCGCCGCTAGATGCAGCTTGAATTTAAAGTTGGGGCAGATTATAAACAGACTGGGTATTTCACACTACACGACATGTTTTTGTCAATTTTTACTGGAAAATGTCACAAACACTAGGGATAAAACACTACACGACCCCAAACTCCCCAGCCAAACACACAACTCACATTTCCTTAAAGACACCAATAAATATGGACGTACAACTTTCTGTGGTTAATGTTTGCGTGGCTATTTGTGTAGATTCACAAAGCAAAAATCATGTAAAATCTTTGGGTCGTGGATGGGAAAGCAGTCAGCTACTAGTCTCTACACACTGCAATGCAAGCTGTAGATCGGTAGAATATCACATAGTTGTAGCTACATTACACTTTAACCGGTTCAGAAACAGTGGTAGCCGTATCATGCACCACAGTGTTGTGTTACTTAAGGTGGAATAGAAAATTAGAATACATTTGGAAACATAGCCGCAAGCGGTGATTACAGGGGGCCAAGCACAACTTGGCATAACTTATCACCTTGGGGTTCATTGCAACTCTTCAATTCAGCACATCAATCAGCTGATGGATTTGAACCCAAGACCATTCAGCTACAAAGCCAACTGCTATCAGGTAGCACCATTACATCAGCGCTATTAGTGCATTCATTACACTATTCAAAATTTGGGATCAATAAGTAGCCACGCATGAAATAATTCATCATAGAGTTGCAATAATTAAAGTAATCCAGGCAAATTGTACTTCATTCTATGTTAAATTTACAAAATAACCTTAAATGAGGACATTTTTGATGTTACTCTTCACCCCTTAAACATCTGTGGGATTCAAACCTAAGCTGTCTAGTTCCAAGGTCCATCACTAACAGGTTGCTCCACTTGTGGAACATGGTTGGTGACTAATTTATTGCACTCTTTTAAAGTTGGGATAAATAAGGAATCAAGCATGAAACACACCAAATCAAACAGGATTCAAACCCCTGACTATCTGTATTCAAGTCAAGCACTAAAATCTTGCACCACTTATTGCACAGCCTTTCTCAAGCAACCATTACACTGTTTTGCAATTACCATTACCATTAAATTCCTTTTCATTTTAATACCTTCCTGTAACATTCTCTACATAAAATATTCCCACAGCAACCGTGACCACATTTTTCAGTCACTGTGGCCCAGCTCAGGATTAGAATTCTGAACCTATGGGTCAGGAGGCAGTTGCTTTCTTGTTAAGCCACAAGTGACTTCTACACAGCCACATTTTGATCCTCTTGAAAGGGTGGAATAATATGGAATCTAGCACAATTTTTGCAAGTATTCCAGATACTTTGAATTATCACCATTATAACAAAATACTCATTAACATTCTGTTTCAGGTTGACATAGGGGAAATGGATTTTAAATTTAAATCACAATTTGAAAATGCTTTTAAAACTAAAATGAAATCTTGCATGATGCATCTATTGGTGGCCACATTTCTCAATTGATCGAGTTGCCCTTAAAGGACTTGTCAACAGGTAACTCATAGATGCATCATGCAAGATTTCATTTTAGTAGGACCATTGATGTGGTGGCCATATTGTTGACAAATATCACTTTTTAAATATTTTATTTAAATAAATTCTTAATCAATTGACTCCACTGAACATTTTGATACTATTTTTTATATATGTATCAAAATATATATTCCTATAATATTTAAAAAAAAAATTCTAGGACTAGTAAAAAAAATGATTGTTTTGTAATTTATGGCAAATATGGCAGTGGTGGATGTGGAAGGAGCTAAACACACCCCATGAGTCAAAAATGCACAAAACTTGACTGAACAAGAGGTAAGAATTTTCAGCCTAGGTGCCATCGTAAAAGAGATATGGGTCAAAATGCAAAATGTTGCTCTATAGTGCCACCATCAAGCTGATTGTGGTCATTTTACTTGCCTGAGTAGTGAGTAACCAACAGGGCCTACTCTCCAAATTTGGGGTCTGGATGACTTACGATTTGGGCTCCACAAACCGTTTTAGCAATGTCCTCCCTCAAGTGTAAATTCAAGCTCCCTATTAATATCTGATTGTCTACAAAAATACATGTACGCAGAGTATGTTATACCTTCACTTGATTTGAGGCTCCTTCCTGATAAGCTGTCCAGTTCTGTCCATCACTGCTGTAGTGCACATAATAAGTAGAAACATAAAACTGGTATTCAGGAAGGGTGGAGCCAGTGGTGATTATTCCTAAATAAGAGAGCAGACTGACTGTTAGCACTGAAGACCATCTCTCTATACCTCTTTCTCTCTCCGAGTCTCTCTGTACCTGTAACTTTTTTCTTTCTCTTCAGATCCACTTGTATCCACTGTTTCTTATCGCTGTTTGCAGCTGCCCATGGAAGCCCTGACCTTTTCAGTCGAGATCCTGAGGGTCCCCAGATGGATGGCTTGTCGGTATGAGGACCCCACTCCCACACGGAAGATGTGGTGATCTGAGAGTCACTGATCACACCTGATTCAAAACCCAGTGTGCCATAGCAGCCTGCAGGAGCGGTACAAAGAGACAAAGCTATCTAAGAAAATTTACAGAGCTAAAACTTACACTGCAGAGTTCTGTAATGCAATTTGAGTCTGATAGAGCCTATCAAAATAGGTGTTTTGATCTAGGCTTTAGATCAATAATTTTACACAGTTGGTCTCAGGACGATTGCATTACAATAAGTATGGACATTATGGGATACTGCATTAGATTATCTAGTAGTTTTAAAAGAGTTTATTCACCCCATTCTACAGAAGAAACAGCAACAATGGGAGCTCCATAACCTCATTTAAGATCTGAGATATAATGAGCTGTGATTCGAAGGCATTTCCTGCTTCTCTGCTTCTGCATGTTGTTCAACTCATTAAAAAGGTTTACATTTTCTTTAATCTCCAGATTTTACACTCAGTGTGCTGCATGCTTTATAAGCTGGTTGGTCAGCCTGATATTAACACACTCATACAATGCAAAACAATACAAAAGAAAAACATATTTAAAAAAAAATTATGCAGCGTCACAGTTTTGGTGTGACACCAATAATATAGGTGTTGTGGTATTTTATATTTATTTATATATTTTTAATCTGTAAAAATCTGTCTTTGTATGACTAGGCCTTACATTGTACTCTAATGCAGGTGTGGGTAATTGCTGGACCATTGGGCAGTCTTCCTTTCAACTGTATATGCAGTGCCAGATACAGCCAAAATTTTTAATTGGCTACGTTCAGGGTTTCTGTTGTTATGCAAATAAAATGAGTACTGTTCAATCAATCCAGTTGGCTGAAAAATAACGACTGCAATTTCATCCAATAGCTGTGCCTCTAATGTTAATAAGGTATAGTTTCCAAGAATGTTTAAATGAAGGAAAGTTGATTACGAGTATTTTGCATTTCGAGACAAATACGCTGTGTGTTACTGTTGAAAAGAAAGGCAGGGGGCTTCATGTGTGAAGATGCCCTTGCTGCTTACAATAAAGCAGCACAGAAGGAAGGGAAGATCCTCAAGAATACAAACCGGATTCCAAAAAAGTTGGGACACTAAACTAATTGTGAATAAAAACTGAATGCAATGATGTGGAGATGGCAAATGTCAATATTTTAATTGTAATAGAACATAGATGACAGATCAAAAGTTTAATCTGAGTAAAAAGTATATTTTAAAGGAAAAATATGTTGATTCAAAATTTCACAGCGTCAACAAATCCCAAAAAAGTTGGGACATGTAGCAATAAGTGGCTGGAAAAAGGAAATTGAGCATATAACGAACAGCTGGAAGACCAATTAACACTAATTTAGTCAATTGACAACATGATTGGGTATAAAAAGAGCTTCCCAGAGTGTCAGTGTCTCTCTGAAGCCAAGAGGGTAAGAGGATCACCAATTCCACCATTGCTGCACAGAAAGATCAGAATGGTGTTACCCAGTGTAAAATAGCAAAGACTTTTAAGTTATCATCATCAACCATGCGTAACATCATCAAAAGATTCAAAGAATCTGGAACAATTGCTGTGCGTAAGGGTCAAGGCCGTAAAACTCTACTGGATGCTTGTGATCTCCGCACCTCAAACAGGAATGCCACTGTCAAGGAAATAACAAAATGGGCTCAGGAATGCTTCCAGAAAGCATTGTCAGTGAACACAATCCACCGTGCCATCCGCCGTTGCCAGCTGAAACTATACAGTGCAAAGAGGAAGCTATTTCTAAGCAAGCTCCACAAGCTCAGACATTTGCACTGAGCCAGGGGTCTTTTAAAATAGAGTGTGGCAAAATGGAAAACTGTTCTGTGGTCAGATGAGTCACGATTTGAAGTTCTTTATGGACCACTGGGACGCCATGTCATCCGGACCAGAGAAGACAAGGATAACCCAAGTTGTTATCAATGCTCCGTTCAGAAGCCTGCATCACTGATGGCATGGGGTTGCATGAGTGCTTGTGGCATGGGCAGCTTGCATGTCTGGAAAGGCACCATTAATGCAGAGAACTATGTTCAGGTTCTAGAACAACATATGCTCCCATCTAGATGTCATCTATTTCAGGGAAGACCCTGCATTTTTCAACAAGATAATGCCAGACCACATTCTGCAGCAATCACAACATCATGGCTACGTAGGAGAAGGATCCGGGTACTGAAATGGCCAGCCTGCAGTCCAGATCTTTCACCTATAGAGAACATTTGGCACATCATAAAGAGGAAGGTGCAACAAAGAAGTCCCAAGACGATTGAACAGTTAGAGGCCTGTATTAGACATGAATGAGAGAGCATTCCTATTTCTAAACTTGAGAAACATCCTCTGTCCCTCTGTCCTCCTCTGTCCCTAGACGTCTGAGTGTTGTAAGAAGAAGGGGGGATGCCACACAGTGGTAAAAATGGCCTTGTCCCAACTTTTTTGGGATTTGTTGACGCCATGAAATTTTGAAACAACATATTTTTCCCTTAAAATGATACATTCTCTCAGTTTAAACTTTTGATCTGTGATTTTTTTTTTTGTTTTCTATTCTGAATGAAATATTAGATGTTGACACCTCCACATCATTGCATTCAGTTTTTATTCACAATTTTAGTGTCCCAACTTTTTTGGAATCCGGTTTGTAAATGTGGCCACACAGCTTGCTTCTTCCAGCAAACTAATTGAAGCTAGAAAGCAACAGGAGCAAGTGTGTGAGGAGTGAATGCTTTGCTAAGTCAAAGGCATGTTTGTGAAGGAGGACTATACAGATGGTGCTGTACAACAAGCTGCAGCCTGTGGCCAGTGACCAGATCTGTAAATATTAATGCAATTCACCCTGCTCTAATGCAAATATAAATATATTTCATCTATAACATCATTGAGACATCACTCTTCCTTTGAAAACTCAGGTGAACTTACCACTTGTTTTAAAGGTGAAGAGACTAGGGGAAAGGTTCCCTCTGAAAAGAGATGAAGATGGAGAAGATGGATTGATTTGTCTCCAAACCACAAATGTCCAGGATAAAAACAGAAAGCAAACAATACACTAAGAACACAATTTTCTGAGGGTTACAGTTTTTTCCAAGCAAAGTGGCCACAGCACAGCTGCAATTACTCACGCTACAGAAGTGACATTGTTGGCCTGTGTGCTGTCATAGTGTGGGATGCCTTTGCTGCTGACCACACTGATTGCACCTCCCAGTGTGTTCGACACCACACCGGCATGGATACCCGCCAAACACAGTGGAGAGGACTGAGAAGAGAGAATGAAAGAGAATAAACATATTATATTAATGTAGTTAAAACTAAAATACTTCCAGATCAAGACAGAAGCTCAAATAAAGTCCAGCATTAAAAAATCAAAAGAGAGAGAGAGAGAGAGAGAGAGAGAGAGAGAGAGAGAGAGAGACAGAAAGAGAGACACTGCCAGAGACAGAAGAATAGCAAAAGAGCACAAGTGGTGCCGTTTCAGTGTTTTCTAATAGTCTGTGGCTCTTGATATTTATTTCCAGTTCCACTTTAATTCTGTCGCTAGCAAGATTGGTAATTATACATTTATTTGCAAGAAATACAAGTGACTTTCTATTCTGATAGTCTGGCGGTGTGAAGCTTAAGTTGCCCCAAGGATACTGTTTTGTGTCAAGCAAGTATTTTATATTTATAGCCTTGTGATATTAGGAACACAATGATACCACTTTTTCCCCTTCCGATAAAATATTGATAACTCATGCTCAAGTATCTGCCGATAGTGAGTACCAACACCAACTCCATCTATCTTAACTGCTAGATAGGTGGCAACACACACAGCCTTGAGACAGAAAAGCTGTGTTTTTTTCAGCTTTTACTTTTGACTGAGGTTGAATTTTAATGGAGTTTTTATGTTTGTAATCAAGTTACCAACCCATTTATAGATACGCAACACAATAGCTCACACAGGGAGAATTGGAATTGGGCAACCATACATGTATAAACCTACTGATGACGATTCATTCAGAGAGTCTCGGAATGACTGGGAACTCTGGAGTCAGCATGGGCAGTAAAACAAGTGCTGATTTTACTCAATGTGACCTTGTGTGAGCAGTTAGTTTTACTCAAACACAATTGACCCATTTTAGGACAACACATTTTATATCACAAAGAGAGAAATACTTGTGAAATACAGCAGATGTTTATTAGACATTTGGAAGATGTTAGAAATAGTCTATATTATTTTCATTGTGGGCACTGAGGTGCCAGATTAATGTAATAAAAAGAAAAAAAAACAACAACAACAAATTGCCTAATTTGAGGGCAAGCCTGGGCTTTTGAAGTGGAATTCTATATACCCCACATGGGAGGGTGCTGCTCACATTTCCATGCTGAGCTGGCAGAGAAGGGTGGATAGCTAAACCAACCATCTGCTAGCTGCCATGATACACCATTTAAGGTCCAGTCTATTGAGACTTGGTCTGTTCCCCAAATTATGCAAAATGCTAGAAAGCCTCAGAATTAATATCAAACCAATTTTGCTCTAGTGCCCGGTTAATGTAGGACCAGATATCTTCTGAAGTGTCATCACAAATTATTACTGATTAAGATTTTGATGTAATATACCTCACAGAAACATGGATTAGACCAGTTGAATGTATAACTCTAATGATGCTATACCAACAGGACAAAATTATTTATAAAGCCCTTGTCTCAATGGAAGAAAATCTTTTATATTTATAGCCTTGCGATAATTAGGGATGCACCAATACCAATTTTTTCATTTGAATACCGATATCAATACCAACTCTATCTTAACTACTAGATAGCCACCTATAAATCCAGATATTTCTACTGCTATACTTACAGATTTTATTTTGTTAAAGCAGTGTTCTGTATTACTAATAAGATGAAATATGCTTCAATTAACAACATTTTCTTCTTTATTAACTGCACATTAAAAAAATATAATGTTTCAGAGCCATGAAAACAAATATTTCTAAAAAGCAGTAACAAGTACAAGTACAAAGACATAGACTAGTCTGACACTAATGGGTAGATGTAGTTCAGTATATTTAGACCTGGAATATCTTTATGATCAAAAGTATTTATAAAACATTATTTACATTAAATAATACAGAAAATAAATCCATGACTATAAAAAATGCATTGTCTGGCAACTTTCTGGGAGGTTGTGACTACTTTGTCACAACCAAGACGACAATGTTGTGGAAACCAAAAGAATAGGTTGTCACAACGTAACCGTGTTTGTTGGGTACACCAATAGTAGCACAAACAATAACCCCAGCAAGTTGTACGTCCGTATTTATGTGTCTCCAAAGAAACGTTTTTGGTTGGGGAGTTTGGGGTTGAATAGTGTGTGTTATCCAGGGCCGTCGCTAGAGATTAATGATTAGGCGGGCTAAGATTTAACCAGGGGGCTCTGAGGTTATCGCCTCATAGCAGCAGATTTCTTTGACGAGGTACAGATTAAGCAAAGCCAAGATAACATTAGCTCTATCTAACACAGAGCAGTTGTTCCCAGTAGGCTGTTTTCAGATAAACTATGACGTTTCAGCTGGTTTACACACACTGTGCTTGTGACTCTGCGTGTGCCGGAGATCCGAATTGATGCTATGACCACAGGCTTTTAATGGACTCCCCCACTCTCCTTCCTATGATGGAGTTTTTTTAGGGCTACAGCATTGGAAGGAATAAATGAATAAATAAATAAATAGATTCTGAAAATAAAGTCAGAATTCTGAGAAAAATAGAATATTTAGAGAAACATATCTCCTCCTTGGATCACCACCTTAACGTGGTGGAGGGGTTTGCGTGCCTGCGTGAGCCTAGGAGCTATGTTGTCGGGGGCAATAGCCCCTGGTAGGGTCTCCCAAGGCAAATTGGTCCTAGGTGATGGGCCAGACAAAGAGTGATCCATAAAGACACAGATGAAAAAGACAACGAGGACACAGCCTCCCTTGCCCGGAGCAGGGTTACTGGGGCCTCACCCTGGAGCCAGGCCTGGGGGAGGGGCTCCTTGGCGAGCGCCTGGTGGCCGGACTTTCACCTATGGAGTCCGGCCGGGCTTAGCCCGAAGGGGATACATGGGTCCACTCTCCCATGGGCCCACCACCTGTGGGAGAGGTAGTAATCCGGGTCTGGTGCATTGTGGATCGGGTGGTGGTCAGGGTCGGGGGCCCTGGCGTTCCGATCCTCGGTTACTGAAACTGGCTTTTGGAACATGGAACGTAACCTCTCTGGTGGGAAAAGAGCCTGAGCTGGTGCGCGAGGTTGAGAGGTACCGACTAGATATAGTTGGGCTCACCTCGACACACAGTATGGGCTCTGGAACCAATCTCCTCGAGAGGGGCTGGATGCTCTTTCACTCTGGAGTTGCCCAGGGTGAGAGGCGTAAGGCAGGTGTGGGCTTACTCATAGCCCCCCGGCTTAGCGCCTGTACGTTGGGGTTTACCCCAGTGGACGAGAGGGTAATTTCCCTGCGCCTTCGGGTTGGGGAAAGGGCTCTGACTGTTGTTTGTGCTTATGCACCGAACAGCAGTTCAGAGTACCATGCCTTCTTGGGGACCCTAGAGGGAGTGCTGGAGAACACTCATTCTGGGGACTCCATTGTTCTGCTGGGGGACTTCAATGCTCACGTGGGTAATGACAGTGAGACCTGGAGGGGCGTGATTGGGAGGAACGGCCCCGCTGATCTGAACCCGAGTGGTGTTCAGTTATTGGATTTCTGTGCTCGTCACAGTTTGTCCATTACGAACACCATGTTCGAACATAAGGGTGTCCACAAGTACACCTGGCATCAGGACACCCTAGGCCGCATTTCGATGATCGATTTTATAGTCGTATCATCTGACCTGCGGCCATATGTTCTGGACACTCGGGTGAAGAGAGGCGCTGAGCTGTCAACTGATCACTACCTTGTGGTGTGTTGGATCAGATGGCGGGGGAGGATGCCGGACAGACCTGGCAGGCCCAAACGTGTGTTGAGGGTTTGCTGGGAACGTTTGGCAGAGGAACCTGTCAGAAAGATCTTCAACTCCCACATCCGGCAGAGCTTCGACTGCATCCCGGGGGAGGCTGGTAACATTGAGTCCGAGTGGGCCATGTTCCGGACCTCCATTGTTGAGGCGGCTGAACGGAGCTGTGGCTGCAAGGTTGTCGGTTCCTGTCGGGGTGGCAATCCCCGCACTCGGTGGTGGACACCCCGGGTGAGGGGGGCTGTCAAGCTGAAGAAAGAGTCCTATCGAGCCTGGTTGGCTCAGGGGACTCCGGAGGCAGCCGACAGATACCGAGGAGCCAAGCGGCTCGCAGCCTCGGCAGTCGCTGAGGCAAAAACTCGGGTGTGGGAGGAGTTCGGTGAGAACATGGAAAACGACTTTCGGTCGGCTCCCAGAAGTTTCTGGCAAACCGTCAGGCGACTCAGGAGGGGAAAGCAGTTTTCCACCAACACTGTATATGGTGGGGGTGGGGAACTGTTGACCTTGACTGGGGACGTCACCAGACGGTGGAAGGAATACTTCGAGGATCTTCTCAATCCCACCGGCACGTCTTCCGCAGAGGAAGCAGAGCTTGGGGACCCCGGGGGGGGCTCGTCTATCACTGGGGCTGAAGTGGCCAAGGTGGTAGGGAAACTCCTTGGCGGTAGGGCCCCGGGGGTGGATGAGGTTCACCCCGGGTTCCTCAAGGCTCTGGATGTTGTGGGGCTGTCCTGGTTGACACGTCTTTGCAACATCGCGTGGACATCGGGGGCAGTGCCTCTGGACTGGCAGACTGGGGTGGTGGTTCCCCTTTTTAAAAAGGGGGATCGGAGGGTGTGTTCCAACTATAGGGGGATCACACTCCTCAGCCTCCCCGGTAAGGTCTATGCGGGGGTACTGGAGAAGAGAGTCCGACCGATAGTTGAACCTCGGATCCAGGAGGAACAATGCGGATTCCGCCCCGGTCGTGGAACACAGGACCAGCTCTTTACCCTCGCTAGGATCCTGGAGGGTGCATGGGAGTTTGCTCAACCAGTCTACATGTGTTTTGTGGATCTGGAGAAGGCATTCGACCGTGTCCCTTGGGGTATTCTGTGGGGGGTGCTCAGGGAGTATGGGGTACTGGGCTCTTTGTTACGAGCTATCCATTCCCTGTACAAACAGAGCAGGAGTCTGGTTCGTATGGCTGGCAGTAAGTCCGACTGGTTTCCAGTCGGAGTTGGACTCCGTCAGGGCTGCCCGTTGTCACCGGTTCTGTTCACAATTTTTATGGACAGAATTTCTCGGCATAGCCAAGTGGCGGAGGGTGTCTGGTTTGGTGGTCTCAGGATCCCATGTCTGCTTTTTGCAGATGATGTGGTCTTGTTGGCTTCATCGAGCCGGGACCTCCAGCTCTTGCTGGACCAGTTTGCAGCCGAGTGTGAAGCGGTAGGGATGAGGATCAGTACCTCCAAGTCCGAGTCCATGGTACTCAGTCGGAAAAGGGTGGAGTGCTCTCTCCAGGTTGGAAGTGAGATCCTGCCTCAAGTGGAGGAGTTTAAATACCTCGGGGTCTTGTTCACGAGTGAGGGAAAGATGGAGCGTGAGATTGACAGGCGGATCGGTGCAGCGTCAGCAGTAATGCGGGCTCTGTACCGGTCCGTTGTGGTGAAGAAAGAGCTGAGCAGAAAAGCAAAGCTCTCGATTTACCGGTCAATCTACGTCCCAACCCTCACCTATGGTCACGAGCTTTGGGTAGTGACCGAAAGAACGAGATCGCGGGTACAAGCGGCTGAAATGAGTTTTCTCCGCAGGATGTCTGGACTCTCCCTTAGAGACAGGGTTAGGAGCTCGGACATCCGGGAGAGACTCAGAGTGGAGCCGCTGCTCCTCCACGTCAAGAGGAGCCAGTTGAGATGGTTCGGGCATCTGGTTCGGATGCCTCCTGGACGCCTTCCTGGAGAGGTGTTCCGGGCATGTCCAACGGGGAGGAGGCCCCGGGGCAGACCAAGAACACGCTGGAGAGACTATATGTCTCGACTGGCCTGGGAACGCCTCGGTATACCCCCGGAGGAGCTGGCGTCGGTGGCTGGGGAGAGGGAGGTCTGGGTTTCTTTGCTCCGACTGCTTCCCCCGCGACCCGGACCCGGATAAGCGGTGGATAATGGATGGATGGATGGATGGAGAAACACATTGGGTTATTATTTATTATATGTAGACAGACTATGCAGATAGAAAGACAGACAGAGTCTGCTCCATAGAGTGAATTGTGCAAGAAGCAGTCAGTGAACAGAATTATTGATTAAATGCATCCACATGATATTTCAACTAAACCCCGTCAGTGCAGCCCCTGACTGTGATGCATACTCACTTTAGTTTATTGTACAAGTCCATGAACTGTAACATGATGGAGCCCCGTGGGGCCTGACACAGGCGCCCCAAAAAAATAAATTAAGCATTTTGATTTAAAGTGAGTTTATTATATAAATGACCCATTTATAATCTGCCCCAACTTTAGATGCAACTTAGAGCTGCATCTATCGGTGCGCATGGGCATCAGTACCTGCTTCATGGCGTGTGTCCTGAAAAGTGCCCTGTGTGCTACATGTAGGGAATAGTAAGTAGTGTGCCATTTCCAACATACCTATGGTATCGGTGATCTCTTTCAGTTCCAGTATCTGTGCTGATACTGATATGGTATTGGTGCAACACTAGCGATAATCAAGAAACCAGGATACTTCTCATTTTCTGAAATTCATTTTTCGTAGTAAACTGACCAAATACAAACCAGAATAATTTCTTACCAATAACAATGTATTAGCATTCTTCTGGTTCTTGCAGAAATTTGCTGCACAGTACAGATTCAGCACTAGTGAAGATATTAATCAAATGCTCAACCTTTTAAGAATATGTATCTTTGTTGGTTATACTAGATCTTAGCTCAGCTCTTGATGCCACGATCATACAACCCATCATGTAACATTTGATGATACGGGAATAGATTTTCTGGACTAGATTTTCTTGCCCCTTGAAAATTAGTCTTTTGAAATTGAAAATTACACTTGATTGTTTTATAATCAAACCCAGAGCCTGATTCATTGTCAGCACCCCAAAAATGTAGTTATATTTAGAGCATTGTATGCATTTAAACGTTTGCAAAAATCCTATATTATCACCCAATCTCTGTGGTATGGAACTGAATTCAGCAGCTTTCTGTTCAGTTCCACCTTAAAAAGTTGCAGTAGCAACAGGTGTTAGAATTCATCATTTAAGGTAGAACTGGAAATTTAGTAGTCAACTACAGAGACAACACAATACTACTAGAGATATTTCATGCCAGACTGCCATTGTAAATATCAATCTGTTCTTTAAGATTTGCCTGGTTAAATTAAAGGGTATAAAAAAATAAAAATGAATTAAAAGTGACAAGATGTGCTGAATCTAAATTAGGATAATACAATAGTAGAAATGGAGAAAATACTGACATTTGTGGTTTTTTTTGGTTGCGAATGTGGCCATCTTGTCGGTGGATAACAAGGCATTCATAGCCATTTGTTTGAATAGTGCCTCTAAAAAAAAACAATTTGAAGGGGCTTTATAGCAACAACTCTTTGTGCTACCCCTCTTCCCTTGGCAAAATGGAGGGGTAATGCTAAGTGGTGAAATGGGATTCACCCTTGGTTAATCTCATGGTTTCTTCTTCCTGTTCTAAGGGAGTTTGTCCCTCAGCTTGGATTTCTGTAAAGCTGCTTTGTGTGTGTGAGTGTGAGAGAGAAAGAAAGAGTGAGTGAGTGAGTGAGTGAGAGAGAGAGAAAAATGCCAATTCAATGAGCCATAAGCCACAAGAGGGAGAGATGATTTAACTGATGATATCATGTCCTGGAAATGAAGCCACAGTGGCACTATTGTGTCTGATATGGTTTACTGTAGCGGGTTTAAAGTGAGTGTCATCAAAGAGCCACTCCTCAAGACCCTTTCACAGAGTTCAGCTTTACTTACAAATGCGCACACGCACACACCAACGTAAAAACACACGTTCCAATAGACATTGATATAACTAGTGCTGGAATTAAAAGATCTGCTTGTTGAAACCTGAAAGATTTCTTCTCTCATTCCTTTGTATTTTCTCACTTTGATGGTGCCAGGGTAAGCGAGAGTGCAAAGCTGCCCAGCACAGCTAACTGTGGCTCAGACATAGCATTATGGCAGGGGTGTCAAACCAAATCCACGGAGGGCCGTGTGGGTGCAGGTGTTCTTTTCAACCACGCAAAAGCCCCACACTACTGAAAGTCAAGATCTATTGATTATATCCAATGATTAAAAACAGGTGGAATGAGGTGTGGCTTCTGCATGGTTGGAAAGAAAACCTGCACCCACACGGCCCTCTGTGGATTTGGTTTGACACCCCTGCATTATGGTAACTGAAGTAGCCATGTTTTTCTTTCCCCCCAATCTTAACAGAGTAGAAGCACTCTCAGTTGCTTGTTGTTGGCTTCTCTGATTCCAGAGACGGCGCTCCGGGAGACACTGCTCATTCGTCTGCATGGCAGCTCACACAGATCACAATGACCTGCGACTGTTCAAAAACAGTGCTGCCCTTTGCTTCCTTTTATGTTGATTTTATTCCTGAACTGAGATCACACAATTGATCTGAGGCATTCAGCTTTATTCAAACAGTAAACACATCTTATGAATGTATGACACGGAGCCGAAGGCCGAAGGACCCAGAAATTGCTAAACGTCACATGTAGCAAGCACTTAACAACCAGCACTAACAACAACACTTAACAACCAAGGCTGATCACCCTCATCTTGTAGAGAACGTACATTACTTTTCCTGATGTTTTAGGTATCATTGTATCGTTTCAGTATTGGGACCAAGATTTTTATGCAGTTATCATATTGAAAGTCAGAATTTTGTTATACCATGACCCAGAACTGGATTAGCTGTTACAGACAATGAATGAATGAATAAAGAAATTATTTTGTTATTGTGACAACACTAATGCCAGCAGTGGCACTAGACCTGTGCTGGCTTCACTCTTTTTAGAGACATATTTTGTAAAGTGTTGGTTTCTCTCTCTCTCTCTCTCACTCACTCACTCAACTAAGACCAAAACAAATACATTTGAAATATGTCAATACTCATTTTACACTTGCATATGTATATTTTCAATTACACAG
This sequence comes from Hoplias malabaricus, assembly GCF_029633855.1. Taxonomy (NCBI): domain Eukaryota; kingdom Metazoa; phylum Chordata; class Actinopteri; order Characiformes; family Erythrinidae; genus Hoplias; species Hoplias malabaricus. Next base: position 18,643,450 of record NC_089811.1, on the reverse strand, counting down.
AAAAAGAGATTTCACATTGCATGCACCTCCTTGAGTACAGTCAACCACGTCTGTGATGAGGTCATCAGAATGGGACCATTAATGATCCAACATGCAGCCAAGGCAGCATGAGATCATCACTCAAAGGCAGTGAGAAAGAAAGGAGCAGATATAATTAAAGAGCTTTTGTCACAATGTGAGCTGTGTGTGTGTGTGTGTGTGTGTGTGTGTGTGTGTGTATACACACTTACATCTCTGTAGCCATGTGGAATTGTTCCAGACACCTCACCAAAGTCAGTCAGACACCCCGCTGGACAGAACTTACTGAAGCGTGAAAATGAAAAATGAGAAAAACATACACACTCAAGAATGAATGCACACAATTATTTTATTTTATTTATTTATTTATTTATTTTAAAACAGACCATACCTGAACTCTGCGTCAGTGAAGTCTTCTCCTTTCTCCAAACAGGTAATAAGATCTAGACAAAGAATAAGAGGGATGGGGGAAAAAAAACAATAACTGTTTTGTCTTTTATAGAGTTTTTGCATATTTTTTTTTCTTTTTCCACAACCTTGTATTATTTTGCCACCCTGGACTGATTTGCAACAACATACAAAATGCCAGGTTTGTTCTCCATATATCTAAAAATTTTTAGTATTTTTGAATTTACAAAAATAAGTGTATTCTTTCAACACTTGTTTCCACAGGTTCGTTGATTATTTCTATAAGCAACACACAGCCATCATTGGTCCTGAAAGACTTAAAATATATCTTATTACAGCCTGCTGGCACAAAACTGAGGGGAAAAAAAATTAATTATAAACAAACAAACAAACTAAATAACTACTACTCTACACTTGTAATCTACAGTCTGTACAAGGAGAACCAGAGCCAGCTCTACTTCCTGAAAAGGCAGAGGTCCTTTGGTGTTAAATGTCATCTTATATGTTGTTATGTGCTGGAGCAGTACTATCACAAAAAAAGAAACCACAGACTCATTAAGATCACTGGACACAGTGGAGATGGTGGTAGGATGCTGGCAAAGGTGTCAGCAGTCACACAGACCCTATCCCAAAGCCTCCATGGAACACTGCAAAGTCAGAGGAGCAAACTGCATCAATCATACTATACATATCTGGACTGTAATTTATATTTTTATAATTATATATTATATTTGTTGAGGTGGGTCTGGAGCCTAGGGGTGGGCAATAACATATCGTTCACAATAATAATGGTATATTCTTAATTCGATAAGACTTTTGCCATATTGTGACATTGAAACGTAAGCGTGAACTTCTAACGCAGGCGTGTGAATGTGACTTGACCTCAAGCTAAATCTGTGGGATACATGGTATTTTTTTTTTAAACAATTTTGAAAATAACCATATTCATTATATCGAGTATGCTGAGGATATGCAGGTTTCTATCTGAGTACATTTAAAACTGCACAAATGTCCTATTCAGCTCTCTGTTCTTCTCTCTCACACGCACCTACCTACGCATGCATGTGCACGAATGCTCACACACAGAAACAGACATACACACCATGCTTGTTTCTTTTTTCTTTAAGAAATGTTCATAATTATAAATCAAAAAACAAAATTCAGAGGATTCACCATTTGCTAGCACTCCAGTCTGTTGTGTGGACAATTGAAAAAGCATTCCTAAGTCAAAGGGTAATACCGACTTATTTTTGTTTTTTCAGCTTATTTAAGGAGGAACTAACCCTAAACTAAGGTGGTCGCTAACTGCATAAAAGTAAACAGACGTTACAAATGAGTTTCTATGGTAATTCAGACAGTAAATAAAAACATACAGATGAGTTCAACATGCAGCGGTGTACAAACAACAATTATTCAATTCTGTTAATATATCCCCACTGTTTGTTCATTTTCTAGGCCCAAAAAACACACATTCTACCAAGCATGTAGTCACATAATACTTCCCCATTCAATCTGCCATACCAAGGCGAACTGAGCAACTCAAGCAGCTTGTAACAAAGAAAAATGCTGTGTCTGTCATCTGTACATGTTTTGACTTAAGTGAAGATGACACTGAACATCATCTTCATCTTTTCTGCTTATCCATTTCAGGAATGCTACACTGAACATAAAGAAGTCACATGTAAACAATGACATAAAAATAGTTTTAGCAACCAAAGTTAATACCACCAGCTTGTTTCAACAATTGAAGCACAATCACATCAAATATGAAGAGTTCATGACACTAAACAATAGCAAAGAGAAACTAGGCAAGCCTAATTTAGCCAGACCGGCATTAGCCATATAGTCATTTTCACAGAGCTGTTTCTGGCATTTCAAAAACTGGAACGCCCAAAACACATACCCTTGCTATTGGAAGGTCTGAAGAAGCTTTGGTGATTCATATCAATGTCTTTGTTTACATGTGGCTTTTATTATGTGATTGTGTTGTACAGAAAATATGGAGGGCACGACTAATAAATTCAGAAATGAAAAAAGGCGCACAAAGCACCGACATCAGTGTCTTTCTTGTTCATTTTATTTAAAAAGGAATAGTAGATGATCTACCACCAAAGAATAAAGATCAAAGACATTATTGATTTTAAGAATAACAGTTACTTATTTACTCAATGTAACAGGTTAAAGCACATGAAGTTTAAGGAGGCTGTGTGCAGCTATAGGGAGTTTTATTAAAACACTAACACCGCAAAATGTCTCCCCACCACTTCTGTTTACAACATTTCAGGCAAAGACACACACTCACATGAAATAAGACAAATTCAGCAGTCCTCCTCTCACACACAACGGAATATGTTCCTGTGTTATTTCCCATTATTCAGCCACAGTTCCCGCTGAAGAACCTACTGTTCTTTGGTTCCAGCAGGAAACTAATTTGTCTGGTTCATCAACATTAGGAGTCAGTCAGTCAGTAAGCAAAAATGCCTCTTCTAGGCTGGCCCAGTAGGCGAACCGACAAAAAGAGACTGATATGCTCCCAGCAAAATCAGAGAAAAAATCCCAGCTTTAATACTTGAGCATATTTAGAGTACAAGCCTTGTCTGTGAACAATGAATGCAAAAACAAAACAATCATAACTAGGGTAAAAAGATCAATCAATCATATTGATTTGAGGTCATATCACACAGTAATACTATCAACACAGAGACAGAGAGAGATGTAATATGCATCTGTTAGTAATGTGTGGTATCATACTGTCCATTACTCAAAGCCACAGCTTGACCATGTGTACTTCTCTCCTACTTATTCATCACATACTGGACCTCCCCTTATTTGCGGGGGATGGGGGCAGGCAGGCACGCAGGCACACACGCACACACACACGCGCAGAATCATTACTTGCACACACAGTTTGTCTCCCATGTTCAGACACACACCTAAGCATTTCATCACCCCCAGCAGAGCTGCTGGAATTCCTGGGATGTGGAAGCTTAGAATACCATGCAGTACAGAGCACCTTATCAGACCTGTGTGTGTGTTCGTGTGTGTCTGTCTGTCTAATTAAAAACAAGCATTTTCCAAACTAGTAACATTTTTACTGTAAAGTGTGGATTTATCAGATTTGACAGAAACCTGTAAAATGACCACAGTCATCTTCTCAAACAAAGCAAATCCAAAACATACATAGATAGCACTAAAACAGTCCAATAAATCCTGCAAGAGCTGAGACTTACAAGAGCAAATTCTGTAAATGGCAGAATGTACACTCAAGGCACAATAACCTATTCACTCATGTTTTAGTGTTTAGACAAAACATTTAAAAATATCTGAAACACTGGCACAGCAGATATTGCAAATAGGAAAGCCCTGAAAAAAAATCTGAATCTGTACTGGAAAACAGATTTGAAAATGTATTGACACTGGGAAGATATAGTACCAGTATATCAGGAGTGTTAGCAAAAGGGCTTTAGTTGCCAAACATGATCTGCCTCTTGGCTGGTGAAAAAACATGCCTAGGAAGAAGCAATAACTCCAAAACCCAAGAGGCAGAGATCAGAGCCAAGCTTTGAGCTGCGCAAACTTAGCCAGGGCTGCAGCCACATGATTTTCCTCAACTGGCTTGGCCCTGATTACCTGTCAGTGTACTCTCAATGAGAAACATTTGTCAGGGATGAGCTGGCAGGCAATCTACCAGAGTGTGCTAAGGAAGACAGATTTTTTTTTTGGACAATTTTTCTTACTGTTATGCCGAAACACTGTTCTTTTGAGTTAATTTATATATGTTGTGATTAAAAAAAGGGCCTTAGGGAAACCTGCTTCTGCCTCCAGTGTTCTCCGTTCTGGGGTTGCAAGGTCACTGCCACAATGTAGTATTTCATGTACTTGGAGGCAAGAAAGTCTGGGTGCTACTGGTCTCCTGTACAGAAATGTGTCTGAATCCTCTGCATTTCCTTCATTACTGTCAATGTAACCGGCAACAAATTTAGTAATGACAACCCAATCAGATATTTTCGGGGTTCTGCCCAAGCCTGAGGACATGAGATAAAACAATTTGTTCTGATTTTGTGTTGTCTTACATAATGCTACTCACAGCTTCATCAGGGACCAAAAAAGTAATATAGTTGAATCTGTGGCATTCTCATTCACTCTCTTTTTCCCCTCTCCCTTAATCAGTTTCACATGAGGCCCCTCCCTTCATCTGTATAAACACACAAAGCAGTTGTCGTGGCAACTCCTACGCCTCAGGAGAGGTACAGTTTCAAGCTGATGCAAACACACTTAAAACACTCAAACACACACACACTTTACTGCAAACTATACTATACTGAAAATAAGGTGGAAAATTTGAATAAATCACATCACAGAAAGAAAATCCATTGTATTTTTTTATGACTGCTGGCAATCTTTATGAGTTACATGTCTTTCCAAATACATAAGGACACCTAGCCTTTCTGTACTTTTAAAATAAATCAGTGTGGTTTTTTTTTTCAGGTTTGCAAATATTTGTGCAAGGGCCTTTGGAGTCTATGACAGGGGGACTGTACCACTTGTTATTATTATTATTATTATTATTATTATTATTATAAGATGCATGTCTAGCTCTGAATAGAGTGTCATTCTATACCTTTGTGCTGGCTGCTGGCATAAGAAAGGAAGAATCCATGGCCAGGGCTGTGTGGCCCACTCATGAACTGCACCGTAACCTGATGACCAGCTGACTCCACCACCTTTGACCCACTCACATCTCCATGACACAGCTTAACTACAGAGAGAGAGAAATGAAAAAGATTATGAAGAAATGGTTCATAGACCAGTGCAGCATATATAGTAGTTATGTAGGGTCATGTAGTGCTTATTTACAGCCTCTTATATGTCATATGGATCTTTTCCACTAGTGCTAAACAACAACAAAAAATATTTAGTCCTGTGCTTAAAAGAAAAATTACTTATCGCCATCTGTGATTTTGGATTAATGGAAATCTGTGTGTGTTTCATAGACTTTTTATATAAATAAATGTTTGGAGATATTTGGTCTTCCTTCTTTTTTGAAAATTGTATATACCCTGCCGATTGACAAAACCCAAAATTTACTGGTATACTGCAGACTCAAACACCAAATATTAAAACACATAAACTTTAGCAAATCCATCAGTAAATAAATACAATAAACAATCCAAAAATGTAGTATAGCTAAATGGCCAAACATTATATTTGCAACCAGAACACACTATATAGGTTTAATTCAATTCCAAACAGTCAACTCTGAAAGATTATAATTAAAATAGACACCTATGTGAAAGATACTATTGGCTTTTTTTCCTTTAAAATATATTTCCCAGAGCACTCAATGATTTAATTAAAAATGTATTACAATTTGTGTAATGAACTGAACAGGAAGAAACAGAAATGCAGTTTCTAAGATTAAACATGTATACAAAACAACAACAACAACAACTTGAAGCTGGTCCTGAAAAATGGATAATTATTATTATTATTATTAATAAAAACATTTGACAAAAAAAAAAAAAAAATAAAAAAAAAAAAAATAATAATAATAATAATAATAATAATATATATATGCCGCTCTCATCAGCTCTATAGCGCCATCTACATTTTCATTGCACATTGGAATCCTCTGGAATGCCAGAAAACAATGCCAGAAATATTTTGATGTAGATGGCTCCATAGCACCCATTATAATTGCCTATAGATATATATATATATATATCAATGTTGCTTTAATAAAAAATTTATTCTATTTTTAAAGGACAGTGTTTAGACATTTAGAAAAAACATTATTACAATAACCACAGATAGCAATATTATTAAGAGAGTTTTAATATGTTAATGCTTGTTTCTCTACTTCCAAAACTTCCTTGGCGCAGCCCTGTATTGTGTGCGGTTATCATACAAAACATAGATATAGCTTGTCTATTTCTACCTACACAGTACAATTGCGTTTATATTGTATAACAATTTCAATAATAACTGTAGATATCTATGAGTTAACACCTTCCAAAGTGGGTATGTGCTTAAATGTCCAGTGTCTGTACACTCCCACTTAAGACATATTCATGTTTTTGCTACATTAACAGCTTCCTCTGTTCTGGGAAAGCTTTACACTTGATGTTGGAACACTTTATATGAAGATGTAATTGCATGTTTTGTTTTTTTTTTTGCATTCCCACAAGTATATTAGTGTGGTTTGAAAGCAGATACTATTGCTATACGATTAGGAGTTGAGCACCACAACTGCGCAGAAGTGCAATGCCCTGTTGTGTGTGGTGGATTTCTTTAGTAATTAATTAATATATATTAAAAGAAAAAAAACACCCATTTCTAAAATACTTCCAATGCCCAATAACTCATGAAATAACAATAACATGGGTTCAGGGGTTCCATAGAACACCCAATTGCACACAAATGGTCAGGATGAAGCTGGTCCAATATGCACCAAATTTGGTTTGGTCATTGATCTCTCTGACTCCGCCCTTTGCTTTCTCTGACTGAAAGGTATGGCTTTCTAATATTCATGTGGTGTTTACAGGGGCTTACATTATTCAAAAACTCATAAAAAACTTCATAGGACTACTTGTGTTAGGATGTATTTTGTCTATATTACCTAATATTAACAATTAACAATAACTGTGTTATTAATAATAACACAGGATATGCCGCTCTCATCAGCTCTATAGCGCCATCTACATTTTCACTGCACATTGGAATCCTCTGGAATGCCAGAAAACAATGCCAGAAATATTTTGATGTAGATGGCTCCATAGCACCCATTATAATTTCCTAAATAAGTTTTTGTTTGTATTTTTGTTTAAAACAGTGGTTCTCAAACTTTTTCTATCATTCCCCACCTCAGATGAAGGGGAAATAAATCAGCTAAAATCAATAATTAATTAGTCATTTTGAATATTCATTCATTCATTCATTATCTGTAACCGCTTATCCAGTTTAGGGTCTCGGTGGGTCCAGAGCCTACCTGGAATCATTGGGAACAAGGCGGGATTACACCCTGGAGGGGGCGCCAGTCCTTCACAGGGCAACACAGACACACACACATTCACTCATACCTATGGACACTTTTGAGTCGCCAATCCACCTACCTACGTGTGTTTTTGGACTGTGGGAAGAAACCGGAGCACCCGGAGGAAACCCACACGGACACGGGGAGAACACACCAACTCCTCACAGACAGTCACCCGAAGCGGGAATCGAACCCACAACCTCCAGGCCCCTGGAGCTGTGTGACTGCGACACTACCTGCTGTGACACCGTGCCGCCCCATTTTGAATATACCGTGCATAAATCCTCCCGTGTGCGTGCGTGCACACACACAACAGCAAACAGGTTCGCTCACCGATTTCCATCCTGCCTGCTCCAATGCCATTGAAGAGTCGCAGGTAGGACACCTGGCAGTTTTGTGTGTGGATGTCGAGGTCAGCAATTTGCAGAAGGACTGTATGTCCTGCACCTACACTTATCTCCCATTCACAGACCGAGTGTGTGGGGTAAGAGAAAGGATAACCCAAAGATGCCAGGCTGCCACTGCCTGTTCCAAGCACAGTGTGCCCACAGCCATCACCTATAACACATATACAAACATGAGGAGCAGAAACAACAAACAGTTTTTCACAGAGGAATAATATTATACAGTGCATATGAAATTTTTATGTTAGAAATATTTAAAAAAAAAGTAAATCATTTTAAGGGTGGCACAGTGGTGCAACAGGCAGCATCACTGTCACATAGTTCCAGGGTCTTGGGGCTGTGGGTATGAGCCCCTTCTGATGTGACTGCCTGTGAGGAGTTTGGTATGTTCTCCCCATGTCTTTGTAGGTTTTCACTGGGTGCTCAGGTTTTCTTCCACAGCCCCAAAACATACACACTGGTAGGTGGACTTGCCATGCTAGAGTCTATAGCTGTGAGTATGAATTCATGTGTGAGTGCATGATGCTCTGTATTGAACAGGTGCCTTGTATAGTGTGTGTTCCTCTCTTGCTCCATACCCACTGTGACCTTGAACTGTATAAACTGTTACAGAGAAGGAATGAAATAAATCATTTAATGGAATGCCTATTAGAACCAACAAGTGCTAGATGTTGTTAGTATATGTTAATATAATAATAATAATAATAATAATAATAATAATAATAATAATAATGTCAACCAATTAAATAGTACTTCTTCAATTAATGACTGATCCAAAGAAAAAAAAAAACACACTTTGTTAACACCTAGTGAGCAACATCAACAGATTTATTTATAAGCGGACATATTATACCTTTTTTTAAACAAGTTAGAATAGGTCTATGGGCTATACAAGACATATTCATGTAGTTCTTTGCACAAAAACACTCACAAAGAAATAACACCAGCTGTATTCTTGCCAGTTTCAGTCCCTTTCAGAATGAGGTGTTTAAGGGCTCTTTCACTTTTACGCAAATAAGCTGTTGCTGACCATGCCCCACCTTCACAAATGCCAGGGTGGAGCTATGCAAATTTCCCTAGTGTGACATTTTAATGAGGGAGCCATCCAAATGTCTTGTAGAAGCATATGATTCCTGACAACTCTTTCAACTGGCTCACAGAAAAAAGATGGATGTTTTTTCGCACTTAAGTGTTTATAGGAGCAGTAGATATCCAAGCGGTAATACAAAAGCATTCAAAAAGTGAGTTTTGCATAATAGTTTTGCTCAATATAGCTTGTGCTTAGTTGCAACAATTCTCCTGTTGAATACTATGACTTCAATAACATTCACGTGAGGTAGGAAATTGTTAATATTGTGTTTTAATTGTGCTCTAATATCACTAATACATGCATCTGTTTTGTAAGGTTTGATTACAGCTAAACTTTTGTGTACCTACAGAGCTTCCTATGTAGGAAAAACAGTACAAAGAAGCTAAACAGGTGTCAGGACACACCCGATGTGTAACTGCAACAACAAAAGCAAAAAGTACTAAACAATACTGTTAGATGAAGATTAAAACTCCATAAGTAAAAGCACTTTCTTAATGTTTTCAACAATCAAATAATAATAACAGGAGATATATAACTTTTATGAATTCTTGGTCTGACCAAAAGACTATTTCGTCAGAATTCAGTACTAATGTAGTCAAGTAGTGCTACACAGACCTAAGTCAGAACTTAACCACAGTTGCCAAATCAGGTTCCTTGATTTTTTTTAGCTAATTTGTGATAAAGCCACAAATTGGGTAGAAGACCATAAAAAAAATTAAAATACATACAGGGTCCTGAAGTACAAAACTACTTAAAGAACAGCATAGAAAAAAAGAGAAAAGACACAGACTAAATAACACCTTTTAAAAAAAAGAAACAAAATAAATAAATAAAAGTGAAGAAACTTTACAAAGACTAATCACTTGCTAAAGCTAGCAAGCGATTAGTCTTTATATTTATATTAGTCTTTGATTTTGTAAAGTAAACAAATATGTCTGCCATGAGAACTCTCCCAATTATGATATTTACTTCTCTTCACATCTTTCCATTTCTAGCTATCTTTCGGTATTTTCATAATATAAAAATCAACATAAACCTAACAATGGTAAGCTTACCAGAATTAAAATGAAGAGGGGCCTGGTTGCAGTAGGAGCTCCACAGTGCATGTGTGAGGTAAATTCAACCCCAAGCCCCAGAAATGCACTCATAAGCCATTTGCTGCCTGTTCCATGGCAGCAGAAGTTCTGCAATAATGAACTGCCACAGAAGAGAAGCAACAGATTTTGTCCCCCTTCATATTTTATTTTGTTAATATGTGTGATGCAGATGTGACATGCAGATGTTAGAATAACAGCCAAAATCTTTACATTTTCTACGATGTTTTGAATTTTAAAATAAAATGCAAATAATGTGTTGACAGCAGGGATGGGCAGTATCCCCCTTTTTCCACAGCTTCATACCATCTCAAAATATTAACACTGTATATGGTATTACCATGGGGTGGGGGGGGGGGAGCACTGTTGAACAGTTCCCTTCAAATTTCACAGTTTCACTCCCAATGGTTTGGAATCTTGCCCAGTATGTCTAAATATGTTCAGTTCACAAGGAACTACTGGGTGACTGGAATGCACCAAATTTGTTTCTGGAAGAAACAGTCCCCATCTGTGTACCAAGTCTGCAGTCTTTATTTATCAAGTCTAGTGTTGCACCGATACTGTATCGGTATTGGCACCGATACTGGCACTTAAACACAGTATCGGTATCGGCTACAGAGAGCACCAATACCATTGATGTGTTTGAAATGGCCCACTACTCACTATTCCCTATATGTGAAATTATGTAATAACATTGGACCATGCCCGGACTCCTCCTCTCAGCCCTATATATACACCCTGCAAATTCATGTCATTTCTGTGTCCAACAAACTCGCCTCATTTAGTTTAGGAGATGGATCTCGACTCGACTGCTTCACGATGTCAGCTCGCTCCTCCGCGCTGGGTCATTCCTGCTGATCCCCATATTTGGAGCCGTGTTCGGCCTTTATCAAGCCCACTGAGCCTCCTGTTTTAAACTCGCTCCGGCTAAACAGCTATAGGACTGCCCGGTATCTGAAGTTACGTACGGCCGTTGTCGCGCCTGCAACCAATTCAACTGTTCTATACTCTGCTGTCTTACCTGCTCCGGATCGGTGCTCTGTTCTCCTGCTTCTCCTCCCGCTGCATTCGGCCTCCCGAGTAACCCCCCGCATCTGCCCCCCGACGCTGGCGCAAGGCTTCGAGCCTCCCCTTATCTTCATCTCTTGCTACGCTGCTACGGGACTGCCTCGTGTTTTGGGGAATGCGAATCTACTGTCGTCTCGGCTGCTGCTCCACAGCTACGAGCTCTACAGCGCCTCCTCCTCTCTGGCAGAACAGCCTCGGCGTTCCAGCAATGTGCTCCGAAACAATGGCGTCCCCTTCGCTCACTCAGCTAAAGAGAGAAACCCGTCTGCCGGTGTAATGACCCACTGCGCAATGCGATGACGTCACAACCTTCTATCTCAGACTCAACGCCCCCTGCTGGAGCATTCTTCGTCTTCCCGTTACCCTTTCTGATTGTGTCTAAGCTGGAGACATTAGCCTCAATGTCTTATAGTCTTTGCTGTCTCACAGGTCGGTGCCTTAGAGGGCTGTTTTGATAATAATATAATTATCTGAATTGGATAATGGCTTAGAATCTGCAATATTTATGCACATCTCCAGGGCAGTAGTTTACCTACAATGCTTACAAAGATGGTCCTATCTGAAATGTTGGAAAAGAAAGCAGGCAGCATGTTTAAGCCTCCATTCCAAATCGGCTCCTCTTTTCATCTGAACACTGCCTTGATTGACAGCATTGCACCCATTTAGACTCTCTAGACCCTCTCTACGCATCATCCCACCCCTCCCTTTATCATCCCACCCCGCCCTTTATCATTCCACCCCGCCCTTTCTCTTCCTCTACATCTGTCTCTACGCATCATCCCACCCCTCCCTTTATCATCCCGCCCCTCCCTTTCTCTTCCTCTACATCTGTCTCTACGCATCATCCCACCTCTCCCTTTCTCTTCCTCTACATCTGTCTCTACGCATCATCCCACCCCTCCCTTTATCATCCCACCTCTTCCTTTCTCTTCCTCTACATCTGTTTCTACGCATCATCCCACCCCTCCCTTTCTCTTCCTCTACATCTGTCTCTACGCATCATCCCACCCCTCCCTTTATCATCCCACCCCTCCCTCTCTCTCTACATCTGTCTCTGCGTATCATCCCACCCCTCCCCTTTTCATCCCACCCCTCCCTTCATCATCCCACCTCTTCCCCCGTTGCAGCCACAGCTGCATGCCTCAGACCTTCTAGCTCGCACCCCTCTATATGTGCTGCGTCAGGCGTCAGACGCAGTCTACTCTATGTAGGTGTACTCTACACATCATCCCACCCCTCCCTTCATCATCCCACCCCTCCCTACATCATCCCACTTCTTCTCCCATTGCAGCCGCAGCTGCATGCCTCAGACCTTCCAGCCCGCACCCCTCTATAGGTACTGCAGTGGGCCTGTCTCCTGTCCAGCGCTCTGGGCACTCGATGTGGTCTTCTCACCGCATAGCTTCCTCATTGCTGATTCATTTTCTTTCCACCCTCTACCCCTGCTGATGCTCTATGCCTCATACTTTCCAGCTCGCACGCCCTCTACAGGTTGCTGTTGCGGGCCTGCCTTCTGGGCATTCTATGCAGTCTCTTTGCTGCACAGCTTCCTCACCCTAGATTTGCTCTCATCCGATCGTCTCATTCTCCCAGCCTCTACATCAGCAGCTTGCATACTTCATGGACACTCATCCCAACTTCTTCAATTTGCGGCTGCGCCATACTTTGCCTCTAACCTTACAATTCTCATTTTTCTATTTAGGTGCTGCTGCAGACCCTCATCCTGACTCCTCTGCTGATATGCTTATCCCACCCTCCAGCTTCCAGTTTATACTCTCTTTTCAGATGCTGCTGTGGACTATCGTACCGGATCCTCCTCTGTGCTGCTTTGCTGCTCACACTCTACAGCTTCTAACTCCTGCTCTGTTTTCAGGTGCTTCGGTGGACCTTCATCCCCCATTTCTTGCTGCTGCACTACTCAGAGTCTCTGATTTTCCAGCTCATCGTCTTCCCGGGTGCCGTTACAGGCCATGTCCTAATCCTCTCCTTTGCGGCTGTCCCGCACCCCGCCACTTCCTTTACAGCACTCCCTCTCTCCTGATGTGGACCTTCATCCTAATCCCCTTGTGGTTTCACTGCATCCTGCCTCTTCCTTTACAGCCCTCCTCTCTCATGCCACAGAACACAGTCCCAACCCCATAGCTTTGCGGTCGCACCGCCCACCTCCAACTTCTCAGCTTGCACTCTCTCCTCAGAAACTGCTGTGGATGCTCATCCCTATGCCTTCCCCTCACAAACAAACGGCGCCCTGCGTCCACTGTACAGCTTGCACTCTCTCCTGCTGGATCTTACCTTCTGCTTCTGCTTGCAGCTAAGCTTCTCCTAGCGACTGCACTTCGCACTTTCTCTTATGGTACTGTTTGTACTAATTCTTCCAGCAGCTGCGAGCTTTCAACCTGACCTCTCCTCTTTGCGATCATGCTGCTCCTAGCCCCTAAGTTCCAGCTTATGCTCTCTCCCCAGGTTACCTTGGACCACACCACCTCTGGCACCTGTTTTTCCTCACCCTTGTGATGGAAATTTGTTTATATAAATGATTCATAATCCATCCATCCATTATCTGTAACCGCTTATCAAATTTAGGGTCGCGGGGGGTCCAGAGCCTACCTGGAATCATCGGGCGCAAGGCGGGAATACACACCCTGGAGGGGACGCCAGTCCTTCACAGGGCAACACAGACACACACACACATTCACTTACACACTCACACCTACGGACACTTTCGAGTCGCCAATCCACCTGCAACGTGTGTTTTTGGACTGTGGGAGGAAACCGGAGCACCCGGAGGAAACCCACGCGGACACGGGGAGAACACACCAACTCCTCACAGACAGTCACCCGGAGCGGGAATCGAACCCACAACCTCCAGGTTCCTGGAGCTGTGTGACTGCGACACTACCTGCTGCGCCACCGTGCCGCCCTGATTCATAATCAATAGAGATATTTAATCAGCAATGGCCACGCATGCTTGTGTAAACTGAAATTGTTTTATTCCTAATTCTCTGTGTGAGACCGCAGACTTATGTGTGTGTGTGTGTGTGTGTGTGTGTGTGTGTGTGTGTGTGTTTGTGTTTCAAATAACATAGACACCTCCCTTTGTCTCCAGACCAAGGAGGTAGAGGAGGCACAGGCCACGTCTGGAAAGGTGTTAGAAATACAGGAGATAGGGGAAAACAAATGGTGTGAAACTCTGAGTTTTGGGAACAGGATACAGCGAAAGATGACTGAAATGTAAAAGAGCGAACAGATGGTGTACTTCAAAGGGTTTTCCATGTATAAAAAGACGCTGATCAAAAATGGTCAGCGGAGAGGTGAAAAACAGCGTTGCGTGCACGTCCACCACACCCTCTAGGCATCTTCGTTATCTTGTAGTCAACTTTCTACCTTGCCTCCTTGCTTGAGGTCCTCAGCACCTTTTGGATTTTTCTCTTTCAGAGTTTTCTCCCGTGTGACAAACTGCCTTCTCTCTCTCGCCTTTCCTGCGGTGCTGACCTTTTTGGGCTTCTTAACTGGCCTCATCTGTCATCCTTCTAGATCATCATTCCGTTCTCAATTCCCTCTATGCCATTGGAAAGGCACCACCAGCGCACACCTGCCAACGAAGTACATCTCGCTTTATTAACGCTGCCCCTCTGTAGTACTTGACTTCAAGGCTGCTACTAATCCACTTTCCACCTATTGCTGCCAGCCTCAGACCCCTCACTATTACCCAATCACCATCAATTACACTGAAGTAGCAACACTCAGTCCAGTGCATCAAGCCTGATGCACTATCATGGTGGCCCCAGATAAATGTCACTATTATTGTTACACCGTAGCTTAATGACATTTAGCTGGTGATACTTTAAAATTCTATTATTAGTTGATCAATTAGATTTCTGCCCACACGATGATCTTGTCCATCTTAAGACCAACTCTGACTCTATCACATTTCACAATCATCACCCCTTTACTGCTGCGGCATCTGAATACTCAAATTACCAGTCACGCTAGAATTTCCGTTATCATAATCAATAAAGGACATTCAACTTACTCATGCTATAACTCTACCGTCTCACATGATACTCAGTCATACACCAGTTTATTAAAGGGAGTTCATTCAAAGACTCACTAACCCCTTCATTCACCTAAACACAATTAGGACACCAATCAAACCCTTGACCAGAGTACCTGAACCTATCCATTCTGTAGCACTTAATGGCCAGCATTCCTGTAAATGTTTGGGTGTCTGGCTTCATACACATTCATAAGCTGCCCTGAACTCTTCCCCAAAAGACTTCTGAGTTCACCTCCCCGTTTCAGCCTCTACGGGCGTGGTCCATACTAGCAAAGTGAAGTTATGTAATAACCTCCTCCTCTCAGCCCTATATATACCCTGCAAATTCATGTAATTTCCGCATCCGACAAACTCGCCTCAGTTTAGTTCAGGAGATGGATCTCGACTCGACTGCTTCACGACGTCAGCTCGCTCCTCTGCACTGGGTCATTCCTGCTGATCCCCATATTTGGAGCCGTGTTCGGCCTTTATCAAACCCACTGAGCCTCCTTTTTTAAACTCGCTCCCGCCTCCACCACGTCTCCACCCTTTTCTCATATTATTTTATCCAACAGGGGGGTCTGGCTTCATAAGCCGCCCTGAACTCTTCCCCAAAAGACTTCTGAGTTCACCTCCCCGTTTCAGCCTCTATGGGCGTGGTCCGTACTAGCAAAATAGTACATGGGGCACTTTTTGAGACACACCCTATGAAGCAGATACTGACGTGCATGTATGCCACTAGATGCAGCTCGAATGTGTTTTGTGGCTCACTATGTTCTTCTATAGGTAATACTCATTATTTGGGGATATGTCCATCCAGCACTATGTAATATATTGTAGTTTTTCATAGATTTACCGTTTAATCAGTCCTCCACTGTAGAGCTCCACTACACAGCCTTGAGTTGGTGGGGAGTTTGCACTACGAGACTAAGTCAGGTTTAAAAAAAAAAAAAAAAATTTTAATGATATGCTGCAACTGGTCTGAAATGCAATTAGAGGCATACATATTTAGAATCTGGCTAAAAATCGTGTAGTGTAACCCCAGTTTAAGTCATGACAAAGAACACAGACTTAATTCAAACAACAACAAAGAAGCATGCTAATAAAGGTCAGCAGCTGTACTTAAAGTGTATTTCACAGTCGTGACAAATATTCTGATGTAAAAAGCTGTTCAGTCAGGCTAGACTATGTCTTCCTATTTGTACTTGCTCTGCATTGTGGAAATATTTATTTTTTCATGACTCTGAAACTTTAAAATTTTTTATGTGCAGTTAATAAAAAGTACATTTTGTTCATTCAAGCTTATTATAACTTATTAGCAATACAGAACACTGCTTTAAGAAAATAAAATCTGTAAGTACAGTGGAACCTCGGTTAGCGAATGCCTAGGTTAGTGAACAAATCGTGTTACGACCAAAAATTTTAATAAAAATTTGTACCGGTTAGCAAACAAAATTTCGGGTTGCGTACAGATGGCGTCAGCCCCACGTGTCTGTTCATCTCAAACCAAGCATCATTCACGCTCGAGACACATTTACGTTCGGTTCGTTATCGTTCTGCTTCATTCTGTTTTACTTCGTTTGTGATTTCAAGTGCTTTATTAGCCCTCAATCATGGCTCCAAAGAAGGTTAAGGGTGATACTAGTAGCAGGGTACCTGTAGTAAAAAGGCAGCGACAAACAATTGAATTGAAAAAGGAAATTATTTCCAAGTTTGAACGGGGCATGCGTGTATCGGATATTGCGGCTGTTTATTTAAATCTTTAGGAACTGTATTATAACTGTTCTCATTTAAAAAAAAAAAAAAAAAAAACAACATACCTATGTACCTTTAACACTTATAAATTAGCAAGTCAACAGGGGCTGGGAACCAATTACTTCTATTTCCTTTAATTTTTATGGGGACAATAATTTTGGATAGCCAACATTTCGGATTACAACCAACTTTCTGGAACGGATTGTGGTCGTTAACCGAGGTTCCACTGTATAGCAATATAAATATCTGGATTTATAGGCACCTATCTAGTAATTAAGACTGGTATCTGTACTCAGTATCGGCAGATATTTGAACATGAAATATCGGTATCGGTGCATCCCTAATCAGGTCATTTAATCTTTTTACAGTACTATTTTGTCTATTTTTTTTTTTATATGAGGTTTTGCCCTTCACGGCCACCACACGGGCAAAATTCCATCTGATCGCACAGCATGTCATGCGTTTACACACTTAATGAATCTCCCCTCACGAACTAAATCTGTTGTTACATAATCAGCAATGGACAATATCCAGACCTCCAAAGAAAAAACATCTTAACGTACGCTTCCAAGTTCAACACACACGTACACACCTCCTGTCCACAACACTTCTGTTTCAGGACATCTCTATAAACAGGGTGGTTAAAATACCGCTGAGGATTCGGACACTGCAACAACAGCAAAACCTGAAGCTCCTTTCACTCGTGCTCCACTTGTCTATTGCAGTGTTTACGATTACTGCCTCAGTCAGGCCCTTCCCCCTCGCTCTCTCTCCACTCGAACAAACGAAAACCAACCCCCTTTAACTGATTCCTTTATGAATTATATTTCTCATATATCTCAGGAGGAGCAGGCGATTTTACAGAATATCACGTTCTATTCGTTATTTAACATACATTTAACACTGTGCTCTTTAAATTAATGTACGAGAGAGAGAGAGAATCTGATTAGAGAGCGAGTAAATGTGAGAGAACCTTTGTAAATCATTAATTTATGTGTTCTGTGCCTCCAATCCTTTGGTGTGCTGGGCTGTGAATGCCTTTTAGAGAGAAGAGCAAATGTTGGTAACACTTCGCGTTAAGTATGCGCTGACGAAAGATCCGAATTCTCTTAAATTTCCGTTCCACCTTAAATGGTGCAGGAGATACGTTTTGATGCCGGGCACCAGGACGTATCTCCTGCACCATTTAAGGTGGAACGGCAAATCCAAGCACGAAACTGGCGAAAAACGCAGTTCAACCTCATGAACGCGCCCCAAATCAGTCTTGCTTACCTTTTTGCGCCCGGGATGCTCTAGCTGAGCACAGGAGAATGAAGAAGAGACCGGTTCCTCTGCTCAGCATCAGCGCTGCGTCCATCGCGGCCAGTTCGCCTGCATACTGCGCGCTATGGACAGCAGCTCCGCGCTCCAATCCGCCTCCGTGTGCGGCGGCCTGCTGTGGAGGCTCTCCGGCCACAAACCTGGGACAAACGACCAAACTTCCGCCTCAAATAGCGGCCTCCACTGGGGGGACACTCTACTGCAATTTGGAAAGCAGAGAATATTACAGAGGCGATGCCAGAACTATTTACAAGTCCTAAATGGCTGAATGACTACGCCTTGTGGTGTATTATGTATACAACATGCGGTTTTTGAGACATCCAGAGGGATAAAACAGAGAGGGGAGAAGTTTTTGGGGTAATGATGCATGCAGCTAAACAAGGTTGTGAATATTATATTTTGAATATTGAAATACAGTATATAAGACTTAAAGAGCCAGATACACTACACATACTGTTGCACTATATGCATTAATTAAAATAATTGATAATGCAATATAGCACAGAAGCTAATACAACAGGAAACCCTTTTGATGCTACCTCACAAAATCAATACTATACTTTTAAGTTGTGATACAGGCTAAGTAACTCCTGATAGAGGCTACACATCACTGAAGAAAATAGTGTAATTGTGTCATTAAATACAGTACAGTAAAGACAGTATTTATACTAAATACAGTAAATGTCAGTCTATGTTAATAGCATAGCAATTAACTTGGCTGCATATCTCTTTTTTATATAATAACTTAGCGGAAAAGTAAGGAAATTTGTGTTTGGTAGATTCTTTGTTGTAACAATTCTTCTTGGCAATCTTATACCGTTGGAAAGCCTGTTAATTTCCCTTTTAAATGGTGCCACATTTGTAAGGAGCATGCATTTGTGGGATGGGACTGGATGATTGAAGTTTGAAGACACGATTTAATGCCAGTTTGAAGACTGGCAATTTAACAATTTATGTTAATTATGTTAATGCCACAACTTGGTTTTGCGGAACACCAGCTTAAAGTTGCCCTATCGTACAGGCCATATCCAGATCAATCAAACGTGGCATGCCGATTTTTGTAGCGGACACCTACTGACCACTGTAGCAAGGCTCATGATTAGCAGCACCTGGGGATACCAGAAGCTTAAAACATGTGTCAATAGCAACAGCAAAATAAGATGTTTCGCAATGGCAGAGAAGATTTGACAATTTTTTCATGGGCACAACCCACATACTCAGCTCTACTGCTTATCCCACTGCTTACAAATGTGGCACAATTTAAAAGGGAAATTAACAGGCTTTTCAATGATATAAGATTTATTGCCAAGAAGCATTGTTACAACAAAAAAACAAAGAAATAATCTACCCAACATAAACACAAAGTTCCTTACTTTTTGTGCTACATATATATAATACATTATGAATAATTTGTGGCTTATTTGGTAGTATGTTATTGTGTAACTGCCTGTTTTTTCTTGTTTTAGTACTCTTGGAAGAGTGCTATTTGACACAGATTCATCTGATTCATTCAACTGCTCCCCTCTACACAGGGCTTCCAGTGTACAGACAGGACTTCACATCCCCCTCTCCTCTAGTGCTTGTCAAAATCAAGGGGCAAAGTGAACCCAGGTGCTGTTATAACGCAAACTAAACACATGGTGGAACTGACAGGAAAACAGACAACGTTGAAGCCACATGACTCATGAGAACAACATGATGACAGAGCGGCCACTTCAAAAGAGGTAAGTGAGCTACATTCATTTAATAACTTGATGCGCAGAGCAAATATCACTTGGGTTTTTTTCTCCATCATTGCATGCAGCCCCCTGAACAATGCCGCTCTGGGCAGCTGCCGATGTGGCCCATGCCTAAATCCGTCACTGATTTGAATAGACACTCTTTTGCAGAGCTCAGAACCCAAGCAGTAAGCAGGCAAGTGGATATTTATAGCCTGTGAACAACCTTAATTACTCATCATTTTCCTTTCAAACTGCATCTGCTCTTCTTATTAGAACTCCCCATTCCACCTTTCCATTAGGGTGCAGTGATCATTTGCACCTACCAAACTGAGGCCCTGATTGACTGACTGAGGTGAAAGACTGAAAATTGAGCATTTTCACAAGCATTTTGCCACAGAATGAGCATGTGGGGGATAATGAAAATGATTCCCCTTTACCATTTGAATTTTGCCATCTTATAGCATGGTGGAAAGTTTAAGGATTAGGTTTCAAACTCATTATCACTGAGTGAAAATGCATATTGGTGAATAACATTTTAATTAGCATTTTGACATGAGCAGGTGGATTGGCGACTCGAAAGTGTCCGTAGGTGTGAGTGTGTGAGTGAATGTGTGTGTGTGTCTGTGTTGCCCTGTGAAGGACTGGCGTCCCCTCCAGGGTGTATTCCCGCCTTGCGCCCGATGATTCCAGGTAGGCTCTGGACCCCCCGCGACCCTAAATTGGATAAGCGGTTACAGATAATGGATGGATGGATTTTGACATGAATGAGCATTTTGACATGAATAATTCAAACTGGGAAAAGCATTTTCATTTAAATATATTCTCAACCCATTCTCATCTCATTGTCAATTATATATCAGTAGAAGGCTACCAAATATAAATGTAATTATTGAATTTTACTTTTGAGCTCAAACATATGGGAAATTTAAACTCAAATGTAGGATTACATTGCCATATTGCATACTGCATTTTCATTTTAATTTTGCTGCTGAAATGCTTCCATATCCAGCAGTATAAGGTACATTTAAAATCTTTAAAGTTGTCTTATTGTTCTTGCTAATATATTTGTATGTAAAGTAATGATTCATACCTTCATCTGTACAAATCAGTGCGGCAAGATCTGATCATTTTGCTAACTTTTAGTGTGCTGATTTCTTTTTAATATAATTTATAAATGACTAATTTTCTCAGAGATATGATGTCTTACAGTTTGTTTTAAATTATACTGGCATGGTTGTTGAAACTGGCAATAAGGCACAAAATCCCCACATATGTATTTCACCAGCTGCCACTATGTATAACAGAGATACAAACTGTTGGAGAGATTAAATTTTATATCAGGCAAGAATGGGAAACATTTCCATTTCAAAACTACAGCAAATGGTTTCCTCAGTTCCTAAAACATTTAAAGAGTTTTGTTTAAAAAAGTGATGCAACACGTGCTAAAAATGCCTGTCTCACAAATTTGTTTCAATATTTTAAATGTTTAATTAAACATTAATACATAAATTAATACTAATTTCAATTAAATGATTGCATGTCATTGAAATTTTAATTCCTTTCTTTGTAACACTTTAATAACGTAGTTAAGTAAGGTGTAAGAAAACATTAAGATGAATCAGTAAAGGGTATGGTAGTAAGTATAGGCAATTATTACTGGGCAGTTAAATACATTTTCCAAATAAGGCATGTAACATAAAGAGAAAATACATGTTAAGTAAGGCGTAGGATAAAATAGGTAAAGAGTAAGTAAATGGTGTGATAGTACATGCATGTGGTTCTTACAGGGTATCTTACAAACATTTTATTTTCCCCAATCCACTTCCTATCTTTACTTTTGTCTGAGATCCATTTTAACATTCATTTTAAGAGAGTCACTTTTGCACTTAACATGGCCAAGAACTGCCTACTGCTGCACAAAAAGAAATTTCTATTTCTGGTAAGCACAGTCAGCTGAACGATATCAGGCGCATGTACGCATGCTACTACAGTAAATGTACAGGTGTATAGGATTTATTCAAGTGCTTATGAGTATTTATTAAATATATATTAAAGAGGTCACAGTCTTTAAACCCTAGTAGTATTTAAACCCTGAATCAGTGCAAGAATCAGTTTATTCAGAAGAGGGTAAGTAGTTTCACAAGATACAATCACGAAAATGATGGATCCAGAGTGAGTGGAACTCCTGGGTGCCCACGGGCCTCACGTTAAGGTTCATGGACTCACAATAAATTAAAGCCATATGCATCGCAGTCAGGGGCTGCACTGACGGGGTTATCACGTCGTGTGGATGCATTTAATAAATAATTCTGTTCATTTCACTGACTGCTTCTTTCACAACTCACTCATGGTGCACAGACTGTGAGTCTGTCTGTGTACATATTATAATAAATAATAACCCAAAACAGTGTTTCTCTAAATATTCTGACTATGTTCTCAAAATGATACCGACTTTTTTTTACTCAATTGTTCCAAGATTTTTCTCAGTATTTTTCCGAGATTATTCTCAGAATTCTGATTTGCCATAAAACTCTGTCGTAGCTGTTCACTCTGTGTTTTGGAGGGTATGTTGTCTGATATGTTGCCGGTATTTATAAATGCTAAAATTAGATTAGGAAATTCAACATCTCCAATCTGCTGCTATGTACTACTGCCATTAACACACTCTGTAAATTTTCATATTTTCTACTTTACAAACACCAAACAGTTCAAAATTAATTCCATCCCTTTACATCTTTCCAAGTA
The DNA here is from genome assembly GCF_029633855.1 of Hoplias malabaricus. Lineage (NCBI taxonomy): Eukaryota > Metazoa > Chordata > Actinopteri > Characiformes > Erythrinidae > Hoplias > Hoplias malabaricus. The sequence goes on along the minus strand of NC_089811.1, from coordinate 18,620,758 downwards.
AACGACTGCCCACCTGTCTGTCTGGACACTGATGGATGACTGTCGAGATCCTCCTCCACGCTTCAGATCAGCTGCCCATGCTCCAGCAACCACCAAGTGCCTTGAAGCTGCCCCTACACTGAAGTTCTCACAGACTAACTATTATTACCAGTAGATTGACCAGAGGAGCATGGGTTACCCCTTGTGAGCCTTGGTTCCTCCCTAGGTTTCTTCCTGAGCTGGGGGAGTTTTTCCTTGCCACTGTCGCCCCTGGCTTGCTCACTTGAGGGTTTTACATTTTGTTTTTTTGCATTTAATGTCAATTAATCTTTGTCTTACTGGAATTCTGTGAAGCTGCTTTGTGACAACATCAGTTGTGAAAAGCGCTATAAAAATAAATTTGTTTGATTTGATTTTGATATCTGTGTTTGATCCTTCTATGGTCTTTCTGATGTCAGGTATAATACTGTAAATCAATGTTAATCTTCATCATCTTTGCAGTCATATGCCTCTCTTGTCTTTCTCAAAGGATCTGAGTGGCATTCCGATTCCATGGCCAGTGTAGCAGCAAGGTAGCAGAGAGGTAAAAGCAGCTGATCAGGGTAGTCTACTTTATAAAATAAATATTTTTCTATAATCATTAACTACACTTTGAGGTATGAGTATGTTACAAATGAAAAATGTGTAAAATTAGAATATCATGAGAAAGTTGATTTATTTCAGTAATTCCATTCAAAAAGTGAAACTTGCATATTAAACTCATTCATTACAAACAGACTGATATATTTCAAGTGTTTATTCCTTTAAATTTGATGATTAAGTCACTCCTAGATAAACTGCACTGAAATAGTTTAAGTTTTATTAAGTTTTACTTAATATTCAGCATGCACTCTGCGGATAAGTTGAAACATTTAAGAGGAGTTGCTGTTATGATATTGATTAAAGCTTTTGTGGTCTGGCCCATAACTGACATTGAATTGAGTGTTTGGCTAAATCCTGATGAATACAGTTTAATTCAATTAAAATAATTTTGTTGCCTAATTATAAAAATAATGTATGTTCTTCATTGTTTTCGTTGTGACTATACTGCCATAATGGCTGTGATGTTGCAGGCAAAAATCACACGTCACTGACAAAGATTGCAGAGTGATGCAGACACCAACACAGAAGTATAAACATTCACAACGGCGTAGAGCTCTTGCATAGTCTATGGTGTAGGCTCTGTGTCGGGTCAACGTAAAAGTATTAAATCAACTTTTACATGGTGGTTCTCTCCTTTTAGTTTGGCTGTTGTAGCTAGCTCTGCTAGAGTAGCTCGCCACAATCTAACAATATATTATCTATAATACAAACTGAACTAATGCCACCTCTACTTCATGCAAGTTAATGACTGCCTTCATGTCTGGCAGGACACTGATGGAAGACTTACAGCTGAAGGTTCCTGCGCACCCGCCTTGAGACCAATTGTCTGCCCTCCACTTCCAGTATCTTTTGCACTCCATACCTTCACACCACATCTGTGGCCCCTGTCATCCCCATGCAGAAGCTCCTGGATACTTGATAGGACTAATTCAGCACAGACTTTTACTATAGAATTCCATTACCTGTACAGACTCCAAGGATTTTTCTATATGTAGTTTTAAATTAAATCTATTTATAATTTCAGTGACCAGAGGAGGATTGGTACCCCTTGTGAGTCTTGATTCCTTCCCAGGTTTCTCCCTTCAGGTTTGACCGAGCTTTTGCCACTGTCACCTTTTGCTTGCTCACCTGGGGTTATTAATTTTTGTTTTCTCTGATTCTCTGATAATTTTTTTGTTGAATGTCTGTAAATCAGCTTTGTAACACTGCCAGGTTATATAACTTATATAAATATAATATAAAATATAATTGACAGGTCTTTAATAGGTTTACTTTTAAATACCAATAATTCTCAGGCACAGCAATAAGAATCTTATGAACTACATTGCTTTAACTGGTGATTGGATAAGATTAAACATTTAATATGAGTCAGATAAAGGGTGCCTTACCAAAAATAAACTGAATATACTGCATAAACCCGTGAATTTGGCCACAGAGTCAGACTTATGGGAGCATAATAAACTCAGGGATTTTTTTTCCCTAAGGACAGTATGTCAGCCTGATGTAGTGTGAAGGCTTAGAGGCATATTCTTATCAAGTTTTCCTGCCACAAACAAGTCTCCTCTGAAAATGAATCTCTCTCTCTCTCTCTCTCCATGTCGTTGACATACTTCTGTAGTGAACCAGAGTCCTTCGATAGTGAGTGGTATCTTATCAGTTTTCAGTTTAAGAGTGTCTGCATATACGGGGTGGACTGGGGTGGCGTGAAAATGTGCGTGTGTGTGTGTGTGCATTTGTGTGAGTGAGACAAAAGACAGGGATTGGGGTTCACCTCAACAGTGGCTATTGAGCTGGGATTGGCGCCCTCTTGTGGCTTTTTAATCCATACGCGCATTACATTGTGGTCAAAAACTTGAACTGCAGTCTCTAAAATCCTTTAAATAATGAACAATTACCTATACATACAAAACAACTAAACATGAGCATCTCAATAAAATATATATTTCTGCTCTAAAAATCTATACCTAATCCACCGAAGTATCAGTAAATAAATATATGCTCCCCAGATTAAATAATAAGCCATAAATACATAAAACAAAATTATTTTGAGGACAGCATTGTGGCGCAGCAGGAAGTGTTGCAGTCACACACCTCCAGGGACCTGGAGGTTGTGGGTTCGATTCCCACTCCGGGTGACTGTCTGTGAGGAGTTTGGTGTGTTCTCCCCGTGTCCACGTGGGTTTCCTCCAGGTGCTCCGGTTTCCTCCCACAGTCCAAAAACAAATGTTGGTAGGTGTATTGGTGACTCAAATGTGTCCATAGGTGTGAGTATGTGAATGAATGTGTGAGTGTGTGTGTTGCCCTGTGAAGGACTGGAGCCCCCTCCAAGGTGTATTCCCGCCTTGTGCCCAATGATTCCAGGTAGGCTCCCACCGCAACCCTGAACTGGATAAGCGGTTACAGATAATGAATGAATGAATTTTCTTTTGAAGCATATGATGCGGTCTTAAAATTAATTGTTTAAAAACTGCAGAAGCTTAGCAAATATACTTGTATTTATGTATCTACTATTTGTAATTCAGAATACTGACAACTGTACAATGTCATATCATTGCTCAATTTTACACTTTTTTTGGTTGCCCTGTGGGGGGTCCTGACCACTGAAGAACATGGTGAAAAGAGGCAAAAAAATGTATGCAGAGCAACAGATGGGTTACTGACTGTAACTATAGAATTAAAACGTGCCCCTGTATGCTCAATTCTGTGAGAATGGACAGTGAGTGTAGAAACAAGGAGGTGGTCATAATGTCATGAGTGATCCATGTATATCTGCATCAATCAAATATCTGATGATTCAAAGTATAAATGAAACAAGATGTGATGTGAAACTATCCATACACATACAAGTATTTCTTTGTAGCCACAGAGAGTGAACAAAGGAGCCCAAAGCCAATTTAAAACAACAAAAAATGCACCCAGGCCCATAGCTTCTATTCTTAATCGAATCAAATGAAAACATGTAAACACAGATAATTCGTTATTAATTGTTTTAGTATTTTTTCTTGCTTGAAGAAGCAGAAATAGATAAATTAACCATTTTTCTCCTGTACCTGGTGGGAATGTGTTTCCAATTTCAATTTTATAGTGACATCAAGGGGTTCAATATTTCTCCAGGGCATAAAGGGAAACCAATACAGCAGTGAAAAGAAATCATCCAATATTTACAGAAAATGAGTTAGTGTTAGCATTCATCCATGTGCCTTTGACACAATCTAATTCAGATACTGAGAAGGCAATAAGGAAACGTGTATTAAACAACAGTGACCAATGATAGGAGTGAGGCAGGCAGATCATTCATTGTCTTTAACCTTTATCCAGTTCAGGGTCGCAGTGGGTCTGGAGCCTACCCAGAATCACTGTGCGCAAGGCAGGAATATACTATGGAGGGGGCACCAGTCCTTCACAGGGCAACAATCACATATTCACTCACACACTCACATCTATGGACACTTTTGGGTCGCCAATCCACCCACCAACGTGGGTTTTTGGACCGTGGGAAGAAACTGGAGCACCTGGATGAAAACTTACATGGACATGGGGAGAACACACCAAATTCCTCACAGACAGTCACCCTGAGTGGGACTGGAACCCACAACCCCAGGATCCTGGAGCTGTGTGACTGCGACACTACATGGCAGGCAGATCAGAAAAATATCTCATAATTACAATTAAATGTCAAATATTACATAACCTATCAAATATCATGATTATAATGAAGAGGTCACAATGACAGAACAAGTAGTGTCATTAATCACACACCTAACCTTAACCCTAGCTCCAGGGTCTTGGGATTGTGGGTTCAAACCTGGCTCTGGGTACTGTGAGGAACTTGTGTTTATCTGTCTGTGTGGGTTTCCTCAAAGTGCTCAGATTTCCTCCCACAGTGTAAAAAGCACACGTGTGAGTGTGTGATGCCCTTTGATGAACTAACACCCTGTCCAGGATTAATGTCACTGAAAATGAATGAATGATACTAATGTATTTATTTAAACACACTCATATTTAACTTGGCTCACACTGTGATACTATAAAACAAGGAACACCAACTTTCTACAGTATACCATTTATAATGTTTTTATTTTAAGACATAAACAAACATAAGGCATCATCACTACATTGAAGAGCATAGTCTATGTATATTTTTATTTTAAAACTAGGTATAGAGTAATGGAAATTTTAATGATAGTAAGCACAACTCTATTTCACCAGTCTGATTTTAGACTCAGACTGCTAATATTAGAATCTCCAAGGTTGCATTATGTGCAGCCAGAATTCAAAAATATTTGCACAACCATATAAATGAAAAACAAGTAAAAAAAATAAGAGAGAGAGACAGACAGCTGAAAAGCTTCATTCTGTCAGTCTAAGGTGAATGTAACATGTGTGTGTTCAGAGCCTAGAGGACTTTGTTTGCTATGGGAATCCAAACTAAAACGTAAGGAAAATACACAACATATGGAGCCAACATATTGAAAAATGGGAATGAGAACAAGCCTTGACAGGTTTCACACACAAACAGAGACAGAGATGGACTCTCTAGTTGTCAAATATATGTAAAAGTTTGTCTGTGTAAGCTAATGTTTGTGACAGGCAAGTCACAAATTTTTCTTTCTTTTGTTTGTTTTTTTTTTTTTTTGCGGTCATGCAATGTGATTTATATCCTTGTCTAGAAACATGTGATGAGTGATGTTTCCACACTACAGCAAAACCAAGGCAGAATCTCAAATGTGTCCTACACCCTCTGTAAGGAACAGTCATAAAATGTAGAAAAACAAACCAAATTTTCTCATTTCTGGGTGGGGGAGGGAGGGGTGTATCAGTTAATAGTCACTTCATCAGGGTTAATAACAGGGTAGATTTAGCAAATGGGTAAACAAAATTTTCAGGTTGGGTATGGGGTGAAATAATTCAAGTAAAAACACATTTTGCCACCAGTCAATGTTAAACTATAAGAGATGCTATGGAGCTAAATGCAAACAGTTAAAACAGTAACCTGTCTCAGCTGCATATTGTTATACAGACTACCTAAATAAAACTTAAGACTGACACTATCCATTAGGCTTTAGTCTGATGACAGATCCAGAAATGACTGGAAAAAATTTAGTTTACTTACATCCACCAGTACAATACGCAATATGTATAAGAAATAAAGGAAAGAATAGACAGATAAAAATCTGAATTAATTTTAACCAAATAATGAAATGAAAAATTAACCTAAAAATAAAATAACATGGACAGTACAGTTACTCAACAAGTACTGTCACTGTCACACAGCTCCAGGGTTCTGGGCTTGTCAGTTTTGGGCCCCGCTGGGGGGTCGCTGTGTGTCCTGAGACTACCCGGAATCACTGGGAGCAAGGCAGGAACACAATCTGGAGGGGGAACCAGTCCTTCATCGGTCGACACACACTCACTCACACCTATGGACACATTTGAGTCGCCAATCAACCTACCAACATGTGTTTTTGGACCGTCGGAGGAAACCCACATGAACAAAGGGAGAACATACAAAACTCACAGACAAAACGGGGCTTGAACCCACAACCACAGGACCTTGGAGCTGTGTGACAGTGACACTACCTGCTGCACCAACGTGCCGCCCCAGTATCATTTATACAGTGTCAAAACTTTACATCAAACAAGCCCAAATAATTTATCTGTGATGTTCCAACACACAGAGATAAATGATTTTATTAATTTGGAAGAGTTTGAATGACTTTTATTTTGGTGTTGATCTGTGGTTGGGTCTTTTGCTTGATTTTGACTGATGTAACTGAACTGCGCTCAAGCATGTGGATGGCTCATGCCTTTGCTAAATGTTAAATAAAGTTCTGTTCTGTTCTAAATTCTGCCATTGTGTTCTTCCAGTTGTCTGCTTAATCTGTCCTGAACATAGTTGTGGGTAAATACACTACATTATCCAATATTAAAAAATTAATACTTTAAGTTTGTCAACACATTAACTCTGTCATGTGGGCCCAATTTTAGGTCCATCCTCTGAATATCTGAAACTTGAAATCTTGAAAGGAACTCCAACCAGGTAATACAGAGTGGCCTTGCCCCTAAGCACAGGTACATCATGCACATGCAAGCTTGCTCAGCATCTTGGAGCAATTCTCTACAAACTGAGCCAAATTGTTTCACATCATTCCTTTTGTTTGGAGTTTCCCTTGCCAAAGGAGTCTCTTTCTAGTTTCAGAGTTTTAAAATACTTCTGAATTCAGGGAGCTGGATTTATGGTAGCTCAAATAGACAAGTGGTATCTCCTTGAAAGCTTTGGAGATACGTGTTTTTTCTAAACAGTGATGAAATATGAAATTGAAAACTGAAAGGAAAAAATGAAATACAGTTATCTGATTACATATCTACATGAAAGGACACTTAAATAAATCTAAATGTTTAAATCTACTTATTATTTAGATATTTACAAAATACATAATGAGTATATACTGCCATGTCTCTCAGACAGAGAAGCCTATATAACAAATTCCATCCAGCAGTTTTGTCATCTCCTCTGACAGGTCCTAAATTCCAGATTCTTGAAGCAGGTATCCATCCTGACCCAAAATTGCACCATAGGTGTTGTTGTCTTCTCTGGAGAAGAGTCGAGATCTCCTGCAGACGGGGTTCAAATTTATCATCCTCTTCATCTGAGCACATATCTTAATCATCAGACAGGAGCCCATGATCTTATTCTTTCCTGTCTCCATGTAGAAGAGCTGTGAGCAGTGTTCCTCTGAGTGCCACTGATAGTAGAGCTGCTGCTGCTGCCAGATGTTTACAGCCAAAGAATTAAAGCTACAGAGAGGGCATACAGCATACAACCTGCAAATTTCAAAGCAGCTAATGAATACTCAACTGATCTTCCAGTTCATTTGCTACAGGTTTGTGAGACAAATACAGCATAGGTCTGAGCAGCAATTGGAGCTAAAACACAATACAAAATGTTTTTACAGGGCATAATAAATCATATATGATTTACAGTAATGGTCTGTCACCTAGCTACCAATAAAGCACTGTCAGTATAAGCAGTTACAGACAATGAATGAATGAATGAATGATCCCCCATGAGTTCCGCCATGAAACACATACTGTGTACCTTAGGCTTATGCTTTCCAATGACACATCATTTCGTTTTCAGCAACTAACAGACTTAGACACCACGAGAGACAGTATTATTTGGCAGCCACAAGCTCAACAAACAATAATCAAGACAATAAACTATTTCAAAGCTTAGATTCCTTTACTAGCTGCCTTTCCCCCCACTGAGGCCAATTAAATACAGAAGGGGGTTTAAGGAAGGTTGCCATACTCTACAGCCAATCAGAGTGAAGCCCACGTCTTCCCACATATCTGGCATTTAAAGTGACACTGTACACTGTAAAAAATGATGTGTTGATTTTACTTAAATATATAGTGCAACGTTTTTGCAAGCATTTTTTTAAGTATAACCCACTCATTTTTTTTTGCAATTTTTACTAAAAATCTAAAACAGACATTACTAACAAATCAGTGTTCTATTTCATGTTGTTACTTAGAAAAATATGTTTCTCCAGTCAGTAAAATTAAGCTGTTTAGTTTAGACTTCCTTAACATTTTAAGATGAATATAAGTGAGAATTTGCGTTAATACTACAACTGATGAGTACTACTAATGACACAATGAAAAACTATGGCAGGTTGTACTACAGATGTACATCAAATAAGCAATACACAAAAAAGTATTTTAGTGAACTTAAATTCAACATCATTTATTTCAAGAAATGGCATGTAAAACCACATCCACTGTACTCTTCCATATGGAAGCAAGCAAGAAACATACAGGTGAAAAAAAAAGTGTCTTCCTGAGTCTAGGTTCCATTTTATTTATTATTATTCTCCCTTAAAAATATTTTACTTAGTTTTTTTTTACCTACATTACAACTAATAACGATTAGCAAGTTATGATACTTTGAAGAGCAAGGGACAGAAGAGCTCTGCTTTTTGCTTATCCTCCAGGGCACAAAACACACCACAGGTGAATTTTTCAGGGAAGCTAACAATTAGCATACAATATCAGCTTCAACCAGCTCAACCATCACCAATACTCTCAGTGAAAACTGTTTATGTATAACAAATGCAGGAAAAAACAAAAAACTCAGTTAAAGAAAAAACAGTGTATCATTAAACACATTGTATATGTGCATCAGTACCATAGTCATAGACACTTTTCATATACACTAACTGACCACTTCATTAAAACCAGCTCCTTGTATCTGCATTCACTGTCCAACTTACCACACAGGTGCAATTTTTAGATCTACAGTTACAGACCATAGTCCATCTGTTTCTCTGCATACTTTGTAACCCTTTTCTGCAAAGGCTAGAACCCCTACAGAGCAGGTGTGACATGGTGGTGGATTATTCTCAGTGCTCCAGTGACACTGACGTGTTGGTGGTGTGTTAGTGTGTTTTGCGCTGGTGTAGAGTGGATCAGACACAGCAGTGCTGCTGGAGTTTTTAAACGAGCTGTCGGCTGGTTCTCAGAGAATAGTCCACCAACCAAAAATATCCAGCTGCCCTGTGATCACTGATGAAGGACTAGAGAATGACCAACACTGTGCAGACCAACATATCTACATGGTGGACCAACAAGGTAGGAGTGTCTAATAGAGTGGACAGCGCTGTGTCTGATCCACTCGTACAAGCACAACACACACTAACACACCACCACCACGTCAGTGTCACTGGAGCGCTGAGAATGATCCACCACCACATCACACCTGCTCTGTGGGGGTCCTGACCATAGAAAAAGATTGTAACAAAGTATACAGAGAAACAGATGGACTACATTCTATATGGTAAGCGGACCTGATAAAAATGGAAAATGAGTGTAAATAGAAGGAGGTGGTTTTAATGAAGTGGCCGGTTGTTGTCCATCCCCCAGCTCAGCATTATTAATCAGAGAGGAAACGCTAAAAACATTAACCTTAAAGCCAAAAATTGACATTGTATGTGAACTGGAACATTTAAACATGTTCACATCATTACCATTGCCATAGCCCCCGACCCCAAACCCACCTCGCTAACCTATCAATGAAAAACAAAATTGAAGTACAGCCAAAATCCAAACAGTAGTGTACAGTATCACAAAGTCTACATATAAGCTGGTTCAACAATATGCTGCTGAGATGATCTACTATGTGTATTCAGGTATGTGATGTTATGTCTGTGTGCTTATGAGTTTTGGAAGCATCACTTTTCATCATACATTTATGTCAACAACTTGTTCTTCAATGACAGAATCCTTGGGGACAGTTTCCCACTGTCTAGTTCCAGTAGCATTTTTTGGAAAAATTCAAACGTGTACCTCAGTGATTTGGGATAACTCTGTAATCCTGCAATCACCTGCACCCCCTCCAAAACGATCCCTGCCTCTAAAGGGCTGCCATCTGTAGAGCCCCCTTTGGTGACAATCTTCAGTGTGTGATCTTTCAGGTCATCAGGGTCGATATCGCCATTGGTGTGCTAAAATAAACATAAAGGACATTATATGATAGTGTTTGCAAACATATGTTCCTCTCCATACTGGTCTTCTCTTTACAAGTTCTTAAATGTAGACGTGTCCTAACTGTTTCCTCCCAGGAAAATTGCATTTCTTTTAATTACATTTTACAAATTATTTTTCAAAGACATTTCTTCAGTTTATTTGTTTAGTTACATTGCCATCTCTCAATACTGTTAAAGTGAAGCTCAAAACTCCATATGTTTAAGTATGTTAAAAATATTAAACATTAAATATGTTAAAAACATGACTGTATATACCACACTAACCTGGTAATGTGTAATAAGGTGCTCAGCATTTTCAGAGAAGTATACCATCAAGCCATAAATCACTACCTCTCTACGGTTATCTACACCATCATCCTTAGTGGCATACAAACACAAATGTTTCACGAGTTAATGTTCAGGCACCATATCAGCACTTCAAAAATTCAGTAAACACATCTGATTTACCTGGTCAAGCAAAATCAGTACTTCATTCATTTTGCGGGCTGCGTTTCCTCCCTTGGAATGGAACAACCTGAGGAGCCTGTCCGTGTATTTGTCCAGATTAGAATAAAACTGCGATTCCAAATCAGTGGCTGTCAACCTTTTGAATTCCTCTTTCACCTTAAAAACCAAGATTTAATCATTATTATCAAAGCTGTATTTTACTATAAAACATATTGATAGTCACGTATGGGCTGTGATGCATATTCTTCTCTTCATGTTCAGTGATATTCAGAACATTTTCAGGAAATTATGAAATACAAAAGTCACCTGAATGACATCAAAAAGTGCAGGCCATCTCTCTAGAAGGTCTTGTACAGGTGGACTGTCCTCAACTATTTCTTGTCTGCGACTGGAAAAGGTTCTGGCCATCTTCTCACCAATAGCTTTCCGGTTGTCTCTAACCTTGAAGTCACTGAGAAGCTCTACCCTCACCCTCCCCAACGTCTGTTTAGTTTCACCAGGTGGGAAAGGGGGCAGGTAGTTTAGCTCTGCTTTGTGTGGCTTTTTTACTGCAGCAGGTCTCTTGTGTTGCGAAGAATTGACAGCCAATTCAGGGCATCCAAGCTGTTTAGTTTCCTCCTATAATTGGCCATCTTATTCTTCAATCTGGATAACCAGCCATCATACCCAGACAATGATCCAGGCTCCCTCAGACACTGATACTTTTCTATTAGTGTCTGCGCAACTGCACATATCTGCTTGCTGGTGGGGTATGCACAATGCTGGAACATTTTTTTGACTAGTGCATCAGAAACTTGAGATCTCACACTGTGATCATTCAAAAGAACTCCAGTTTTAAGGAACTCTTCATTTCCAGTTTGCAGAATCAGCTCTGTCTCATATGGAAATTCAGGAATGTCAAACTGCATTGGCCAATGTTGTGACCGCATCCCTTGAGTCTTCAGGGGGGACAGCAACACTGTGTCATCTGATGATCCATACTGAACAGATGAGGCAGCTGATGAGTTGACAGAAGACTCAGTTGATACAGCATCAGATGAGCTTAATGAAGACAGTGTTGATAAGGCATCTTGAGATGGAGTGGACATATACTGAGGGCTGTCAATTGCTCTTAAGGTGATCAACAAAGGCTCCACAAAAAACAACCTTAATGGTGTCTCTGTCTTTCAAAGTGGCTGTAGTAGTTACAGAAAAAAAATCTCCAAAATCTGCATCCATATAATGCAGAGCAAAGTTTGCAGGTAAATTAAATGTCTCTTTCACTACCCTCTCCAGTTCTTCAACTGAATCAGGAATCCCAGAAGGTAGGCTCAATTTATGTGCATCATGTTTTATCATCACTCGAAGCGTTGCTGGTGACATTTTGTGAGTCATTTTGTGAGGGGAAAACTAAATCGTTAGACAGGCAGCACAGTAACATATTCACAAACAAAAATCAGTTATTTCTCAACATTCAAAGTTGATCCACTAGAATGGAACATCAATGTGGCGCTTCAGGGTAACCATACATTTCCCCCCAACATTGTATGCAGCTAATGGCACAGTGTCATTCAATTCGCTCTGGAGAAGGAATTTGAGATGTCCTGGTTTTTCCAGCTGAAATGATCTCATGTGTTCATCATACCAGGATACACGGCTCTTCACGATAAATCCAACCACATTCTCAACAATAACAATTTGGTGAATCTGCACAAAATCTGTGAGCCCTGCAGTACAGCCATGGGCCAGTATCATACCTGCACAGTATTTTGTTCCATAGCAGGACACAGAGTTAGCCAACTGTACTGATGTCTGATTTGGAAATTTGATTAGTATTTCTTCTTGCATATTAGTCTTCAACAAATCCAAAGGCACAAGAGAAATATGAGAAACAGACAGGTCTGGTTTTGAGAAACTACAATCCTGTGACTGATAGGCCATTGCTAGCTGATGTTTAGTCGCAAGAGATAGCAAAATGTTTCTGAAAGAATTTGTATGCCGGACTACACGTTTAAAAAAACTATGTTTAGCCTCAAAACGCATTGTCCACATAGCCACAAGAGGACCAAAGGCCTGTATCAAATCTGGATAATGCTCCAGAAAATGATGCTTTGGTATCAGTTTTTCACCTGGGAAGACATGCAAATATCTATGTCTGTGCTCTGATATTTTGATACCTAGGTAGCAAATGGTCTCTTTGGTATGGACTGGAGCAACAACCAGCTCAACAATTTCTTTCAGATCCATTAAAAGTAACCATGCTGGTTCATCAACTGGTACTTTCATTCCAATAAGAAATGGCAGAAATCTTAACAGGGCCCAGTTTTCGTGAGCATTTCCTCCAATGCTCTTTCTAGTTGCAAATGTGAGAGGTACTGACTTTGGAGAGTTAGTTTTGTCTGCCCATTTAAATGGAAAATGTTTGATGGAATCATTGACCACTGACAAAGTCAGATATTTTTTCTCAATGAACACTTTCAGACATAATGCTATTTCAAGAGGAACAATCCCTTCAAAAAGATCATGTAGTATATCTGGTGGATACCCTTTCAAGACATGAAAGTTAGTCAGTTTTTCAGTCAGCACACATTGTTTTTTGACACCACAGCAGTGGGAACGACTTTGGTCATAGAACACTGTTTGAACATGCAATAAGTGCTCCTGTTCAGTCCTCAACTGAAATTCACCTGTGCGTACTTCCTTCAGCTGAAAATCTGAGCGCTGGCCAATACAAAATCTGCAAGGGTACTGCCCTGAAAAACTTTCCACAAATCCCCCAATTGCATGTGCACCTAAATTGTCTGCTACTACACACTGTACACTACCTTTCACATTTCTGGCAAGAGTTGAAACATAAATTCCTTCTGACTCCAAAAATACAAGGTCTTTCAACAGTGGTTCTAGAACCACAGCGTAACCATGTGTTTTGACATCATCTGCTTTACAAAGAACTGCCAAATGAATGGAGGTCAATTCAGATCTCAAAGGTGATGGAATATTTCCTAACACCCAGTTCAGAGTTGTTATCTTGTGTTTCTTTCTGGAGGTTCCAAGGGGATTGCAGTCCTCAAAATCATCAACGTACAAAATTAAGGACAACCTGAATTCATCGCCATTCCAAAAATTGCTCTCTTTAAAGTAAGAACCATCACAGAAAGATTTGAAGTGAAGTGTCACACCATGTTTGGAAGTTTCAGTACTTTCAACAGCTTTTTCTAAGATATATTTGTTGTTCAGTAACTGAGACAATGATTTCAAAATTGGAACATATTGAAAACACCTTTTTGCCCTTAAATCAATTATATACTCCACAGGCTGAACAACACTGAAATTTTCCTCAAAATATCTCTTTCTCTTGTATGCACTGTTAAAGGGACCTTTCAAACCAAGTGCTGTACTTACTGGTCCTGATTCACAAAGCTCCTTCACTAAATCTGTAATTACTGATGCAGCAAGTATGCAACCGTGTTTCTCCAAAGTTCGCTCAATAATATTTTTAAAATCTTGAGCTGATGCTACAGATGAAATGAACTGCAAGTCCTCTACTAACTCATCCACACAATTTCCTGATACATGGAAGAGGCTTTCCAATTTAAGCAGCAATGAACCAAGCTTTTTCACACAAGTATTCTGTAAAGGTTCACTCTCCTCTTCAAAAGTCAAGAAATTGTTTTCAGTAGTATCTTCTGTATCAGTTACACTATCAACAGCATTACAAGCATCTGTGTTTCTCTGCAGAACTGCACATTTAAAATCACTGGCTGAATAAGGAGTGTGTTTTCTGCTCTTGTGAGCTGCAAATGTCCCATACACATTTGTCTTAAAGTCACAACCATTGAAAACACAGTCAACTGTTTCCTGCTGACTCAGATGACGTCTTACATGAGCAAAAAAATCCTTCTCTGTTGTGAATCTCTTTGATCCACAATTTTGACAACAGAAAGAAAGGTGCTCTCTGCTTATCGACCCATCTGGGAAATGATGTCTTGCCAAGTGTGATCGCAGAGAACTATGAGTCTTGAAAGTGCAAGGACATTCAAAGTGTGGACAAGGCTGTGATTGGTGGCGTCCTAAACAGTCATGATCAATTCTATAATGTTTAAGTAGAGCTCCTCTCCTTGAAACTTGTATTTGACAAATTTTACATGTCCACTTCATGTAATCCTAAAGAGGACAAAAATAACTACACATGCTTTGTAATATGTGGCTATAGTGAAATAATACAAATATAAACACTAACAGGTCTACTTACGATATAGGAGGACTTTCTACAATTACAGAATGTAGCCCATATGTCTCTCTTCATACTTTATTATCCTGTTCTTTAATCAAACCAAATATTATCCAGCCAACAGTGTCCCGTGTCACTGATGAAAGACTAGAGGATGACCAACACACACTGTGCACCAACAGATGAGCTACTGTTTCTGACTTTACATCTACAAGGTGGACCAACAAGGGAGGAGTGTAGGGATCTCAAAGATCACTCCAACACTCTGATTTAAAACACAAAAATGCTGATGTTATTACCGTAACTCAGATGGTATCTGATCAACAAAGGCTTCCCTGAATTAGATACAACAAAGGAAAACATGTATCAGTTCATATTACTCAAAGTCATTTAGATAAACACTATTAATTTGAGTTGACAATTATAAATACACTGCAATGTATAATGTCTAATCTACCTGCCATTTTAAATTCATGGGCATTCAGTGGTTATGCTGGTTTACCTGCCTCGTTTTGGGTGAAGTACTGGGTTTGGGTAAGACCTTTTTATTTAACATTATGGGTGTATGGCTGCGGAGCTCTCCTAAATTTACACTAAAGCAGGTCACACTGAACATCTGAAGTCTGCTTCGGAAAAATTAAACCATCCACCTGCAGCTGCACACTAACTTCAGATAAACACAGTGTGGGTCACTGGCGGGGTACGACCGCCATTAGCTTCGAGGAACGAGGCATTTGACCGCGTAAAATATACAGTTTGGCTCTTTACCTATTAAACTGAAATGTATCTGTCCTAAAATTAGTCAGACATTTTTTACAGCATCCCAGTTTATTAAGGAGATTTAATTTTAGTAGATTATGAACTTACTTCCAGTCGGGAGACAACGCATTTTACCGTAGGGCTGCGTCTCTAGCAGCAGCTCAAAATGAATGAACACACAAACGAACTGTATGGAGATACTCTCCTGTTTATTCTGCCCAGTTCTCTTTTTACCTTCCACCAGCCTGCGCAACGATTGCACTGAAGAGTGGAAACCACCGTCACTGTCTCAAACCACTCCCCACTGCATAGTGCACTATACTTTAACCGTAGCTTATCGAGTAGTGATAAAGTGGTACATACAGAGTTGGCTAACCTACTGTACATTACAAATTAATTTAATTCAGACATATCGTGCAGTCTTTGGGTGGATGTGCTGCTATTTCATGACCTAGAAAGGAAGAAGGAGTGATTGAGACGAAACTTCAAAAAGACTAAAGGCCGTCCAGGCACTCCTTTAGAGTGTTTATGCACACAGATCCGATGACCGTTAGCTGAGTTTGAGCGTTTGAACTGTTTTTAAAGACGCAGCTCCACACATGAGAACACACTGTTAACAGCTACATACCAAATGTTCAAACTCAAAAACGACTGAAAACGGTCTGTAAACACTTCAATGATCAGTCATTGTGCTCTTACCTATGCAATCCTTCCTTGGGATGTTATGCATGTGGTCCAAATTTTTTCTTCTTTGCGCCAACGTCCTTAGTCACGTGGTGTCCCAAAAAGTCTTAAAATATTTAGTAACGT
The DNA here is from genome assembly GCF_029633855.1 of Hoplias malabaricus. Taxonomy (NCBI): domain Eukaryota; kingdom Metazoa; phylum Chordata; class Actinopteri; order Characiformes; family Erythrinidae; genus Hoplias; species Hoplias malabaricus. Next base: position 18,604,363 of record NC_089811.1, on the reverse strand, counting down.
TTACTCAATTCTATAGTCACACTGACATTTGCAAAGAAACATCGCAATTTATATGCAATATTTCTGCAAAATTCTGAATATAGTAAACACACAAAATATTGGGCTGCTTTTATTCCTTTAATTAAGCGAACTTAAAAAAATGTAATTTTAGGTAAAATCTTTTCATTTTAATGAGCAATAATTACTGGACACAAGAATCATTTTTAGAGTGTACTGGGTTAGAAACAAGTGGAAACATCAGAATTAAACCAGGTAAATCAGAAATATACTATAACAAAAGGTTTTTCCTGTTTGGTGTGGGTAAAAGGCCACTCAGAGAGGTGCATGAGACTAGTTTCTCAAGGATAATAAAGAAAAACATTGTAAGATGTTGGCATTAGGTGTAGACAAAACATCATTGCTGCCCAATCACAAACATGTATCTCCCAGAATACCACGTATGGACAGCTCTTGTGTTCAAATGGTGTAATAAAAAAAAATCCACAAAAATATCGATACATGTTTTTAAATGGACAGCAATATATATATATATATATATATATATATATATATATATATATATATATATATATATATATCCATCCATCCATCCATTATTCACCGCTTATCTGGGTCCAGGTCACGGGGAAGCAGTCGGAGCAAAGAAACCCAGACCTCCCTCTCCCCCGACTCCAGCTCCTCCGGGGGTATACCGAGGCGTTCCCAGGCCAGTCGAGACATATAGTCTCTCCAGCGTGTTCTTGGTCTGCCCCGGGGCCTCCTCCCCGTTGGACATGCCCGGAACACCTCTCCGGGAAGGCGTCCAGGAGGCATCCGAACCAGATGCCCAAACCACCTCAACTGGATCCTCTCGACGTGGAGGAGCAGCGGCTCCACTCCGAGTCTCTCCCGGATGTCTGAGCTCCTAACCCTATCTCTAAGGGAGAGTCCAGACATCCTGCGGAGAAAACTCATTTCAGCCGCTTGTACCCGCGATCTCGTTCTTTCGGTCACTACCCAAAGCTCGTGACCATAGGTGAGGGTTGGGACGTAGATTGAACGGTAAATCGAGAGCTTTGCTTTTCTGCTCAGCTCTCTCTTCACCACAACGGACCGGTACATAGCCCGCATTACTGCTGACGCTGCACCGATCCGCCTGTCAATCTCACGCTCCATCTTTCCCTCACTCGTGAACAAGACCCTGAGGTATTTAAACTCCTCCACTTGAGGCAGGATCTCACTTCCAACCTGGAGAGAGCACTCCACCCTTTTCCGACTGAGTACCATGGACTCGGACTTGGAGGTGCTGATCCTCATCCCTACCGCTTCACACTCGGCTGCAAACTGGCCCAGCAAGAGCTGGAGGTCCCGGCCCGATGAAGCCAACAAGACCACATCATCTGCAAAAAGCAGACATGGGATCCTGAGACCACCAAACCGGACACCCTCTGCCACTTGGCTACGCCGAGAAACTCTGCTTCCTCTGCGGAAGACGTGCTGGTGGGATTGAGAAGATCCTCGAAGTATTCCTTCCACCGTCTGGTGATGTCCCCAGTCGAGGTCAACAGCTCCCCACCCCCACCATATACAGTGTTGGTGGAAAACTGCTTTCCCCTCCTGAGTCGCCTGACGGTTTGCCAGAAACTTCTCGGGGCCGACCGAAAGTCGTTTTCCATGTTCTCACCGAACTCCTCCCACACCCGAGTTTTTGCCTCAGCGACTGCCGAGGCCGCGTACCGCTTGGCTCCTCGGTACCCGTCGGCTGCCTCCGGAGTCCCCTGAGCCAACCAGGCTCGATAGGACTCTTTCTTCAGCTTGACAGCCCCCCACACCCGGGGTGTCCACCACAGAGTGCGGGGATTGCCACCCCGACAGGCACCGACAACCTTGCAGCCACAGCTCCGTTCAGCTGCCTCAACAATGGAGGTCCGGAACATGGCCCACTCGGACTCAATGTCACCAGCCTCCCCTGGGATGCAGTCGAGGCTCTGCCGGATGTGGGAGTTGAATATCTTTCTGACAGGTTCCTCTGCCAAACGTTCCCAGCAAACCCTCAGCACACGTTTGGGCCTGCCAGGTCTGTCCGGCATCCTCCCCCGCCATCTGATCCAACTCACCACAAGGTGGTGATCAGTTGACAGCTCAGCACCTCTCTTCACCCAAGTGTCCAGAACATATGGCCGCAGGTCAGATGATATGACTATAAAGTCGATCATCGAAATGCGGCCTAGGGTGTCCTGATGCCAGGTGTACTTGTGGACACCCTTGTGTTCGAACATGGTGTTCGTAATGGACAAACTGTGATGAGCACAGAAATCCAATAACTGAACACCACTCGGGTTCAGATCAGCGGGGCCGTTCCTCCCAATCACGCCCCTCCAGGTCTCACTGTCATTACCCACGTGAGCGTTGAAGTCCCCCAGCAGAACAATGGAGTCCCCAGAATGAGTGTTCTCCAGCACTCACTCTAGGGTCCCCAAGAAGGCATGGTACTCTGAACTGCTGTTCGGTGCATAAGCACAAACAACAGTCAGAGCCCTTTCCCCAACCCGAAGGCGCAGGGAAATTACCCTCTCGTCCACTGGGGTAAACCCCAACGTACAGGCGCTAAGCCGGGGGGCTATGAGTAAGCCCACACCTGCCTTACGCCTCTCACCCTGGGCAACTCCAGAGTGAAAGAGCATCCAGCCCCTCTCAAGGAGATTGGTTCCAGAGCCCATACTGTGTGTCGAGGTGAGCCCAACTATATCTAGCCGGTACCTCTCAACCTCGCGCACCAGCTCAGGCTCTTTTCCCACCAGACAGGTTACGTTCCATGTTCCAAAAGCCAGTTTCAGTAACCGAGGATCAGAACGCCAGGGCCCCTGACCCCAACCGCCACCCGATCCACAATACACCAGACCCGGATTACTACCTCTCCCACAGGTGGTGGGCCCATGGGATATATATGGTATCTCTGCAGTAAAAGTGATTGTTTTCCTTATGGAGATCTTGGGGTCTTTAGAGAGTTCAGAGGGACACTTAGAGAGGCCACCTGCTCACTGTCTACTCCAGCATAAGTAGCTGCAATAGCAGTAGACAGGACTACCCTACCCATACAACATTTTAGCTTGAAGTGCTTAACTCTTTTGATTCTCACTATTGGTTGTGACAGTGCACATAAACTAAAATATGGCTGTAGTAGTTCAGTGTTTGAGTGCTATGCTATACTACAATAATATTTTCGTATTTCGTTTCTGCATTAGTTATGTGAAACAGCACCTTGTTCACCCTTATATTACAATATCCTGAAATATTTTTCTGAGATTCACAGGCAAGCGGACATTAGTCGTGCGTACAAACATAAACTATCAAAAGAACACAAAAAGTGTTACCAGATTGTGTTCTTGCTAAATTCTCCAGTAATTCCATTTGCATTATGCTGTACAGTACAACCTTATCACAAGCAAGTAATTTAGTCATGAATAGAAAGGAATAAGAAGCCACAGGCACCCCATGCACACGGACTACATGTAAGTCAAATATTGCAATATAATTTCAAGAAAGCTTTGTGTTTTAACTGCACCAAATGGGGTAGACTGGAACCATGCTTTATATGAACTCATAAATACGAAGAAATACTTAATAAACCTGCTTGTGTACTTTAAATGGGAAACATACAGAGTCCCTCTAAAATGTTTGAATTTTTAGATGATAACGATGATAATAATAATAAATATTTTTAAATTCAGTAAGCTTGCACTGACTTTGTCTCAGTATGTCATTATCATAGTAGCTGAGTTTTATCATTATTGAATTAGACCATAGCAAATCAGAGTGATTTAACGGAACGTTGTCAATTTGTAAAAGTAAACAATCTAAATTCAAATTATTCTAAAGTAAGATTTGGAATTCCACAAGGCTCTATTTTAGGACCATTATTATTTACATTATACATGTTACTGCTAGGCACAGTTATAAGAAACCATGACATTAACTTTCACTGTTACGCAGACGACACACAATTGTATATTTCAGCCAAGCCCGATGACACAAACAGATTAAAGAAAATAGAGGACTGTGTAAAAAGTGAAAGGCTGGATGTTGCGTAACTTCCTCCTTCTAAACAGCAACAAAACAGAGGTCCTGCTTTTAGGTCCAAAAGTGGCAAGAAATAAATCATCAGATTTAATTTTAAATCTCGCTGACTCTCCAATTAAACCTGGTTCAGCAGCAAAAAATCTTGGTGTCATAATTGACCCGGATATATCATTTGATCAACACATAGGTAGTATCACTAGGACAGCTTTTTTACATCTTCGCAATATTGCTAAGATTAGAAATGCCTTATCCCTTCAGGACGCAGAAACATTAGTACATGCCTTTATTACTTCAAGGCTTGACTACTGTCAGGATGCACCAGCAGCAATTTAAGAAAACTTCAACTAGTTCAAAATGCTGCAGCTAGGGTTCTCACTAAAACTAGAAAATTTGAACATATCAGCCCAGTTTTATCATCACTTCATTGGCTGCCTGTTAAATTCCGCATTGACTACAAAATTGTGTTATTAACATATAAAGCTCTACATGGGCTTGCTCCTGAATACCTTCAAGATACTTTTTCCTATTATGAGCCTCCACGTTCACTCAGATCACAGAATACTGGATTTTTAATTGTTCCCAGAATTCAGAAGGCCTCAGCTGGGGGAAGAGCCTTTTCTTATAAAGCCCCCAGACTCTGGAATGATCTTCCAGAAAATGTTCGGGACTCAGACACAGTCGCAATCTTCAAATCTAGGCTAAAAACACATTTGTTTAGTTTATCTTTTGGTAGCTAATACTCCCCCATAGATAAAGGCGGCAGATCCGGGGGGTCCATGGACACAGGGAATTATAGTAAACTGAGACGCTGGTGCTGTCGTCCCGCCGCTTCTCGCGATCACTCAGGTTTGTTGACGGTGGAGCGGAGGGATGCCAGTGTTTCAGGATGCTCCCGTGTCTGTGTCCTCCTGGTTCTCTCCTTTTAGTTAAAGCTGTCATAGTCAGATCTGCCGGAGTCATTAGCCACACTCTGGAAATTTTCATATTTTCTACTTTACAAACACAAAACAGTTCAAAACTAATTCCATCCCTTTACATCTTTCCGAGTAAACGACTGCCCACCTGTCTGTCTGGACACTGATGGATGACTGTCGAGACCCTCCTCCACGCTTCAGACCAGCTGCCCACGCTCCAGCAACCACCAAGTGCCTTGAAGCTGTCCCTACACTGAAGTTCTCATGGACTACTAACTATCATCAGCAGTAGATTGACCAGAGGAGGATGGGTCACCCCTTGTGAGCCTTGGTTCCTCCCAAGGTTTCTTCCTGAGCTGGGGGAGTTTTTCCTTGCCACTGTCGCCCCTGGCTTGCTCACTTGAGGATTTTACATTTGTTTTTACATTTCATGTCAAATCTTTGTCTTACTGGAATTCTGTGAAGCTGCTTTGTGACAACATCAGTTGTGAAAAGCGCTATATAAATAAATTTGATTTGATTATTAGTCATAGTCGACAGGTTCTCTAAGGCTTGTAAATTTGTGGCACTCCCCAAGCTCCCATCAGCCAAGGAAACTGCCAAACTGGTGCTACAGCACATGGTCAAGGTCCATGGGTTCCCCACTGATTTGGTCTTTGATCGGGGGCCCCACTTGATTAGCAGGTTTTGGAAGGCCTTTTGCCAACTACTAGGAGCCTCGGTGAGTCTAATGGCCAAACAGAAAGGGTTAATCAAGACCTAGAACGTACCCTCCAGTGCCTTGTCTCCTCCAATCCGTCTTCCTGGGCTGATCACCTGATCTGGGCGGAGTACGCCCACAATACTTTATGGCACTCTTCCCTGCGTGTGCCAGTTTGGTTATGACCCTCCAATATTTCCAGAGCAGGAGGTTGATGCAGGAGTCCCAGCTGCTGAGCATCGCAGATGCATGGGGCATGGCACAAAGACAGAATTGCCCTCCGGGCCGCCTCAACAGTCCAAAAGAAAGCAGCAGATGAGAAGACATCTTGGGCCCACCTTCCGGCCAGGCCAGCAGGTCTGGTTATCCACCAAAGATTTACCCCTCCATGTTGAATCCCGGAAGCTGGCTCCACGTTATGTGGGTCCTTTCAAGATCCTCCGCAGAGTGAACCCAGTCTCATCGTTTGCTCCTCCCTCATTCCATGAGTATCAACCCCACATTCCATGTTTCACGCTTGAAGCCTGTACTTTGCAGTACCCTTGCCTCTACCTCTAATCCCCCAGCTCCGCGCATGGTAGCTGGTTCACTGGCGTACACTGTCCGACGCATTTTGGATTTGCGTCGGGTCTGAGGCTCCACCCAGTACTTTGTGGACTGGGAGGGAAATGGACCGGAAGAACGCTCATGGGTTCCGGCTCGTCACATCCTGGACCCCGAGCTCATCCGGGACTTCAGACGTGATCATGCTGCGGGTTTGGGAACGTCAGGTGCTGTTCCTAGGAGGGGGGGGGTCCTGTAAGAGGTCTGCCTGGGGCTGGGGCGAGGCTGCCTGCTAAGCCACCCCCAGTCAGAGGGAGACACACTCTTAATTTGGGGCAATTTGTTCCACCTGGGCTACTCCTACTTAAGGAAAGCCAACAAACACCTCAGTGCTCATTCTTGGGTTTCTCTTTTCAGAGTGCCGTGCAAGTCTGGCCGGTAATTTGGTAAAGGCTCTTGAGTTTTCTCCTGGGTCACTCTTCTTCTCCACCAGAGATCTCCCCCTGGTTTTTCTGGTAACACTTTACAATACGGGTGCACAAATAAGCATATATTAATATGTCATGAATGATCTCCTCATAGTATATTAATACATACATTAATGCTTAATATATCAGGAACTAACAAAGGATATACATTAATGACCACTTTACTCATACATAAATTGCCATTAGCAAGGGTAAACATTAAGTATCAACATCTTGTTAATTCAATCTCTTAACATTATGAATTGCCTTATTAACACATTTGTGGGTTAATTTAATTATTTAATTAATTATTGTGGCCAATAACAACCCTAAAGTCAAGTGACTTTATATAAGTAATTACAAAACTCGTAATAAACTCATAATAATCACTTAATCACTGCTTATGTCCCTGCCTATAATTTTGCCTACATCAATGCACAAATATGTAACACACAGTATCCAAATAGATCCAATATGTAAAGGGTGTTAATTAATAAGGCAAGTCATAGTGTTAATTAGGAGATTGAATTAACAAAATGTTGATACTTAATGTTTACCCTTGCTAATGGCGATTTATGTATGAGTAATGTGGTCATTAATGTATATCCTTTGTTAGTTCCTGATATATTAAGCATTAATGTATGTATTAATATACTATGAGGAGATCATTCAAGACGTATTAATATATGCTTATTTGTGCACCCGTATTGTAAAGTGTTTCTCTTGGAATTCAATATTTTCTTTTCTTTACCATTTTTTGGTATAAAAAAATAATTAGAAATAAGTTGTGTTCTATCTTTAATTTCTTTTGTCTCATCTTGTCCCTCCCTTTTGTTTTGGGAAACTCTCTTGCCTTTGTCTTCTTTTGCTCAATTTTGAGCTGATCAGTTTTCCTCCCATGTTTCATTTTGTCTCGGTATTCCTAACATCCAGAGGTGTTGTTTGTGTGTCTCTGCACTTGAGGCCTATTTCTCTAGTGCTCTGTTGGTGGCTTGCCCTGTTTCAATCCACCCCTGGGTGAGCTGCCACATTACATTCAGGTTTATTCAAATAGTAAACATGTCTTATGAATGTAAGACACAGGATTAAGGCGCGATTAATCTATCAGGTAATAGATTAGTAATGTGGAATAAATAATGAATACATCCAGAGTACTATGAAAACCAGAGATGTTAAGATGAAAAATTGTTTTAGAGTTTACCAGTTGACTTTGACTAAGCATTTTCTTCCAAACACTGTCAAAGAATTCTGGATCAGTGTCTTGTTGAAACTGTAGCCTGGGGCCTATTGGAAAAATAAACCGTTCTCTAAAATGCTTGCTTGTAAAGGAAAGCTGCATCCTGCTTCAATGCAATGCAGTGTTTTAACCTTCCCTTTACAGAATATCACACACAAAGGGCTCAATAATATGAGCTCAGTAATAAAAAGGGCTCAGTAATAACACTGTGCTTTAAAGAAATATTTGATTCCAACATTGCTGTCAGTCACCAAAAACAGGATTATGAAATACCAGTGTATAAAATCAAAGTTCTTGTCAGCCTTAAAATATTATTCTGAATAAGTTCTGAGTATTTAAAAAAACAATCACATTTGCTTGATTAAATAAAACTGTCTGATGTAATCCAGTGGTTACCAACTCAGTCTACAGGGATCCCACACAGTCCACATAATTGCACCAACCTAAGTAGGAATGCATAACAATGAAGAGAAAATGTGAATTGCCTGGGGGCCCTTAGGACTGGGTTGGAAATCACTGGATTAGATCAACTGACAATTTAGTTTGAGCAAGCAATTGGTGATTGGTGTGTTAAATACTAATTAACCTACACAATACTACTACGCTAAATGTCATAAAACAACAAATAACTTACTTTTTGGTGTTGGCGGTAATACAGGATCTCCTATATTTGGCTAAGGCAAACTAGATAATGACACCTATCCATATTCACTGAAATGCTCAGCAAAACCAGGGCCCAAGTGTGTCTTTAGGTCTTCCAGAACTTTTGTCTTGATTGTGGTGATGAATGATGTTCCTCATCAAAAATATGTGCAGAGGGAGGAAAGCAGGTTCATATAGTTGTTGCTCTTCATTACTGAGAAAAGCTGCCCTGCTAATTGACTGTTAATTCATCCAGACAGCTCTGGTACCATTTTAATTCTTCACAGGGAATCTTTTGGATCCTTTGTATTTTTTTCATGTAAAGTATCATACAAACTATAGTTGTCACTGCTGCCAGTAATTGGATGACCATTTTGATCTGCTGTACATTTTCTTGGCTGGGGTCTAAAAGTTTTCCCTCATGAGGGCTGAATGGGAGCATTTCAGGCTCTCTAAGATTTGTATGCACTGCCAGCCCACATGCAAAATCATAAATGCACACATTTGGGAAATGTTTCCAAAAGAGCAAAATGTCCACAAAATCTTAAGGACTTTCTGCCCTCAAATTAATCTTCAATAAAAACACCTGAGCACAAGGGCAAATAACTGCAGCCCATCCCCCTGTGGGAAAACAACATATTTAGTAATGAGATATGTACAGTAAAACTATACTTTATGATTAACCCAGTCCTTGGATCTCACACCTTCCCAACATTTAATTAAACCTGTTTTGCTTTTTTTAGGATTACTGGTCATGTCTAATTAATTAACTTAGATACATCAGCCTGCATTTAAACAGAAGAACAAAAAATGTGTGCAAATGAAACTATAATGAACATCTGAGGAAAAAAACAACAGACATCATCACTATTACTTGAGTCAACACCACATTCCTTGCACAGTTTTCGGGTGGCATGAAACTGATATGAGAACGTAGAGTTTTTTTTTTATTAAAATTAAATTAATAAATTAAGTGTGTGTGTGTGTGTGTATATATATATATATATATATATATATATATATATATAAATTATTTCAAAATCATATACATTTGAGATTTCATCTCCCTCAGTTTAGCTGGGTGTCTCGTGGGATGAATTTGTTTATGCAGTTCAGTACATTAGACTTTCAAGTCTGTGGCCCATTCCATGGAGCCCATCTGTGGTAGGATGACTTGATTACAAATGGATTTTGCTTGTCACCTAATGGAAGATAAATGGTTTCATTAACTATAACAGTATATTTGACTGGAGATATATAATGCCCAAAACAAAGCAAAATAGAAACGTGAGATCAGACAGACAAATGATAAAAAGGGACACTAAATATCAAACATCACTGTATTGACCATGAACAGCATTTACTAGGAAAAAAATCCTCTGGCAATTCATTCCAAGCAGACAGAGTCCCAGAATTCCTCCATGTCTACCCTCCCATTATAGTCATCTGGTGGAGTTTCAAGTTCACTGACTTTTTTTCAAGAAACAACAATAAATGCACTTTAAGTATAGGCAGGACTAACTAAAATGTTGGAATTGCAGATATTGCTCCATGAACACATTAATGAATGTGATTTTATTACTGCAATAGACAAAGAATATTTAATTAAAAGAAATTCTTATCTTTGTATTCTAACAATATAATGCATTCAGGGTTTAGTATGGAAACATACTATTCCTCTCAGACAGATGTAACATTTAAAAAAAGACAATCATTTAAATTAAATATTTAGGTTTGGGAATATGAACAAGCCATGACCCTGAAATGGATTAAGTGGCAAAGAAGAAGATGATGATGATGATGATGATGATTAAGAAGAAGAATATGATGAAGAGATTAGTCCAAATATTTCAAAATTTACCTACATAATTTCTGATCAGTGTACATTGAATGCTTAGAATTTGTTGAAGTAAGACATTCATTACTTTGTTTTCATAGATTTATGTTGCATAAAACATAAATAAATCAAAAATGCAAAATTATGCTAGATATCACCTGCCAAACTGAATATTTTTTGTTTTGTGAAAGGTCCATTACAACGACTTGGGGGGGGGGGGGTTGATCACCACAGAACTGGTACTGGTGATTGGTTAGTTCTTCAAAATGAAGGTACCCATGCAATAACCTGTTCTTACTGGGATACTTCTGCCCAGATGTCAGCTCCTATGTCTCAAAAGAAAGGCCCAGAGCTGTGTGTGTCTTAATACATAAATATCATAAACAAATACATCACAATGCATGTAAAGTGTAGTAAGCTACTAGACAAAAAGGGATAAACTACTGTATAACGAATGGTTATTAAACAGTGTGATCATTTGCAGCAGCACCCTTACACCCATATTACAGAACTTGTTTATGGTAGGAAAGAGCTCTTGGACAATTTATCAAGAACAGCTCTCAATACTGCAACTATTCATTCATTCATTATCTGTAACCGCTTATCCAATTCAGGGTCGCGGTGGGTCCAGAGCCTACCAGGAATCATTGTGCGCAAGGCGGGGAATACACCCTGGAGGGGGCGCCAGTCCTTCACAGGGCAACACAGACACACACACACACATTCACTCACACACTCAGACCTACGGACACTTTTGAGTCACCAATCCACCTACCAACGTGTGTTTTTGGACTGTGGGAGGAAACCGGAGCACCCGGAGGAAACCCACACAGACACGGGGAGAACACACCAACTCCTCACAGACAATCACCCGGAGCGGGAATCGAACCCACAACCTCCAGGCCCCTGGAGCTGTGTGACTGCGACACTACCTGCTGTGCCACCGTGCCGCCCATACTGCAACTAGTAATGAGATTTAGTTTTTTTATTTACTTTTTAATCTTTTATTTCTTTCTGTAAACTCTCATGCATATGATATTGCAGTTTTTAATTTAATTTTTGATATTTAATTTTATTCCATGCATAACATATCCAACCTGAAGGCAATTTCGAAGATATAGACAAAAATGCAGTGTGAGAATGGTGTGATCTTTAAAGTTGTGAAGGCCTTTGTCCCATTCCTGGTACCTAATCATTATTCCACATTTGCTGCACCGCTTGCAGTAAGTGGTTAGACCTATGACACAAATGTTTGGTGACAAGCATGTAATAAGGTTACAGATTGTAAAAAGTGGAGGGAACATGAACACTTACCCAGTTACATCTCCACGGTTCTGGAGATTACCAAAATTTGCCCAAGTGAGACATTTCCTGAACACTCTGGGCAAATGTTTTCTCCTGGGAAGAGTAGTTTCACTGTTCAGACTGTAAAACTCTGCAGGCAAGTTTGCTGGAAAGTTTTCTTCAAAAATATGTACTTAATAGTCCTCTGCAAATCATTATCTTGTGGTGGATAAAATGTTTCTTCAGATCTGCAAGAAATTACACCATCTTCTTCCGACATCTCACTACCTCCCTCCTCAGTATCAACAAGTAAAAGTTCCTTGTGTGTCTGAAACAAATGCAATTTGCCAGCACATTTGTGAATGCAGGAGTGTCTGGGTATTGAGCATGGGCAGTGCCATGTGCTATAAACAGCATCACACACTCGCCCAAGCCGGCAATGGTAAGTTAGATTTAGCCCATAGACTGGTATAACTTTTCTTCCTGAAGGACTTCCTACAGATAACTCTGTACTTGATGGAATGCCTTTAGAATTCGCATCTTCTTGTAATTTGATACAGGCCTGTTTTCTTTCTTTTCCAAACCACTTGTTTCTCACAATTTCCATCAGTACATCCTATTTCAAAAACATGGTTGCGCATTAACACAGGAGGGCAGTAGCTTAGTGAATGTATATGATCACAATCAAATGAAATAAAACTGCTTCTTTTCAAATCTTCTGTCACATCCAAAGTGATGCTTGTTTCCTAACAGATTTTTTTGCACATGAACTGGCACACTGTGGCTATTAAATGATTAAAAGACAGCAAAAATCTGCACATTCACATGCCAAGAAGTGTGATGTTATGTCTTTTTTGACATCTGTGTGCCGTCTTCTGATATGCTGTTTAAATTACTTTTATTCAGCTCAAGATGACAAGTTGAGCACTTTTGTAGCGAGAGCAAGGTATTTGAGCCTGGGGCTGTTCTTGACAAATTTGTGCATGTGGAAACTTTGCTGCTCTTGCCTTAGACTGTACTGGACAAATTTGTGAAGGTGGAGGTTGAACTGCTGTTGTCTGTGCCCAAAGAATGAGCCATATTTTTAGGGTAGGTATTGAGGTGGGTAATGACGTTCACAATAGCAGTGATGTAAATGGTCACTGCTTCTAAACCTCAAATTGCACTTATAGATCACAAAATCTGAAAAGAGTCAAATTGATGTAATGCAAAGCCAATGAAAATCCCAAATGCCCCCTAAGGTAAATCTGTAGCAAAGAAAGAATAATTTAGCTATTAATAACTAAAACAATTAAACGTAAATGATACACAAACCAGGCAATGATAATAACCAGATAATGAATGAATGAATTTTTGTAACTATTAAAGATTGAAGAATCAAAGGAAAATATTTAAAAGCAAAATGCATTCTGAATTAACACTGCTGCATCATGAAACCACTGTTGTGTGCAAGACATGTCTAATTAATTATTTAAAATTAAGTGCCAAAAAATGGTTTCCACATATAGACATATCACAGGGTAAATGATTGATTCCATTTGCATTTCTTACTCTTTCATTTTAACTCCTTTAACTTCAATACATGTGGCCGTGGCGGCACGATGGCGCAGCAGGTAGTGTCACAGTCACACTCCAAGGACCTTGAGGTTGTGGGCTCGAGTTCTGCTCCGGGTGACTGTCTGTGATGAGTTTGGTGTGTTCTCCCTGTGTCCACGTGGGTTTCCTCCGGGTGATCCAGTTTCCTCCCACAGTCCAAAAACACACATTGGTAGGTGGATTGGTGACTCAAAAGTGTCTGTAGGTGTGAGTGAATGTGTGAGTATGTGTGTTGCCCTGTGAAGGACTGGCGCCCCCCCCAGGGTGAATTCCCACCTTGCGCCCAATGATTCCAGGTAGGCTCTGGACCCACCGCGACCCTGAACTGGATAAGCGATAACAGATAATGAAAGAATAACATGTGGCCGGTAGGTCTGGTTACTGTACATCTTCAAAATATAATTACTAATGTTAGAAATATATACAAAAAAATAACAGGAAAAATAACATATATGACAGTATTTTAGGGCCACACAAATCAATATTTTATGAAGATTTAATATCAGCACCTTTCACCAGTGCTTCACAATGTTCCATGTAAAACATAGACACACAAGCAGAACATGATGCTATCAGGTAGTCCACAGTGACTCTCAGTTCACATTGATTTATGGAGAAACAATGTGTGATGTATGATAAAGAGAATTAAAAAAATAAATAACATCAGCATTGTCAGTATAAACTGAAGACATATATTTACCTTGCATGACAGCAAGGCTGTGGCTATCTCGGTTTACCTTGTGTTAGAACACCTGAGACTATCCCTTGAAATCAATTATAATCACAGCAGGAAACACAAAAACATATACAATTGTTTTTGTACTCTATATTCAATAACTGTTAAATTTGACAGAGTGCTGTGGCAATGTGGTTGGAGGAGTAAATCTATCCATTTCTGATGGATAGGAAACCCAGGAGAGAGGCAAAAAAGGCAAACACATCATAGTTTTACCATTGGAGATGCCACAACATTAGTTTATTTACCAGCTTCATTCATGAATATTAATTTCCACCTTAAGACTAGAACCACCAAGTGTAGCAGAGTAACAGTATTCGAGTTGGTTATGCTTAATGGTGATTATCACTTATGATAATTATTATTATTATTACTGACTTAAATGACAAAAATATTAAAAATTAATTAGAGGGGGAAATACTGTCACCGCTAGGTGAGTTCTCAGGATTTTCAGACTCTTAAGGAACAAACTCCACACACTGTATTATTTCAAATAATGGAAACACTTTATTAAAAGGAAAGATAATAGGTTGATAAACATAGCACAATCATCAAAATCTCACGGAATCAACGCAGGTGAAACCAGTTCGAATTTAGTAATTGGCTATATGACTTGTGAGTGAGGTGTTGCTAAATGATTTAATTAGGGTATAATTTTACCAAGATATTTAATTCGATCTCAGCTCTGAAAATGAGGAATTTAGCTTACTTTATTTTCTTTTGGTTATGATCACAGCCGATGGTTCCAGCAGATTTTTGCTCTGTTCTTCCGGTGTTTGACTTGTCATGGCTGAAGTTAGGCTGATTAGTGGGGAGAGTCCCTCCAGGATGAGTCAGCCACTTTCGGCATCCTTTAGACGGTGTGACGTCAGTCGGGGATTCCCTTCACAGAGAGCTGCTGACCTGGCTGGATTTCCCGGAGTGATATTCTTTTTCCAGATGAAAGGACGTCAGAATATGTTTGCTGTTTTCCTCCGATCTTCAGAAGCTGTTTTACAAATTAATTAGCTTATTTTACGATTTCAACGGTGGCCCTTATTCTGGCCAAAATAAGTTTCACCTGCTTTGAAGTTGTGTGAAGTCCTTTTCTTTAAGAGTCTTTGAAGAGTCGGCTTGTCGGCGTAGAGAGAAGACAAAAGAGCGTAAGAAGCGTACGAGAGCTGTACGAGAGGAGATCAAAAAGTGTGGAAAAGCTGTTCAGAGTGAGTTAAGAGATTTAAGAGAGTTCGCTTTTCATAGGAGGCGCGGTCACGCCCATTTGGGAGGTCTCCTTCTCTGATTGGTTCCTGGGTCTGAGGTTCACGTGACCTTTCACGGTTTCACAGTCCTCTCCAGTTTCGCATCTCTGAAAATTCACATTTTTCCTGGACAGATACATAAACTTAATTGAATCAAAATACTTCATACATACTTGAATATAGCATAATGAGTGTACTGGATTACTTTTATCAAACATATATATATGAGTACATTACCAACTATTCTAGATGTTAGAAATTAATTCGTCTTTCTAAATGGAGACAGGAATTTTTCCCTCGTGATTGAAACAGTAATTCACATCACTCGGTAAGTTAGTAGACAGTCACCAGAGAATAACAGAGGATAACATTAATACACATGTTTATAAACAGTGGCCCATATGCGTCCGTTATGTGTTTAGAGGGAGATAGGGCGAAAAGTGATTTCGCAAATGTCCTCTTGGGGGCACTGTTTGTCTGGTTTGAACTAGGGTTGCGCGAGGTCACCACAAGGCAGTCCTGGGTCATCTGTTAATTTTTGTGATTTGTGATAAGGGGTCGCCATCCCGACGCTGATGGCAATAAAGCTGGGGTTCTTTAATCCTGGTCTCTAAGGCTCTGATTGATCTTTTAGGCTTAATGGGGTCATAAACTTTGGGGTTTCCACTTTACATTCCAGAAGAAAAAGGGGGTCACTGAAAAGTGTTCTGCTTAGCCTTTGTTGTCAGACATAGGTGTGTGCGTGAGTTTGGGAGGGGGGGGGGGGGGGTGCAGAGTGCAGAGTCTTTCAACACACACACGCTCTGTGGAATGTAGGTCCTGTCCCAAACTTATCATCAGAGTGGAGAGTCAGAGTCTTAATTTTTAATTTCTTGATCTGGGTCCATACTCCACTACACAAGAAACACTGGTTTGACTGCTATGCTAAGCGCAGTGCTGACCTCCCTCCTGCACCAAAACCAGCACACCTCTCAGAGTCATGTCAGTCGATCATAGTGGTCAGATACACCCTGGGCTCTCAGCGCTTCTAGGGTCAAAAGTGTTGCTTATGTTATCTTCCGTATAGATTGTTTCCCCTTCCACCTTAGATGTCATTTGAGGCAGACATTTCCTCATTATTCTCAGTGTTCTTATGCAAAGGTGACACATGGTAAATAGTCTTTTTCTACATATCTTATTTTACAGCTGTTTATATGTGCATTTGTGAACGCCCACTGAAGACCCATCTATTTGTGACCCACTTAGGTGAGCACTCATCTAAGTGCTCATTGTAACAGACTGTTTTTGCACTTATGTTGCGTTTAAATCCTTTATTAACTTCTTTCTAGTTACAAGCACTGGCTAGTTTTCCCTTCTAGGTTTGAGCACTGACTAGATTGTATTGTGTATTGCACTTACTATGTTTTGTTCTTTCTAGGAATCAGCACTGGCCCTTGTTCTGACCAGCGTCTGAGCTCAGAGGGAATTTGAACACTAACCTATTTGTTCTAGCTAGGATACATATTCTGTGTGAACACTAAGCACTTTTGTTAGTCACTTTGGATGAGCGTCTGCTAAATGCTGTAAATGTAAATGTATTCACTGTTTTACCACAGAAACTCATTTGTAACTCATTATTTAGTTTTGTAGCACTTTGGGTCTGTGTTTCCTTTCATGCAGTTTGTGGTCTCCACTTTAAGTAATCTGAAACAGCAAATATAAGTCAATATTACCTGGAATAGCACAATATCCTCATTTCAGTACTTTCTTTTCAAAGTTTGAGGGTCTCTTTGCTGTCCAAACACCTACAGATTCTGATTCCCTGCTTTGAGCAGAGAGAGAAGCTGGCATATTAGACCGAGACCATTTGTATTTTAAGCCACTTCCTGACACTGGGGTTTCATAAGCACATTAGACCAGTATCTAGATAAACAGTAGCAAATGGTGAGGAAACATCCTCAGAATAGTATAAAATTTGTTTTTTAATTAATAAAAATGTTCAATATTGCCTTTAAGCAAAGGAATACCTTGCACCCTGCAAAACCTGAACTCAAAATAAACTCAACAGAAAACCATCAACTCCCAAGAGTTGGTATGTGAGTCAGACTTGCTTGACATCATGGACTGATGTCCACCAATTGAGGAACATGAAGAAACCTGTGGAGCAAGGGAAATCCATGCACTCTGTTTAAACTGAGCAACTCCAATCCAGACGTCCCCTTAAGACCATGCTGTACTAAAGCAAGGGTGTGTTGCAAGCCTTGCAGGACAAGAACTTGCACACGTCGGTCGACGATGCCTTGATGATGGTCTCTTGAGATTGAGTATGTAGGTTTCGGCAGGGGCAAAGTGTTACTTTGCTTAAGGTAAATGCTGCCGTTGCAGTCACTTTAGTGGAGTTGGAGCTGTACAGCTTCCACAGGGTGCAAGTTTTTTCAGTTATTTCTTCCTGCATTTATCAAGAATCACTGTTTCATTTCCAGAATGTTTGGTCTGTTTCAGAATGGTGTGCTTGTAAAGGTTTTTTACATGTTTGCAGTAGTTCTTTAGGGTGTTTGTCATAATAAATTATAGTAATTTATGGTTAAATCGATAAATAAATAAATAAACTATTCACACTGGTCAAGTCACTGGTAAAATTAATTAATTAATTCAATCATTCATTATCTTTAACCACTTATCCAGTTCAGGGTCGCAGTGGGTCCAGAGCCTACCTGGAATCATTGGGTGCAAGGCAGGAATACACCTTGGAGGGGGTGCCAGTCCTTCACAGGGCAACACACACACACACACACACACACACACACATTCACTTTTTGAGTCGCTAATCCACCTACCAACATGTGTTTTTGGACTGTGGGAGGAAACCAGAGCACCCGGAGGAAACCCACACGAACACGGGGAGAACACACCAACTCCTCACAGACAGTCACCCAGAGCCTGAATTGAACCCACAACCTCCAGGCCCCTGGACCTGTGTGACTGCGACACTACCTGCTGCACCACCGTGCTGCCCACTGGTAAAATTGATATTGATAAACACATTTATATCTCAAGCAAACCACTCTCATACCACCAGGACAGGCTTGGACATTACTTGGGGGCAAGATGGGGACATTCTCAATTTTGCATGCATCCACATGAACAAGTGTGTGTGTGTGTGTGTGTGTGTGTGTCTTTGTCCCAGGCAAACAGGGTGAAGATTCTTCACATACCTTCACCTCTGTGTTACCAAGAGCCCCCTTTTTTCTCCCCCAAGTGGGCATTTGTATTATCCACAAGGGGGAGTTCTGTGGATATATATATTATATTATATATTAATATATATAATTTTTAAACTGTGCTCCCACAATTTGAGTGTATATATATATATATATATATATATATATATATATATATATATATATATATATATATATATATATATTTATATATATCACCTATATATTCACATATCACATGGAAATGCAAATGCATCTGCATTTTTACCAGAGCACTGAGTAAACTTCACTCTACACACCTGACATCAGCTATGAATTCAGATAATGGCCAACACACAGGTAGGTGAGGACTTGGAGGAATATTTCACAGCTTTGTGTGGGAAAGGATATATATATTTTCATACAGATATAGGGTGTGAAACTGCTGGCTGCAGACTGGGGTTATTTTTCTTAGAGAGAGTCTGTCGGGGTCAACGTATTATCAAGTCAAAAACACATAGTTTGTCTTTTCTCATTATCCACATTTTCTCCCATGTTTTCCACAGTCATATCTAAATATATTGACCACCTACTTGTTGCTACACTCTGTGCCAATTCTTTCAGATTCACTAACATTAGCACGTTGTAATCCAACATTTACCTACTGCAGTCCATTTGTTGCTCTGCATACATTGTTTGCCCCATTCCACCCTGTTCCCCAATGGCCATGACCCCCACATGACCACTGCACTGTGCTGCAGTGACACTCTGTAGTGACACTAACACCAACTAGTGTGTTTGTGTGTGTTGCATTGGTAAAAGTTGTTCAGACAGAGCAGTGCTTCTGTGGATTTTGAATACTGTGTCTGCTCACTGTCCACTCTGTTAGACATATCTATGTTGTTGGCCCACCTTGTAGATGTAAAGTCAGAGAATGTAGCTGATCTGTTGCTGCACAAAGAATAATCTACCATACAAATCATACTCGCCCTGTTAGGGTTCGTAGAGGTTCTGACCATTGAAGAACCGGGTCAAAGGGTGCAAACAAGTACGCAGTGCATAAGACAAACTACAGCCTGTAATTATAAAACTACAAAGTGCTCCTGTATGGACAAGGGATCTTAGGAAATGGACAGTGAGTGTAGAAAAAAGGAGGTGGTCATAATATGACTGTATTTCATAACACTGAGTACAAAAACATATTTAAACAACAGACAAAAAAAGTTAATTTACAATTTTTATTTTTTATGTAAGTCGCAGAGACAAAAACAGCTACACGTGTGAGATAGGTTGCTTGCCTCAACTATGTAGCTGTTTTGTCATATTTTTTATTTAAAAATTCAGTTTGTTGTTTAATTTACAATATTAGAAGTGTGTAACCAGCTTTCCTTATCAGAATATAATGCAAAATATAAGTCAATATTTTTAAATCACTTCAAATCATACCATATGTTTTTGTTTCAGGACGACTGGAAGAGAAATGGAAAGAGATTCATCTGTCTGACCTAAATGGTGCTTGACGGCTGTTTCTACAGCTATCTGACAAACATGTCCTGCACACCACAGGAGGCCACACCCACATGTACAAGATCAGGACGTTTGTTGATTCTAACATAACCATGTTATCCCCTTCACTGATTTTTCCATGTCAGATTATAGTCTGTCATGATTTATGACATTTCATTTGCCAATAGAATGCTTCTGGCACAGGAGCTTTTATAAGTAAGCTCAGCAACACCCCTCACCCCACCTACCCGTCCAAAACACAAACAAGCACACACACTCAGTAGACAAAGAGATCTGGGGTGAATATAATCTATGACTGTCTAAAATATAATTACAAGTGTAATGTAAGTTTCACTCTATGAGCAAATGAATCAAGTTTTCCATGCTATTTTATCTGTTATCTATCTATCACTTTCTCTCTCTCTCTCTCTCTGTATATATATCAAATCAAATCAAATTTATTTGTATAGCGCCTTTTACAACTGACGTTGTCACAAAGCAGCTTCACAGTTTCAAAACAGAACATTTAAATCAAAGCCCAATGCAAGCAAGCCGAAGGCGACAGTGGCAAGGAAAAACTCCCTCGAGGCTGGAGGAAGAAACCTTGGGAGGAACCAAGACTCACAAAGGGGACCCATCCTCCTCTGATCAAACTATAGATTGAATTTTAAATGATCACCAATGAAGTGTCATTATGCTACATAATAATAATAATAATAAGGTGAGCAGCTGGTCTGGTCTGCAGGAGAATCCAGCAAACAATCTTCCATCAGTGGGCCACCATTCTCTCAGAAAACAGTAAAACAGTAAAGGGAAGCAGTTAGTTTAGTTGAGTGCAGCAGAGAATAGGAGCATGTGAATATTTTCTTTAGTGTATTGACGGATCTGACTGTAACAGACTGGGAGTAGGGAAACCAGAAGGAGCTCAGGCAAAGACATCCTTTCGTTTCAAGCAAGAGAAATTGTGAGCACATCATCCAGGTTTACCCTGATTCTCCATGTCCATGAGTTCCTGAAATGACAACCTTAAACTAGACAGAGGTTAGTTGCCAAAAGCTAAACTGAACAAGTGTGTTTTGAGCCTAGACTTAAACATAGTGACTGTGTCTGCGTCCCGAACACTAGCTGGAAGATTGTTCCAGAGCTGAGGGGCTTTGTAGGAGAAGGCTTTCCCCCCCGCTGAAGTCTTATGAGCTGTTCTTGTAATGTTACCTATATGCTGATCAAATGATAGATCTGAATCAATTATAACACCCAGATTTTTAGCTGATGAGCTCGGGAGAACAGGGAAGTCAAAATTATGTATTAAGTCTGATACCTTATTTATAGCAGGTTTTGGACCTAGAAGGAGAACCTCGGTTTTGTCGCTGTTTAGCAGAAGGAAATTGTATGACATCCAATGCTTCACTTCTTTAACACAGTCCTCCATTTTCTTTAGTGTAGGTTTGTCATCTGGTTTGGCTGATATGTATAACTGTGTGTCATCTGCATAACTGTGGAAGGTAATGCCATGCCTGCTAATAACTCTGCCCAGTGGCAGCATGTATAATATGAATAGTAAAGGTCCTAAAATGGAGCCTTGGGGAACTCCAAATCTCATTTTTGTATGAGTAGAAGAAACATTATTTACGTTTACAAACTGATAGCGATCTGTGAGGTAAGACTTAAACCATGATAGGGCTGTTCCTGTTATTCCAACCATGTTTTTTAATCTTTCTAGCAGAATAGTATGATCAATTGTATCGAAAGCTGCACTGAGGTCTAGTAGAACTAGCATGGATACGCAGCCTCGATTAGAGGCGAGAAGAAGGTCGTTTGTTATCTTCACTAAAGCTGTTTCGGTGCTATGGTGTGGCCTAAAATCAGATTGAAATTTTTCATATATGTTATTCTTATGCAAGTATGACCTAAGTTGTTGGGCCACAATTTTTCTAAGATCTTAGATATGAAGGGAAGGTTAGAGATGGGTCTGTAATTGGATAGTACACTAGAATCAAGATTCGGTTTTTTGATCAGGGGTTTAATAACTGCTAGTTTAAATGCTTTGGGTATGTGACCTAGTCTAAGGGACGAATTTATGATTGTTAAAATGGGATTGATTATGACTGGTAATACTTCTTTAAATAGTTTTGTTGGTATTGCATCAAGTGTGCAGGTCGTACCTGTAACTGTAGATGATTTTCTCCAGTTCTAGCTGTGGTAGTGGGTCAAAGTCCTCTAGTCTTTCTTCTATGTTTTGTTCTATATCATCCACACCAGATGACAGACAGGCTGGATTTAGTAATATGGTTTTTATTGTTTGTCTAATATTTTCAATCTTATTGTTAAAAACGTCTATAAAAGCATTGCTGGTGTGAATGGCTGGGATCTGTGGATCAGTAGCCGCCCGATTTGTTTGTAAGTTTAGAGATTACATTAAAGAGTGCTCTAGGATTGTGTTTATTATTTTCAATCAGTGAGGACAGATGTGCTGAACGTGCATTGACGAGTGCCCTTCTATATTGGATAAGGGTGTCTTTCCAGGCACAGTGAAATACTTCCAGTTTAGTCGACTGCCATTTCCGCTCTAATTTCCTTACGGTTTGTTTTAGGGTGAGTGTTTCTTCATTATACCAGGGAGCGAGTTTTTTCTGTTGTAGCTTTTTACGCTTAAGCGGTGCTACACTATCTAAAGTTGATCGAAGAGTGTTATCTAAGTAGTCCGTAAGTCTGTCCAGCTCCACTGGGTCTGCTGGACTACTGACTGAGGTCAATAAATCAGTGATGTTTTCAGTAAGTTTAGGGGCTGTAGATGGGGTTAGTGAGCGCTTTAGATAATAATGTGGGCATGTACATTTTTTAATATCTAAACTCAGTTCATATGAAATTAGGTAGTGGTCTGAGACCGTGGAAGACTGAGGGAGAATATTTAGGTTTTTTTAAGTTCGTGCCCAGGGTCAAAACCAAGTCTAGTGTGTGATTACAATAATGAGTAGGACCTGATACATTTTGTGTGAAACCAACAGAATCTATGATTGATGTGAACGCCTTTTTTAGGGGATCATCACTTTTCTCAAAATGAATGTTAAAGTCTCCTACAATTATTAACTTATCACATGACACTGCTAAATTAGCAGCTAGTTCACCAAATTCTTTTATAAATTCTGAATAGGGCCCTGGTGGTCTATAAATGTTTAATAAGGAGATAGTGTTCTTATTTGTGGCGGGGTTAATTATGTTAATGTACATAATTTCGAAGGAAGTACAGTTGCAACCATGTTTTTGGTTAATAATTAAATCATCATCATCATCATCATCATTTTCTTCTCCGCTTCTCCATTTCAGGGTCGCGGTGTAATAATTAAATTATTTTTGTAAATTATACATAATCCACCCCCTTTGCCTGTCAGTCTGGGGCTGTGTACATATTTATAGCCTGTAGGAGTGGCTTGATTTAGTTTCACTAAGGCATAAAACATCAAGTTTCTGATCCATTATTATTTCATGTATAATGACTGCTTTAGAGTTAAGTGCTCTTATATTGAGTAGGCCAAACTTTAGGTCTGTGGGGATGATACTACCCTCTGTTTCTGATGGTTTAATAGTGATTAGGCTATTGGGGCACGCTGTTTGATATTTTCTGGGTTTAAGTTTGATTCGGGGGACAGACACAGTCTTGATACTGTAACAAATTTTTATATTTCTTAAAGCAAGCTTTGTAGATATACCCTTACTATGGGCAAACAAATGGCCATTATCTGTAAGTGTATCCTTAAAATCACTTACCTTTTCGCTGTGTAATCTACTTGCCTGGTTTGTGCTGGTGGATGCGGTTAGTCAAGCCTGGCGAAGAACATCCTCGATGTTCCCAGAGAGAACTGCAGAACCTAGACAACTAGGGTGAAGCCCATCCCGGCGGTAGAGGGCAGGACGTTCCCGAAAACACTCCCAGTGGTCGACGTAGTCCACGCCGACAGTGCCACACCAAACCCGGAGCCAGGAGTGGAGTGCGAAGAGCCTGCTGTATGCCTCACATCCTCGTCTGTAGGTGGGTAGGGGGCCGGAGACGATGATCCTGGCGTCCGTCTTCTTCCGAGCGGTATCCAGAAGCAAACGGTAGTGCTCCTTCAGGACCTCGCTGCGGCGGGCGGAAGTGTCGTTCGTCCCCACGTGGAGAACGACGGTGCCGAGATCCTCACGCTGCCACAGCGCAGAGGGAAGTCGCCTGGCAACATCCAGGACACGAGCACCTGGAAGACAGGACACAGTAGCGTTACTCTTTGTGCCTGAGACTCTTAAATGTCTGTCTATAGAGTCGCCGATGATAAGAACACCGACCTGTTTAGTCCTCGGTGCCGGTTCCTGTGCAGGTGAGGGCCAGGAGCTGAGCACCTCAAACCGGTTAGTAGAGGTGAAGACTGGCTGCGGTAGAGGGGGAGACGACCTCGGCTTCCCACGCCCACGCTGACGCTCCCAGCTCGGGGCTGGAGTGAAGATGGCCGTCCCGGGGAGCCGTCGCGACAGAGGAGCTGGCGTGCCGACGGCCGCGTAGGAGGCATTGCGGGTGGCCTCAAGCCTCGTCTTCTCCCGCTGGAGCTGTTATTTGGTTCTTGGGAGCTCACCTTGGCTGTTCCATTTTCTTCCTCATGAACTGTGGCTGCTTCGTTCATTTATTCATTCATCCATTATCTGTAACTGCTTATCCAGTTCAGGGTCGCGGTGGGTCCAGAGCCTACCTGGAATCATTGGGCGCAAGGTGAAAACACACCCTGGAGGGGGCGCCAGTCCTTCACACACCCACTATATTCATTCACAAACTCACACATACGGACACTTTTGAGTCACCAATCCACCTACCAGCATGTGTTTTTGGACCTTGGGTGGAAACCGAAGCATCCGGAGGAAACCCACGAGAACACACCAAATACCTCACAGACACCCAGAGTGGGACTTGAACCCACAACCTTCAGGTTCCTGGAGCTGTGTAACTGCGACACTGTGGCTGCTTGTGGAACAAAACTGTGCATTATATTATTATACAAGTTGCTGGGATAAGGTTAACTCCCTTCGGTTATGACAGCAGAAACACTGCCTGTTGCCTGTTATACTAAAAATATGGTTGCTGGAGTGGAATTCCTGTGCTTTCAGCTATCAATTTGTCCTTTATATAGATATCTAATCTAAATACAGATATCTTACATGTTTGAAAGTCTGATTTTGGTTTCATTTTAACCAAATCCCTACCGCTAACAACTCCCAAGTCAACAACACAGAAAATACAGGTGCAGGAGAGTCAAATCACTTTTGCTTTTGAGGGGTGGTGGCTTGATGGAGTGTGGAGAAATCAGAGAAAGCAACATGAAGGTAAACATTTACTGTCTCTAACCACTTATTCAGTTCAGGATCGCAGTGGGTCCAGAGCCTACCCAGAATCACAAGGCAGGAACACACCTGGAAGGGGTACCAGTCCTTCACAAGGCAACACACACTTACTCTTTCACTCACACCTATGGACATTTTAGACTAACCCATCCACTTACCAACATATGTTTTTGGACTATGGGAGAAAAACTGAGCACCCAGAGGAAATATATGTGGCCATGGGTAGAATACACAAAACTCCTCACAGACAATCACCCAGAGTGATGGTAACTGCTAGAAAAGATGCTGTCTGCTAGCATTTATTTCTACAATAACAGAGCATAAAAACATAAATACATTTCTTTTTGAGGTGATTGAAGGACCTATATGCATGTCCTCTAGGTCCTCCACTGATACACCAAACAGGAGCATTGATTCAGTTTCAAATAAATCATCCTTCATAAAAGTTTAACCTTAAAAATAGGAAACAAACCATCTTTTAGAGTCCAAAAATGAGATGATTCCGTATTTTACAGGGCAGTTTATATTTGGGGGTGAGGCTGAGGGCTAATTATATTTTGTGGGTGTGTGTGCATTGTGGGGAGGTGGGGTTTGGCCTTGGTCTAAGAACACCACTCAAAACTTGTACAGCCTATTATTGCTAGGAATGCATTTGCAACAAGTCAGTTTTACAGAGAGATTATCATAGGAATCAGCCAGTCCAAGGCAAAATTGTGTTTAGTGAGACCAATATTGTTCTAGTAGGTCAAGTAAATATGTCTCCTGTGTGAATTGCAAATGTATGTTTTATAGATGGCAGTCTTTCCACTGCGTCACCATGAAGACTGTGCCTGTCTGATGTGGTTATGTTGTCTGGATTGGTCAGATGATCAAACAGAGATGATGTCATCAACACTTCTTGAGGCCCAGGTACTGGAATGTTGTTGACTCAGGCAGAGAATTATGGGTAGTGTGCACGAAGAGACTTTAAGGAGTGAGAGCCCTGCCAACTACCTCACAAAGTCACAATAAACACAACTAAACACACATCTCACTCACCCACATCTGTAAACACCGCACACACAAATAAAGGACCATTACAGCCAATGTCAATTTGAAATGACTGTCTAAATTTGCACAAAAATGAGTGTGAAATAGATTATCTGATATTCTAAAAGAAAATTCACAGATTCAATGAACATGAAACACAGATTACTGCACAGCCACAGATAGAAGGATAAATGAACAACATGACAGAAAAGTGTGTAATGTGTGTCTAAAGGAGGAGCAAAGTAGCACTGCATTGTGAACTGCATTAGTTCAGCATTCACTGTACACATACACACAAACTGCCTCTTTGTGATTTCAGAAATAGTGTATTTACAAGATTTGTCACTTAAACAACAAAGACACAGTTTCCATAAAAACCTGCTGACTTAAAATCACACCAACTCACTTCCATATAAATGCATGAGCAAAACTTAGCTTAAGTGTTCTTGATTGATTAATATGATTAATTTAAAAACACAAAATTAGTTTTCAATTATCACAAGATCATTTCCTTTGGTTTATTATTTTCCTGCCAAAATGCAGTCATCAGAAATTTTGGTAGTAAATGAGATAAGATAAAATTAAATAACAAATAAATTACAATTATATTGATATTTTAGAGAAATATATTGCAGTTAAGGAAGTGATCTACTGTAGATTAAATACTAATAAGTAAAAAGGTGTTGAAAGGAAAATATTGGCACTATTACATTTACTGGCTAATTTACTGGTATAATATGTATGCCATATTCCAACTTTTTTATGTAAAGTCAACACTTCAAAGCTAATATACGTTATATATATTAGTATGTTTTATGGACCAAATCATCTTCTACAAACTACAGCCATCTTTTATAGTGACTGTTGCAGGGTTAGACAAGATTTTCAGAACAGTGGGAAAAATTCCATTCATTCTAATAAGAAAGTGAAAAATTTAATTGAGTTTCTGCTAAATTTTAGGGCGGCACGGTGGCGCAGCAGGTACTGTCACAGTCACACAGCTCCTGGAGGTTGTAGGTTCGATTCCCGCTCCGGGTGACTGTCTGTGAGGAGTTTGGTGTGTTCTCCCCGTGTCCATGTGGGATTCCTCCGGGTGCTCCGGTTTCCTCCCAAAGTCCAAAAACACATGTTGGTAGGTGGATTGGCGACTCAAAAAGTGTCCATAGGTGTGAGTGAATGTGTGTGTGTCTGTGTTGCCCTGTGAAGGACTGGCGCCCCCTCCAAGGTGTATTCCCGCCTTGCGCCCAATGATTCCAGATAGGCTCTGGACCCACCGAATTGGATAAGCGGTTACAGATAATGAATGAATGAATGAATGAATGCTAAATTTTAGTATACAGTTAAAAATGCTATCCTACTAATGCTGCATAGTTCACATGACATTAGCTTAATTGCACAACTCAAAAAGCTACATCCACTCTATCTGAACAAGGAGACTTTTCAAACACATACAAAATAATATTCATTTTAGCTGAATATTTCACAATAAAATCAGGTATATAGACAAAAAAACACAACTGTTATTTGCTACAGGGTGTGACTACATTCTTTTGTAAAGCTAGTCCAACCTCACAGCAGTAGTCCTACGATTTAGTTTTTCTAAGTCTTACTATGTTCAGTATAGAGTATACAGTATTTATAAATTAAAAGTCTAAATTTTTACTTACAAAAGCAAAGAAACTAATCCCTGTGTATGTAAGACTATTTAAATGGCAACTGGGACCCCTAAATCATCAGAGTGACAGGTTTAAATCTGTATAATGGTGGCTTTATTATGGTTTTATTGGTGTTTTATTATACGGCCACTGAGCAATCTCCAAAAATGAGAGACCAGAAAAGTAGAACCATGGGGGGCCAGACCACACACACAGAGAGACAATGTATGCACACATCTTAGTGATTGAGGCCAAAGAAAGAGATTTAAGTAAATGTTTCAGAATAATCAACAAAGCTGTGATCTACCACTCAGTGTGTTTGTACATGTGTGGGCATCAGTGTGTATATTTAGAAAAGTAAAAATCTGAGCTGCAGAATGATGTGAGCTGTACTCCCTAATGGGGTCATTCACTGTCCCAGGACAGGTTCCCATGGTGATGAACGGTTGCCAGATTGTATTCTCTCTGCATTCCCAGGCTGCTGTATGTAAAAGGGAGCAGCTGTTAGAATTAACCTTTTGCAGAATTTTACAGCCACTATTGACAACACAGTGCCTGAGTCTCTGCACCCCCAACAACCAAACTGACCCCTGCCAATTTGACATAACCAACCATAAAATGTACAAATGTTTACAGGATGGTCAGATTCCTTGCCATGCTGTATCCATAATTTAAGCATAGAATTAATATGATTATAAAAATATATGTTCTAACCAATACTGTCTATTTTTTACTTATATTCATTGCCCCAATATTAAAAATAGTTTTTCCAGAATTTTTGTTCCCTTTTTTTTACCATTGCTTGGTGATTAAGATCAATTGAGTCCATGACAGGAGAAACAAACATCAAGTATAATGCCATTAAAATTGTTAATCATTTATGGTCAGAGTTTAGACTTTTGAGAAATGTGGTCCTTCGTTCCCTCTCTGTCAGACCCTCTGTTTCACTCCCTTATGGCCAAACAAAGAAACAGATGCTGAGCCTGGTGTGTTTGAGGGACAAACATACTCACAGCTAATTGAGTGTGGTGTGTGTGTGTGAGAATGTGCATGTCGGCAAGGGAGAGTATGTGTGAGTTTGTGCATTTGGGGGGGAAGGTCTTCTGTTGGACAATATCACTCTGCTGTAAAACTATTACAGCAGCCCCCTTTGATCAGTGGCTTTGTTTTGTAAGAATATATAATGAATATTTATTCATTTATATCTGGATTAATTTATATCTGTAAAAATTGCAATGAATCTGAAACTGTTAAAATGTCTAATTAATCTTTAATTAATTTATGACAAGTTGTAGTTGTAAATATTTGTAACTGTTACACTGTAGAAAATATATTCAAAATATTTAAGCAATATAACACAATGTAATTAACTGATCATTCATTTGTAACAATGCACAATCCTAACCTACAACAAATACATTTGTAATGCATTTTTTACATTTATTTTCATTTATTTTCTTCAAAGTGGAGTCAATTGTTAATAGATTTGAAAAAATAAAGTGTTGTGAATTTTCCATTCATTTTAAACAAAATGGAATGTATCTTACAGCTGTAGTGTGGGTTATTTTTAGAATTTCTCACAGTGCATTCTTACCTTTTTGGGCACTAAGATGAAAGTGATTAAGGTGAAACAGCAGAAACCTCCACCTGGAAGACAGAAAAACACTCTTTCACATTTGTTATTTAATGAATGCCTCATCTCACTCACTAATGCTGCCATTATTGAATCAGATGCTCTCACCCACTCTGCAAACCACAAACATCTAACAATTAGGTCTCAGCTAAGAGAGGCAACTGGTTGTAAATTCAATGGAAACTCTACTCATCTGGTCTTGGTCAGCTAGTGTTCCATTTTATCACTACTGAGCATCTTTCTACCTAACAATTAGGATATAAAATGCTAATATCCCACTGATACGTTATTTGCATGTGTATGGGTTTGGCAAGTAATAATGTGTAAAGGCTGGCACATTATACTGACTCTTCAAAATCTGTGATTTCTAGCATTCTGATAAAAACAGGACACTGATCCATCCAGGCACAGACATAGGCAACCAGATCCATCAACATATTGTCAAATAATCATGTGCTTAACTTTTCTCTGAATTAAATAACAGCTTTGTGACTTGCATACTTTGCACACCACTTAAAGGATCATGAACAAAATGTTTAGTTTCTTTGTGACTTAATTAACTTAATATCTGCAGACGTTGATTTTTGTATACAGTGTGTACATTTACTTTTGACGTTCTTGTATTGCATGAAAAGTTCAACTGTTTAGCAATCCAGTGAAATTCTGTACAAAACATTAAGATTAAAGTTAAGATTAGGATTAATGTAAGTGTTCAGATCATGTGTTGAGGCTATGTTTAGCATTTTAATATGTGTTAGGTTAACACTTAATAAATAAATGTTGCACTGAAAACAAGGAAACATGGGCATCTGCAAAGCATTTAAAGTGGTGAAGCTTACGTAATATTTCCTTGCTAATGTTACCTCTGCCTGCTTACTTGGACCTAGGACCCACATTTTTGAAAAGCTGCTTTGTGACAACACCAGTTGTAAAAGGGCAATAGAAGTCAATTGAGTTGAATTCAACTGACCACCAACCGGGTAAACGTTAAATTGTGATATATGATTCAGCACACCTTCTGCACTTATGTCTATTATCAGAAAAAGGAATAAACCAAGATCCAGTAAATCCCAAGTGTGTTATAACATAATTTTCACAAATTATTAAGATTTTACCACTCACAAAAATAATTTGGAAAGGCAAACAAATATCACTGCTTAGATTCCCTCTTAAAAAAATAATATTGTCTTTTTGAAAGTAATTAACCTTCTGCTGAAATGTTCTACTTCACCCCATACTTTCCCTCTTTTCTTTCTCCTCCCTTCTTGATTGACTCCTCCCTAATGGAGATATAAAGTCAGCATGTGTGGAGTGCTGTTTGTTTAAATACACTCAATGGTCCAGTCAGTTGGTGAGGGAGATTGTTACTAGGATTTTGTGTAAAGACAGGACCAAAGACTAACCTGTATATTGTCACTCTTGACGAGGTAAAGGTAAGGCATATTACATTCTTTTTTCTCTCTCTTGTTCTTTTTCTCTTTTGTAAGCATTACTTTTAACTTTGTCATGGTTAATGATGTGTATGTTTATAATTATATGTATGGTCAATGTGCTACATTAATATGCTACATTATATTTGTCTAATGATTTTAGTCATTGAATGGTTGCTTCAGCTTAAATTAACTGTGGTTGTACAAACCATTTCATCTTGGCAATGGGTGAAATATAATGAAATATAGTTTCTATGGTTGAATTCACTGACATTGTGCTCAGTGAAGCTAAACTTGACTCTAGAATCAGCATGATAGGACCGTTTTAATAATGTATGTTATCTTGTGTGAATGGCTGAAATGGTAATAACATAGAATGCAAATATGTGAGTAGAAATATAGCAGGTGTTTAAAAATATGCAGAAAGGGGCAATCTCACTAAAATATATGTAACTAATAAGTGAATACTACTATGCAGTTAGGTACTAGCTGTTGTTTATGATAAAGTCATAGCACACTTAGATGAGTACAGTCAAAAAATCCTCAGCAGCAGTGTGAACAAACTCAGAAGTTGCAACTTTGATCACTGGTTGTTTTTGAATTGTAGGTGCCATTAATAGTACCAGTAATTGCACTGCTGTAGAGCATGTATTAGACATCTGGACTCCAGCACTACACACACACTCACAAACACACAAAAGCACACTCACTAAAGCTGGCAGGCTCCTGCTGGGATTCTCACTTTTATTATCAGTTAGCTGTAAAAGATGACACCGCGACCCTGAAATGGAGAAGCGGAGAAGAAAATGATGATGATGTAAAAGATGAACCAAACTGAGTGAGAGGAAGAACATACATAATGAGTTTCCTGCTGCCGTCTAGCATGGTTTTTGTCTCTTTTGCTACTGGACACAACACTCAGCAATGGAAGTAGGCCAAAGCAGGAAACAGAATTAGGCCGGCACACATTTAAATACTGGGGAATGCATTTTAATCAAGTAACTTTAGTTTATTTCAGTATTTATCTCACACTGTTTGTCAATACTTTTATTATGGCTTGATTCATATCAACATCAAGATGAATTATGTTGAATTATATTTATTATCATCTAGATTTCTGTAATTGTGTATATCCACTAAGAGGAATGAATGGATGAATGAAAAAGACACTAAAAACCATGAAGATGTCACTCCACTTATGATGAACTCCTAATTTATGATGACTTTAACTAAAATTAAAGGGGCGGCCATGGCCTGGTGGTTAGGGAACTGGACTTGTAACCTGAAGGTTACTGGTTCAATCCCCATAGCCAGCAGGTCATGACCGAAGTGCCCTTGAGCAAGGCACCTAACCCCCATCTACTCCCCGGGCACCGTGGCTGCCCACTGCTCTAGGCATGTGTGCTTACTGCCCCCTAGAGTTCACTAGTGTGGGTGTGTGTGCATGTAAATGTGTGTTTCACTGCACGGATTGGGTTACACATAGAGAACAAATTCCTCTCTGTGCAAGCACAATGGCCAATAAAGTGATTCTAATTCTAATTATAAAAATAACAATAATTATGCAGTGAAAATGCAGTTACTATAAATAATCCAAAAATGTAATAAGTCATTCCAATATGTAATATTTTATGTGACCCATTTAATTTTGCTTAACAGTATTACCTTTTTTGAGAGGTTTATACTCTTTTGTTCCAAATTACTTTTTAAGTATATTAGTCACACACATATGACATTATTATTTTGAGATTAGTCTAGAAAAGGGGCTATTCAAACTGTGAGTAACCCAACAGTTACTCTAACTGTCCATGTTCTCCCATTGAGAAAAAAATTAATTCTATACTATATATTTGACAGTTTTGTAGTTTCAAAACTGTGTACTACAAACATGCTTTTAAAATTAATTTTAGAACTTACTTACCTTTTTTATTTTATTTTATATTATTTATATATTTATTTTGTGTGTGTGTGTGTTTCTGGCACTTGTCCCACTACAAATGTTGCACTTTTGTTTCTAAGCTATGAAACTTTGGAACACAGGTCAAAATAACAAAAGAATCCACCAAGTTACACATATTCTCACCTTGGCATATTACTGATGATTACACATTTTTTTGTTACCTCCTTGATCCGTGTAGACAAATCAGAAGAAGTGGAATGTGTAAACAGAGTGACAGATAGCAGGAGATCCTGGAAAAATAAAGATAGTTCTGTAAACTTTCATTTTCTTGACCCAGCTGTTTCCTAGTAAGCTCTAACATGCTTTTTGTGCATTTGTATTTGTATATTTGTGAGTGTGTTATTAACCTGCAATATTGGCCTAAGGAGATGTTGATTTTATGAGGTTTGCACTGACATGTTGCCTGGAATTCCAACAGAGCCTGAACAAAAGCTAGAGCCTAGGTCATTATTTAAAAGGGTGGTGCAAGTTGGGGGGCTGCTGTCGGAGATTGACCATTGGATATGAATGGAGTGTAACTTGTAAATCATGAGGTAAGGGATCACAGAGAGGGGATTGATAAATTGTGCATGGAGTATTAATGATCAGAAATGGGTTGATGGTTGTGCACAGGTGCTGGATCCACTTAAATAGGTTCCAGAAAGCATGAACTCCAAATATGGGAAGTGCCAGATCTCGCACTAGCTCAAATTATGCACAGCACCTTGCAATGTATGGGGCAATCACCCCACACTACAGAGCCTGCAACACCCATCTAAATGTATTCAACGGCACCTCCTTGTAACCTGTGCAACCAATGTCTACAAACCAATATCAAATAACAGCAATGATAACCAAACTGTTCCCAAACTGTTCCGTTTTCGTTCATATACAAGAAACAAAAAAAACTTTATAACACTGCATGTCCTGGACTCCACCAGCTCCAGTGATCTCAGTGGGTGGTGATGGAACCCTGTAGTCTGGGACTTCACTAAGTAGACCTGTGATGGACTTTAATAAAGAAAATATAACTTAATAAGTAACATTTGTTTATCTAATTACCATAAGCTGTATGCTATTCATGAACATGTCTATGAAACGTGGAATATTCTTTTGGGGGTAAGTTAACAATGATATTTTGGTCACATGATTGCTCAAGCTTAATAATGATATCTGATGTCTTAAATAGTCTGTTACAACACCTTTTACTTTATATTTTGCAGTTTTTTAGTGAAATCAGAACTGGGGTTCCCCAAAAGCTTTGTAGTATTAAGATTGTTTAGGATTAACCAGGATGATCTTAAAACTATGAAACATTTTATTTCATTATAGATATTTATATAGATAGAGTAAACAGAGAAACTGTGTTGTCAGCAATGCATTTTCTTTTAAGACAGGGGCGTGATGACCAAAATGTAACTCAATATTTATTAACATATTGTATGTCCTGGAAGAGAGAAAGAATGCTGTTAGAAGTTTAAAAAAAAAAAATTCACAGAAACCTGACATTGTTTTGATGTATTTAGTGTGTGGTATGTCCTCCCACTAATTTCCTAATTTCCTCCTACAATGTCTTTATGTGGAGGGTGAAGCTTAATATCATCAAACAGCTCATAACAATTTGGACATATAGAGACAGTTTTCACACATACAGCAGGCTGTTATAAACAAGATTTTGTTTAACAAGAATATTGTTTGGTATTTTGTGCTTTTCAAGGTATTTATTTCACTTCCTTTTTTTCAAACACATGGAGACAGAACTAGAGAAGAACATGTCAGACCAGCATTTGAACAATGTTCACCAGTTTCTTATTTGAATAATCTGTACAATTTTTTAAAACTTTGATAAAAAGCATATAATATCACAAGTATTACACTGTTGTCTCTGTAGTTAGCTTAATTGGTGGAACATTTACATTCTTGTGTCTGGGGCTACTGCAACATTTATGGTGCATGGAAGATTCGAAAAAAATTGAAATAAGAAGTTTAATTCAGTTTCATATTACAGAAAAGTGAGCAGTGGGTAATAATATATGCTTGTGGAATGCTTCTGAAGGCAGATGATGCCCTAAACATCAATAAAGTCCAGCAGCACTCCTCAGATTTCACTGCAGACTGGCAGACCTGTCTACAGAACACAGCTTATAGCCATGAAGCACTACTCTTTTTAATTTGTGTTCTCATGATGTATCAGGCTCTGGAAAGGTTGTTTCAATTCTTAGGGGAGGACATAAACCACTACACCATGTAACTAAATTCCAAGGATGACACGGTGTAGGGGTAAAAATTAGCAATTCAATTTAGCAATTAATATTATATTCCTCTCCAAATTTCTTTTGTGGCTTTTGGCCAGGGTGTGAAAACCCCTGCACTATGTTATACAAAGCAAAATTGAAGAAGCAGACAAGTACCCTTGCCACTTCTATGGAACACAGGCCAGATCTCATTATGTGTTTGAAACATTTTTGTCTTTAGCTCACCACTGGGATGGTGTATTGCCGCCCTCCACCCAGCAAAGCAGCATTTAATTACCTACAATAGAAATAACCTTAACTCTTTGAACTCTGATCATTATGTTAGTCACTTCTTTAGGGTGACATATAAGTATTAATATATGAAATACTTAGCCTACATATTAACCAGCTTCTTATTTGTATTTTTGATGGTGGAACTGTTGCACAAGCTGATTATTGCTCTGTTTCAAACCACACCTGACAGCGCTTTATGTTATATATTACTGAATGCCCTTCTGTTAATGATTAAGTCTTTATGTAGTGTGCATATGAGATTTTAAAAGCTGTTAATCTGAGCACTATGAATTAATTCATTAATTCATTGTCTGTAACCGCTTATCCGGTTCAGGGTCGTGGTGGGTCCGGAGCCTACCAGGAATAACTGGGCGCAAGGCAGGAACACACCCTGGAGGGAGCTGTGTGACTGTGACACTACCTGCTGTGCCACCGTACTGCCCCAGTATGAGTTAATTTGCTAAAAAAAAATACCTAATACTGCAATACAAAAGAATAACATTATTACACTAAGTAATGATATTCTGTAAGTCAATGTCTGGGTTTAACCCTTTCCAAATCCACCCCAGAGGAAGCTGCAAAATGTTATACAATAAAATTTGGCTGTCTATGAGGAGGCTGCCTCTGAAGAAGCTGCAGAATGACATACAATCATGCTTTGATTCTTTAGAGGCTGCAGGGCATTATTATATAACATTCTGTAGCTCCTTCAGAGGCAACAGTCATAACGTGTACAGGAATGTATAACTTCAGAATCTGCCTGATTTATTATCCTGTTACATTATCCTCCATTAAAGTAAAACAAAATACTGAGATGTTTGCAGCACTTCCAACAGGTTTTGAAACAGAATGAACTGTACAGTTAAAAAAATGAAAGTTATATTGCACATTTATTCTTTCAGAGTCATTTCTGGCAGAGAAGGCAAATGAGGGTTAAGCCACAACTTTACCTGTTTATGGCTTGGTATTTTAAAATCTCCGCCCAATTCATTTTAATCAATCACATCCATCCCTGCCTGTTAGCTGGTAACAAATTATTTTCCCTCTGCCTCAAAGTCAGTGCTGCCTCTAGAACAATTTGAGTAGTGATTTTGCACACATCCTGAGAGCACAAGTGTTTCCTCTTAAAGAGCTGAAGTCAAAGACCCTGTGGCATTCCTGTGTGAGAATCACCATCTGCTTGAGAAAGGTCAAAGATCAAAGCTGTTAATCATATTTAAATATCTGTAATCCCTGCTTGAATACAAACATCAAACCTGCTTCAAATTCAATACTGCCAGTCTAAACACAGACTTGAAGCAAATCTAATATTATGCAAATCTGCTATATCCCAAAACTAGTAAGTTGTGGAATCAAAGCTCCAAAAATTACACAGAAAAAAAGGCATAGCTTAGATCATAAATATGATTCAAGTTTCAAAGATTTTATATGGAAGAGAAGAGAAGAGAAATGACTTATCAGTCAGTGTGCTTTGGTTTAGACCAATGCTCAGATATCTGAGTATTGTCCCAATTGTCCGGAAAGACAGAAATGGTGTGACATTCTGTAAATGTCTTAATTTATTTTATCACATTCTGCAGCATCTATAGCCCACATGCCAACATACACACGCAAGATGGACATGCCTTTGATAGGTTATTGTGCATCTACCCAATAATTCATGTGAAATGGCAACAAAATGTATAATTCATAATGTCTTTTCCTTCTGTAATGTGATTAATTTTCAAGAGAACATTGGGCATCAACAAACTGTGAAGAAGAAATCCCCAGGATCATTTGTTGGACCATCTCAGCTTTTTTTTTTTTAAATGTGTTGCTGGCATCAAAATCTATTTCATTTTCAACGGTTGAAATGTCATCTTTGTACTATATGCTAACAACCATAAGGTTTAGGTGATTTGCACATCATTACATTGTGTTTTTATTTTCATTTTGCACAATGTGCAAACTATTTAGATGTGGGGATTGTATTAAAAAGGTCTCTGATTTAGCTGTGTGATAGGTGAAAGCATTAGGGGTTTGGGGAAAAATATTATTATTGGTTAACATTATTTTTCATTTGTTAATAAATTAATGATATGTATTACATCATATCATACATTGTTCTTAATATCACCAGATGAAAGGATTAACAATGTTTTTTTTATTTCAATGTTTTAAAATATTTTCTTTTCACTTTAAATTGCTTATTGTACTAACATACTATGTAATCTGAGAAGAATGAGTGAATGTCAAAGGTCTAAGTGCAGTAAAACACAGATGCAACCTCACTTGTACTTCTAAAGTTGTCTGAGGCAAACATTGTTGACCTTTCTAAATGTTCATTGGTGGAAAAAAACTGTCACAGTATTTAAGTATTATATATGTAAATTCATATATTAGGAAAATAACATATAAAAAATGTAGTTTTTAACATCTTACTATTTTAACTTTATATAGTATATTGTATGTAGGTGGAATGGTGTAATTATATTTCAAAAATCAAGTTTGTTTTCTTTTAACTGTTTCCTTATCCAACAAAACCTCTTGTGTGGCTGACTGATGCACAAAATTAAATTAAATTGTTCTTAAATTAGAAGAAAAGTTTTCTATTTATTAAAAATGCTACCTCAGATGTGTGAAAAGGTAAGACAAACAAGGACACAACAAAGAATATTGCACTTAGAAAATGTTGCATGTAATTGTCCATCATTCAGCCATATTTCTACTATATAACAAGCGCACATTAGCCTAATCCATTGATATTTTATGCTCAAGGATTTATGTTTCTTATTAGGGGCTTAGTCACACACAAAAAAATTATTGTCATGTTACATCAGCATTGGTGCTGTCACAAACAAATCCCTAGATTATGTTAATTTCAACTTTCAGCTAAACTTCAGCTAACATTAATGGCTACACATTCCATTTAAAAAAGTCAGAGGTTCTTCAAAGAATTGCAAATGATTGTTCTATGACAAAAATTAATATTATGAAAATAATATTTTCTGGCAAATTTGTAATTAAATATGTGTTATTAAAATTAAATAATTTGCAAGTGTAACAGACTAGAGAAAGAAAATATTACATTTAAAGATTTTAAATATAACATAATTCTGATAAGAAAATTTTGTAAAACAAAATATTCTCCATATAACAAAGTACAATAAAAATCACACATTTTCACAAAAATGTTTTGGATTTTTACACAAAAACTAATTAGCTTTTTTATATTTTGAATGTGGTTAAAGCATTCATTAAAACTAGTTTGGTTCTGAAAGAAACGAACAGAGCAATCATATTTGAATTAATCTGAATGAGAAATTATTCTACGTGTTTGACTAGATACAGTTAGATCAGTTTTGGGGGCACAAAGCAAAATATAAATAAACATGATGTGCAAATAATGTGAAAATAGTACAAAGACAACATTTCAAATTTTGTACATGAGATATGTTTTAGGCGGCACGGTGGCGCAGGTAGTGTCGCAGTCACACAGCTCCAGGGACCTTGAGGTAGTAGGTTCGATTCCTGCTTCGGGTGATTTTCTGTGAGAAGTTTGGTGTGTTCTCCGTGTCCGCGTGGGTTTCCTCCGGTTTCCTCCCACGGTCCAAAAACACACGTTGGTAGGTGGATTGGAGACTCAAAAGTGTCTGTGGTGTGAATGTGTGACTGTGTGTGTTGCCCTGTGAAGGACTGGCACCCCCTCCAGGGTGTGTTCCTGCCTTACGCCCAATGATTCCAGGTAGGTTCTAGACCCACCGTGACCCTGAACTGGATAAGCGGTTACAGATAATGAATGAGATATGTTTTTGTCTTTTTTTATATATGCCTTTTTTAAATTTGATGCCAACAATATGTTCCAAAAATGGTGCAATATATATAAGTCTGTCTTTAAGAGATTCAGGGACTCTGTGTGCATGGGACAAGGCCCAAAATCAACACTTGCTCTCTGTGATCTTCTGGACATAATGTGTTAAAAACAGAAAAGGTTTTATAGTAGAAATCATTGCATAGGTTTAGTAAAATTTCTCAGTATCACTGTCTGTGAACACAGTTCATATTCAAATGTAAGTTAACACATAAAAAACATATTTAATCAAGATAGAGAAATTCTGCTGCCTTCTCTGTGCCCAAGCACATTTAAAACAAGCCTAGTTTTGTCTGACAGCCATTAGCCATATAGCCATTGTCACGTTTCAAAAACAGGAAAGCCCAAAATATATACCCTTGTCATTGGAAGGTCTAGAAAAGCTTTGGACATTCATAACAATGTCTTTTGTTTTTTATTATGTGATTGTGTTGTACAGAAAATATGGAGGACAGGACTAATAAATGCAGAAATGAAAAAAGGAACACAAAGTTTTATTCATAATATATAACACCAGCATCAGTGTTTTTCTTGTTCATTTTATTTACAAATTAATACCAGATGACCTACCACCAAAGAATAAAGAAAACCAAGAACATATTGTTGATTTTAAGAATTACAATTACTTATTTATTCAATGTAACAGGTTACAGTAAAGCATGTGAAGTTTATTGTGCACTCACATGAAATGAGCTTGCAAACAGTGGAGAAATGTAACTAACACAGACCCAAATACAGCACCAGAAACACACACATATGGAGTGTGCTCCTGTTTTATTTCCTATTATTTATTTATATTAAACATTGTAAATGACCCTGTCCAGCTCCACTGGGTGATAACTCTGTGTTTGAGGCTCTGAAAACTCTTGAGTTTTTCCTGAACCCTGGTTCAATGACTGAGTGCGTGCAGCAAAGCAGGAGTGTCGCAGAGCTGAACGCAGATGGAAAAAGGACAAGCTGCAGGATTTACTTCAACTTTTAGAAGACTGCTGGCATTCTTACCAGAGCACTATCAAAGAAGTCAGGAGAGAACACTTGTCAAAGTTTATTATGGCAAATTGTCATAACCCACGTGTGTTAAGCTTGTTTAAAAGCATAGACTCTGTTTTTAAGGCCAAACAGCCCTTCTGTAATAACTTTCTGAACATTGTTATTGATAAGATTGCTATTGATAAGAAGCCTTTAGGTTCTCCTTGTGATGCTATGCCTCCTCACTTTCCTAAAGAGATTTTTCATAGTACAGGGCAGCAGGTTCTGGCCATTATTAACAGCAGTCTGTCTTCTGGTGTTGTTCCTGTGAGTTTTAAACATGCTTTAGTATAACCCCTGCTCAAGAAACTGGCCTCGACCTGGCTACCTTTTATTTCCAAAATGTTAGAGAAAGCTTTTTATGCTCAACTGAACTTATTTTTGGATGAGCATAATACACTGGATGTCTGGTTTTAAAACCCTGCATTAGTAAAGAGTCAGGGTTTTCAATGACATCATCCAGGCCAACTATTCTGGTGACCATGTAATTCTTGTCCTGCCATATTAGCTTTCTAGTTGCAACACTTAGTGGGCATTGGTGGTAGTGCTTTGAAATAGTTTAGATCTGATGGACAGAACTTTGTGTGTGAGTTTTGCTGGCTCAGAATCCTCATCAGCTCTCCTGTCATATGGAGTTCCACAGGGCTCATTTTTAGGACCACTCCTTTTCTCAATTTATCTGCTCCCACTGGGCTCCATCTTGAGAAAACATGGCATTTCATTCCATTGTTTCGTGGACAAGAGCCAGATATATGTCCCTTTGAAGAAGAAAGGTCTCTATTAAAGTTTTCTATTAAATCACTTCTGTTATGTCTTAATAACATTTCAAACTTCATACTTGGGTTTTAAGATGGACAGTGATTTTAAATTGGACCGCCAAATTGGCACAGTAGTCAAGTCCAGCTTTTTCCACTTGAGGCAGCTGGCAAAGGTGAAGCTAATTCTTGCACACGAGCACTTTCAAACAGCACTTTCATCACATCTGGATTACTGCAATGCACACTATTTTGGAGTCAGCCAGGCCTTCCTTGACTTTCAACCCAGCATGAGACTTTTGCTCTTGTTTTATTAGTTTTTACTGTTTTACTTGTTTTATTAATTTCTCTTTACTGTTTATTTTTATGTTTTATAATTATCAATGTACAGCACTTGGTTTCAGCTGCTGTTGTTTTTAAAGTGCTCTATAAATAAATCTGAGTTAAGCTTAATTAAGTGACTGAAAATCCACACGCTCACAGACGAAGCTACTCTTTTTTGGTTCCAGCTCACGAAATGGAACTGTTCCAGTTCCTCATTGGTGGAAAAGCGCTATGTGAAACAAGGAAACGAGGAATGAGGAACCGGTACAGTACCAGTTTGTGAACTAATGTAACAACAGTATAGTAGCACCACTTTGAGAAATATGGCTGAACTAACAGCAGAAAATGAAATAACTTTCCTACTCACGCATGCACATTTCAACACTAGGGGTCGGTCAATCAATAAGGGAAAATGTCTCTTCTAGGACAGCCTAGTAGGTGGTCTGGCAAAAATGGAGACTAAGTGGAAATGTCCTGTGGTCCTGTGAGGTTTCACATGGCATGGGTGATTCACATATATGTGAAGGCATTGTTAAAGTTAGAATATATGTTCAGGTTTTGGAGCAACTTGCTGTTGTCCAGACGTTTTTTTCTGAGAAGGCCTTGTTTATTTCAGTAAGACAAGGCCAATTCTCATTCTGCATGTATTACAACAGCATGGCACCTTAGTAAAAGTGTCTGGGTGCTAAACTAGTACAGGCCTGTCACCCATTCAAAAACAACTGGTGCATTATAAAATGAAAAGTCTTCAGTGGACCAGCTAAAATACTTGCTTATTTTAGCAAGACAATGCAACTCCATATTCTGCATGTGTTCCAACAGCATTGACCATAGCTAAAAGAGCGGTATTAAGCTAGTTCAGAGCAACTGAAAAACAACTGGTGCATTATAAAACCAAAACCACTAGGGAGACCCAATTTGTTGAGCAGCTAAAATGCTATAACAAGCAAGAATGCAAAAAAAAATTCCCCTTTCAAAACATCAGTGGCTGGTCTTCTCAGTTCCAAAACCTTTATTATATTATATTGTTATTTTAAAAAAAATAGTTGATGCAACACAGTGGTAAACAAGCCCCTGTCCCAAATTTATTGTTGCTGTAACACACTTCAGTGTTTTTAAGACAAACACATTGTAATGTGTTGCTGGCATCAAATTTTAAATGGGCAAATATATATATATATATATATATATATATATATATATATATAATTCAGTTTCTAAATATAGGGTTTCAATTATTTGTATATCAATGCATTCGGTTTTCATTTACGTTTTGCACAGCATCACAGTTTCTTAACAGTTTATTAACTTATTGATTGTTTGACTGATTAGTTAACAAATTTACAGGTTAAATATTATTGTTTTTCCTGACGTCAAAAGGACTATTTAAATAGTTACAAATATTGATATTGATAACTGATATACTGAATAATCAATTAATAGGCTTGTATTATAAAAAAATAAAATTGACAAATTTATTATTGTAAATATATTTTATGTTTTTGATTTATTGATATATAGATTGATTGATTTCCTCAGGCCATGGCTGTGGCTCCTCTCCTGTTGGTTTTGGTGCAAATGGCACTACTGCCAACTGTTTTTGGAGGGGCATATTATGCGCACAAAGCACATCATCAACAACATCAGCCTATGCCACAGATACCTCACATGGGCATGGGGAAAGAAATGCCTCACATGCAGTACCCACACTACAGGAAGGAGATGCCACAATTGCCTATGCATATGAATAAAGGCAAAGACAAAAAGGGTGTGTAAACAAATATATTTATTATCATTGATAAATGTATCAATTATATTTTGTTGTTATTACACTACAGACCATTTGAATAATCTATCTATCTTGCATTTAGGTGAGACCA
This sequence comes from Hoplias malabaricus, assembly GCF_029633855.1. Classification (NCBI taxonomy): domain Eukaryota; kingdom Metazoa; phylum Chordata; class Actinopteri; order Characiformes; family Erythrinidae; genus Hoplias; species Hoplias malabaricus. The sequence goes on along the minus strand of NC_089811.1, from coordinate 18,561,012 downwards.
TTCCTAGGGGAGAACAGGGTGTTCAAGGTGAGATTGGACCACAAGGGCCCCCTGGACCCCAAGGGCCCCCTGGACCCCAAGGGCCTCAAGGCACAGGTTTGCCAGGCCCTCCAGGAAATCTTGGCCCACAGGGCCCTCCAGGGTTGCCTGGATTTGGTAAACCTGGAATGCCAGGAAAACCTGGCGATACTGGACCTCCTGGACTTCAAGGTGAACAGGGACCTTGTGGAGAAGAAGGTCCACCAGGTATGACAGGAAAACCTGGTCCCCCTGGACCACCAGGATTGCCAGGAATTGGGAAGCCTGGTGGACAAGGACCATCAGGACAACCAGGAATCAAAGGAGAGCCAGGGCACAAAGGCCTACCTGGTTTGCCAGGTTTGCCTGGACCAAAAGGAGATAAAGGAATAGGACTACCCGGACCACAAGGACCAAGAGGCCCAGCTGGATCTCCAGGACTGCCAGGACATAAAGGACTACCGGGGATAGGCAAGCCAGGCATGCCTGGTTTGCCTGGTCCTGTAGGTACACCAGGAAACCCTGGACAGCCAGGACCACCAGGCCTAGAGGGTCCACCTGGTGAAAAGGGCCAAGAAGGGCCACAGGGACCTCCTGGAATTGGGAAACCAGGAAAGGATGGCTTACCAGGACTGATAGGTGCTCCTGGTGATAAAGGATTACCAGGTCCACCAGGTTTGCCAGGGAAGCCTGGATTACCTGGATTTGGCAAACCAGGATACCCTGGCCCAAAAGGTGAAAAAGGAATTGGAGGATTACCAGGTGTTCCAGGACTAAAAGGAGACAAAGGATATGGAGGTTCACCAGGTATGACAGGACCACCTGGACCTATTGGTCCCTCTGGACTCCCAGGACCAATGGGACCTCCAGGAATTGTGGGTTTGCCAGGACCTAAAGGAGACGTAGGTGATGATGGACCAAAGGGGGAACAGGGGCATATAGGAGAGCCAGGGCCTTCAGGAATGCCAGGCCAACCAGGTCAACCAGGTGAAGTTGGTGAGCCTGGGCCTCGTGGACTACCAGGACTTATAGGTCCCAAAGGAGAAGGAGGAGAAAAGGGTGAACCTGGGTCCCCTGGTCCATCCGGACTGCCTGGTCTAAAAGGAGAAGTCGGTGAACCTGGTCCAGAAGGGCCACAAGGCCTCAATGGCATTCCTGGCCTTGTAGGACCAGGAGGACCAATTGGCCCACCCGGGCCACCTGGGCCTAAAGGAGAGAATGGGCCACCTGGCCAAGCTGGTCCTCCAGGTGAGGGAATTACTGGTGCACCTGGGGCTGTTGGTCCACCTGGTGGAGAAGGCCCAGTTGGCCCTCCTGGCCAACCAGGCAGTCCAGGGCCCCCAGGTCCTCCAGGACCCCCTGGACCACCTCTGTCCCCTGATATGATGGGCGTTCTGTCTGAGATGGGGCCAGCCCTTGATGGAGTTAAAGCTGGTGGGTACAAAAAAGGAAAGTACGGTGGTGGAGGTGACACAATGGGTGTTAGTGGTCTAGAGATGCCTGCTTTTACTGCACAACTTACAACTCCCTTCCCTCCAGTTGGTACACCAGTAGTGTTTGACAAGCTGCTATACAATGGGCGACAGAACTACAGTCCACAAACAGGAGTGTTCACCTGTGACCTTCCTGGTATCTATTACTTCTCATATCATGTGCACTGCAAGGGGGCCAATGTGTGGGTTTCTCTGTACCGGAATGGAGAGCCTTTGATGTATACATATGATGAGTACAAGAAGGGCATTCTAGACCAGGCATCTGGCAGTGCTGTGGTTCCTTTACAACCAGGAGACACAGTTCACATCCAGCTACCATCTGACCAGGCTGCTGGACTCTATGCAGGGCAATATGTCCACTCCTCTTTCTCAGGCTTCCTACTTTACCCCATATAGGCCATAATGGATGGAGGAATAGTGTGTGTGAAGAAGAGAACCAACCAAGGGAAAAGGAAAAGATTGATAAAATTTTAAAAATACTATTATACAATTCTTTCTATAAACATCACACAAAGAAGAGGCTCTCAGTAAACTGTGTTTATAATTTAATACCGGCAATGCTCCTTTCTACATCTATGTGAATGTATCATGTTTATACACTCAACATTATCCCAAAATGATTTAGAAAATATCTAAATGCATATTGTTTTAAAATTCTACAAATCCATATAGCTTTTCAAGGAGAGTTACAAAAACATAACATATTTATATACAAACCACATTTCTAGAAAACATGGGACATTATGTAAAATGCAACATAATGAAGAATTTGTTCATTCTCTTGAATTATATTTAACAGATAAAATCACAAAATCTTTTTCAGAGTTTTCACTGACCAACTTGATTGTATTTTGTATTTGATGCTTGCAACACAATAAGCAACACTTTTAACCATACTTAATATTGGGAAAAGATTCAGGGAATTCAGAAAAATCACAGTTTGTGTAGGGCTAGGCTAAAAACTACTGTTAAACATGCATATTCCTCACACCCACTAGCATGCTACTGGGATAAATATAGCAAAGGCTCAAGAGTACTTGCAAATTTGTTGTCACTTAACATTTGCCACTGCATCCAGGAATGCAACAAGAAACTTTTATGCAAGGAGAAAGCAATACATCAACACTATGCAGAAATTAGTCTGAAATAGAGTGGAATTGTGTGCAGTGGTCAGTTGAGTCCACATTTTCAGGAAGAAGTCTTTGTTCCAAAGACATATGTTATAGGCAGGTTATGAGCACAAAACACAGCAGCAGCAGCCTATGTATGCCACAGTAATCTCATATGGACATGGGGAAAGAAATGCCTCACATGCAGTACCCACACAAATGTTATAGGCAGCAATAGGGTATTATTGATATTTATACTGAGATTTTACATTTAGACTTATTATACCATGAACATGACGACAATGGTAGGCCCCTCATAGAGTACGGCTTGACTAACTTGTCTGAATAGGAGACTCAGACAACAGTAAAAACTAATGACCAGCTAAGCTCTTGTATTAAACAAGAATGGACAAAACATTCACTTGCAAAACAGCAATAATTATTATTCTCAGTTGCCAAATGATAAAAAATATATTTACAAAATGTCCCAATATTTCTGGAAATGTTGAATGTATTTTTATCTAGATTGTGCCTCAAAGGAGTTTGAACTTCTGTGTTTTTAAGACAAGTTATTTTAGAACAAATCTCCAATTTAAATTAATTAATTAAATTAATTGTTCCTACATGTATGTACTGAAAATATATTGATGATAATGAATAATGATTGTAAGCTTAAGAAGTACCAAAAGTACCAAACAAGTGTTTTTTTCCCTGTATTTAATCTAACTGTAACGTATTTGCACATTTGTTCTGTTTTTACACAAACACTGAGTGGAAAACAAACCATATTTTGTGTGTGTGTGTGTGTGTGTGTGTGTGTGTGTGTGTGTGTGTGTGTGTGTGTGTGTGTGTGCATGTGTAATCACACACATCTGTGTTTGAAGTGATATGATGGATTGTTGAGAAAACCCTCTGATACCACAATGCAAATTTTCACTTTAAAACCACTGAATGAAGCCTTTTAGAAAAGAAATTCAATTTTGGATTTTCAGCCTTTGCTCAGACCTAAACAGTTATACAATTAAATCTGTATCATCACATATTCATTCATTGTTTGTAACCGCTTATCCAGTTCAGGGTTGCAGTGAGTCACTGGGTGCAAGGCAGGAACACACCCTGGAGGGGGCGCCAGTCCTTCACGGGGCAACACACACATTCACTCACACCTAGGGACACTTTTTCTGTCCGCCTAACAGTGTGTGTTTTCGGACAGTGGGAGGAAACCAGAGCACCCAGAGGAAACCCATACGGACATAGAGAGAACACACAAACTCCTCACAGACAGTCACCCGGAGTAGGACTTGAACCTACAACCTCCAGGTCCCTGGAGCTGTGTGACTGCCACACTACCTGCTGTGCCACCATGCAACCCTCATCACATATATACACTTAAATAATTACGTACTTTCCAAAAACCTTTTGAAATATAATTTCCACCATTTTCTAAAATGTATTTTAATAAGCTGCACATCCCTTTTATATGCTTAAATATATGTTTCTACAATGGGAGGAAAATACTGATTGTCAGATTTAAAATGGAATAAAATGACTTAAGAGAAGATTAGGAGAGGATTATTTTTAATTGTTCATATGGTGCTAAATTTGTGTAATCCAAGATGCATTGAAATTTAAGTATTTTTACTGTTTGCCTTTGTTTGCCTGTTTAACTTTATTTGCCTTTTTTAAATAAAGGATTTACATCCATTACTGTGTCTTTCCATTGCACTGTTGCATTCATTGTTTACTTACATGCACACAAATGCAGACAATCTGACACTACAGACAAAAATCACAATTTCACACCACAATTAGGGATTTTTTAATCAACTGCATCTCTATTATTTGTTTTGTTGCCTGAAACCTCATGTTTAAAGCTTAGTACACACTCTCTATAATGAATGAATTCTGCTAATTTAAATGTGCACTTATTGCTGATACAAAAAGACAGATTGTACAGAAATGCATGAAACAATCTGGAATAACCTATTAACCTATTAACCTAGAGATTAACCTAACATGACCTTATGTTTACTATGCCCAATGCCTTTTAACAGCTTGTAGAATACAAAGTCCCCAGTATTTGGCTGCAGATCACTGTGTTCTCTGGAGCAAATGCGCATGTTGTCAGCAGGCAATACATGTTTTCAAAACAAGCTCAGACACTGGGTGTCTGTAAATACTCCCATTCTGGTACAGAAATAGAAAGAACTAGTCTGAATCATTCTCATAATAGGAAAGGGTGTTTTACTGCAAAGGGAGACAAAGCCCATGCTTTTTTAAACAATAAAAGTTAGATGTGCAAGTGTCCAATATCGCTAAACTGCCAATAACATTATACATTCATCTCTATCAGCTTTATTAACAAAATAATAGAAATATTTTTAGAAGCTGTGTGCTACAGACTCCATTACAGCTAATGAACATATTTATACTGGCATGCCTAGATTATTGTACAGGATAACGTAAAATCCATGGCCACATATCAAATGGAAATTACACATCACGCATACAACATATGCTGCCTTCAAGAGGACATCTTTTCCAGGGTCACTCATGCATATTTCAACAAGAAATGCACAAACACAGTCCCCAAAGAAATCATACCTGTGGAGAATGCTGAAGTGGCCTGCCTGTGGTAATGTCCTGTGCCCAATACAGAATGTGTGGTTTATGCTGAAATGCATAATGTGATGACAAAGTCCCTTTATTCTTGCACACTATAAGACCTATTTACAAGAATCATGTGACAGTAAACTTGAATTGCTTCATTAATTGCTTGAGCACCTAAACATTGTGTGATGCTTTACTGTGCAAGTTTTTAAATATGCTGCAAAATAAATATAGATTTAATTGTTTATTTTGAGATTACAATAAAATATGCTATTGTATACTTTTCTGTGTTGTACTTTTTCTTATTTGGGGTTATATTCACAAGTGAAGGGTAGAACGGTTTACAAATATATGTAATGCCCATGGAGAAATAAAAGACAACCCTTTATGGGAAATTTCAACATGGCATTTTACTACATATTTTTCAATTCAATGTTACATTGTCATTACATTCAAAATGTTACATACATTTTCTATAATTTACATATTAGATTTATAAATAATTGGGTGCTTTACTATATCTTAACTCTTACCCTCAGCCTTGTTTATACTCTCGAAACTGATGTCCCTTCCATGACGGACCTCTCCTCGCTCCCACCTTCACCTCATCTTCAACCTTTCATTTTTGTGTTCACCTTTCCAACAGGGGACTCAGCTTCACGCCCATTCCTAAGCCTCTTTATTTTGGGTTTAACGGATGTGGCCCATACTAGAATTTTATGTTTTATTTTGCCCCAGTATGTTAAATTCATTGTTATATATTGGGACAGCTGGTAGGGTCATTTCCATACACTTCTGGTGTCCTGGGCTCAATCCTCATCTTGGGTCTGTGAGGACTCTGATGTGGTTTCACTGCGTCTGTGGATTTCCTCCAGCTGCTACAGTTTCCTCCCTCAGTCCAAAAACATGTTTGTAGGTTGACTGTCTATAGAATATTGTTTGTGTCACTGTTTGGGTGAGTGTGTGATGCCCTGCTAGTGACTGGCAAGCTGTTCAGTGTGTGTTTCTAATGTTTATAAGCCTTATGTGAGCATAATGATTGAAAGCTATGAACAAATTGAGAAACTCATCAGAAGTAGACACTAAATTTTTTTGAATGAATGCAGCATAATATTATACAAATAAGTAGAACAATATGTGAACGAGGAGGTTTTAAAAGAAAAAGAAAACAAGGCGTAGTTCCATTGATGCTGATGCTGCGCAGGGCGGAGAAATAACGTGAAGCTGTGATACTGCGCATGCGCAGATCTGACAAAAATAAAAAAGGTTAGGAGCTGCTGCACTCTGTTGGCTACAGAATATTTTGTCGAATTTAACTTCTTGCGTTCGCCAGAATTACAGGAGTAAGGAGGAGTAAGTAGAATCATTTTGGCTTTTATTTCTGCGATGGACCAACGGCAATTTGTAATTCACTATGTAGTTTTAATGTTTTGCAGTGGTTTTACATTGAGCCACGTACATCTGGCCTTACCGTAAAGAGCTAGCTAATGGCTGACTGGCGATTTAATAAAACTCGACGAAATGCAGTTATCCCAGAGTAAACGATTTTAAATATCCACTGTCTGTTTTCATAGCTTTGGATAGGTAAGTGTTTTAACATCGAGCTTCATAATTTCCAAATACATCTTCCAACACTGGCCAGCCTTGTTTCATACTGCGGCCATGCCATAAGACACTCAAATCTTCTTGGTCTTGCTATCAGACGATAAAGAGCAATCAGCTCGCTGAGGCTAAAAACGTCACTTACACTTCCATAAATTGTACAGTACGATGCTGACAGCTTAAATTGTCCATTTTGCTCTACGATGTGAAGCTGGACAACGTATGTTGTCACTTTTGCAACACAGCACTACAATAATGAAAGAGACGGCAACTGCCGCTATGGAACGCTAACGAGTCCAAAAGAGTAGATAAAAAAAAAAGTGTTTGTTCTCCACTGCTTTTGCTATCTAACATATTGTATAGTTTCAGTATTTTATTTCAGTAACTTCAATATTTTATTACTGTTATTCTTCTGTTTGCTTACTGAATTGTTTTTAACTGATTTAACTGACTTTTCCATTTTTTTAATTCCATCTTGGATTTGGTCATAAAAACCACATCACATACATCAATAACTATCATAAAATGGCTGCAGTATTTTTAAAGTCCCTTGTATATTCTACCTACTTTTAGCCATTAATTTCTACCTGCAGTGGATTTTGACAGGATTGACACTGTAAACATACATGTATTAGAATTACTTTGTTATTATGCTCATGTCCCACTTTATATTCTCTGTATTAAACTGGCTGTCATTTTAAAATTTACAGTATTTTCTAACCACCATGTCATTCAGGAATGTCAGCACACATAGTATCACTTAGTATAATTGTACTGTCAGTTTCTTTTCTAATTTCACTTTGAACTTTGTGTCCAAATCCCTGATTACAGTAACTACGTTTAAATGGCTGTAATTTTCAAAAGATCCATAATTTCTAAATACAATGACCACCATGTTATTCAAGTCAGCCAAGTCAACACACTTAGTATCAGATCATCTTTGAACTTTGTCATTATGTCAAAATCATTTAAATTGCTGTCATTTTAAAATGCTCCATAATTTACATCTGAAATTTGCACCAGGTCATTTAAAGTGGTCAGTATAGCAGACATACAATACTATGAAAAAGTATTTGCACCTTACAGATTTCTGAAATGTTTCAGATTTAGACAAATTTAAATATCAGACAGAGGTAAATTATAAATGACCTGGTGCAAATTTCAGTACTGAAAATATACAATATGTTAGATATCAAAGGTAGTGGAGAACAAATTTTATCCTTGTTGGCCTTCCATAGTGGCAGTTCCAGTCTCTTTTAGTGTAGTGCTGTGTGCAGCAAAAGTGACAACATAAGTAGTCCAGCTTCATATAGTAGAACAATCTGAATTATTTAAGGTCTGTCAGAATCATATTGTACCATTTATAGAAGAAGTAAGTCACTTTTTAACCTTGATTTACAAGTGAATCAACTTAGGAATTTTCAGAGATATGATCTGTCACTTGGTTGATTTAAAAAAAAAAAATTATGCTTTAAGATGCAAGCCAATATCTGAGCTACGAGCAAGCAAACTTATGCCACGTGGCACTAGGTAGCCCAGTGAGTGTTTGATTCACTTGGTTATCTTGCCGTGCAAACATCACTGTCCATCGACAAAGTCGACAAACATCGACTTTGAAAAATGTCCGGAATTTCACAAACGTCCAGGATTTGTTTTTCTAGAGCTTACATAGAATTTGGAGAAGCGTTTCGTTCACAAACTAGTCCCGCCCTCCCCTACTCCGATTGGTTCGCTTGAGTGAGAAGGGGGAGTGGTGAAGTAGACTAAAATCTTCGGACTGGACGGTCTGACTGTAAAGCTACCGTTATTGGTTGATAACCTTCTCTGTAAACATTTAATGGGTCATTCTACACGTCAGTAGTCGCCCCCCCTTAACAGCAGTTTCATTTCTGAAAAAAATATAGAAGTAGAAGTACATGTATGTATAGATTAAAAGGTGTAAACACCATGAAGAAGGTGAGGCATAGCAGTGTTTGAAAGGTGCCAGGACTGTGTTTTGTGTATTTTATGAGAAGAAGGTGAATAACAACATGATTGAAAAGTGTAAATACCATTATTTGTTTGTTTTAAAGAAATTGAGGCAGATTCATGTGTGTTTCGCCATGGTCTGTGTATTTTAAACAAATTAAGGGGTAAGACTTGGGTTTGAAAAACATCACATATTAACCTATTTAAGGTGGAACTGAGAAATCAAGCTTGGTAGTACACAGCAAATATAAGTGTTTCACTAGTAGGTAGATGTTTTGTTGAGTTTTGTTTATAAAACCCAGCACTAGCTTTAGCTTCACATAGCTGTTTAAGGTGGAAGTGAGTATTCAATAAGAAGCTGAAGAATAACACAAATAAAACTCTTAAACTGACTCATTTAAAGTGGATCTTAATGCTTGAATACGAAAATTGTGAATAAGAAGCAAGGATCTGCCTCCTAAAATGACATTTATGGTTGAAGGGAAAATAACACCAGCCTTGTGTAGTCTAAGATTTTAATGTGGTTTAGACAGTACATTCTTGTAAATGCAGGAAAAATGGTGGCATGTCTTTATATTTTTCCCCTCCATTTAAGTAGGTAAATGTTTAGCACATACAATTTATTTGTGTGATTTAAATGGATAAAATGGAATGAGTTATTTGAAAAAGTTTCAACAGCTATAGTGCTAGCTATGGCACATTCATCTTAGCTATTACCGTCCAAGTTCTTAAACTCATCTCTTGCAGTAAGTCATTCAATTTTCCTCAAACTGACATCCTGGTCGCGCTTCGGGGAGGAGGGGGAGGAGGGAGAAAGCTCTCTGTTTTGAAACTGTATTATAGTTCCGATTTTAAACGCTTGGTGTCAGTATTACAGATTGGCCCTTTAAGTGATAGAGTACGAAAGGAAAAACTCCCCCTACCTCCTCCACCTTCTCCATCTCTGGCAGCATGTTTGTCAGATCTTCAAGGTAATTTCTTTACAGTTCAATTAATGGGGAAATTTTATTTGTTATACAAGCAAATTGAGTTACGAGCTCAGTTACAGAACGAAATAAGCTTGTAAGTCAAGGTATTACTGTACAGTACTATAACTGTTGGTTATCTTCTTGTTTATGGCTGCTCTTAACATATCTTGTTTTAGTCTCTTTAAAATGTTGTATCAGACAGCTTTTGATCATAATGTATTCTTATATATTTATACAAGAAATATGCATGAAGTATACTCACCTAATATTACATTAAGCACTGACTGTGCACTAATTTCTATATGTCTTTGATTTGAATAAGGCAAAAAAGCCTTATTGGCCTTCAGTGTGTGTGTGTGGATTGTACATCGTTTTCTACATCTGTGTGAAATGCCATATATTTTGCACCACTGATCTGTGTGTGATAATTTTGTTCTCAGATAGGACTGCAAAAGTTAGGCATGACATCACGCATAGGTCCAAGAACTGTGGGGACTGATGGGAATGATTTCAAACCGAGAGAGAAAGTGGGATCCCACTATCAGATGAGGTAACTTCTTTTACATTTTTACAGTGAACCTATTACCTATTCTTATTTAGATATTGCATTGCTATATTGGACATCCTGTCTTAGCCACACCCATTGTAACTTACCCTGCAAAAACTTATTATAATAAGAAATTATTTTGAACAGACATTTCAGCTGTTTAAACCCTGTTTATGTTTGGTTGAAAATGAAAGAAAAGACATCCCTCTACATGTACAAATATGGTAAATTGGCTGAAAAATATGTCTGTCTTGGTCCTAATTTTGACCAAATCAGGCTGACCATATACCCCAAATTTCAAAATGTATTTTGAAATATATTATATATCTAAAGGCCGATATATACTTCAGCATTGGTGTCGGCGTCGCTCTGCAATTACACTCCCACAACACCAGAGCTGAATCTTAAATGTAGGGGAGTAGTGGAATTACTTTTATAAATCTTTAAAGTGCACTATTAATGGTGTAAGTCATTGTTTGGGACAGAGAAGCGTTTAAATGTGGTGCCAGTAAAGTAACTAATACAAAGCCGACACGTTTTTCCTGCGTAGTATCGCTTCTCGTCGAGTTATAACAAATACTCCCAGTTTCATCTCTATGCTACATTCTTCATCAGAAATCTGATAAAGAGTAATTTCCAGCTTTCCATTCCATTTTCTACATGAACCCGCTGGCCTCCAGGTTTGTTTTCTGGAGAAGGCCTTTGGTAGGAGGTGCTCTGTAACAGGAACAGGCCTCAGCATTCGACAATAGCATTCGACATGTGCCTAACAAGTTCTCTGATTGGTCAGAAGGGTAAGCTGATCTCTAAACAGTGCCCGCCTCTGCCTGTACAGGTGTACAAATTGGTTTTGCACCACACTGACTGAGATATTTGGTGCAAAAGTGAGAGCATGCGGAAGTTGTCACGTGTGAGCGAAAAATACATAATTTGAGACTCATAGCTGCAGATTCGAGCAGGTGTAGTCATTGATTTGTGTCTGTGCAAGACATGTATTCTCTTACAATTAAAAAAAAAATAATAATAATAAAGGTGTGCAACAGAAGGATAAATTGGGCTTAAGGCTGTGAGTCCTAGAAAGCACAATTGGCCTCAATCTCAGCTGTGGTGGGGTGAGATGTCACCCCTCTCCCCTGTGGCGCATCAGCATTTGTTAGCAGAATTGACAGAATTGGGATGTTGGCATGTATTCGCATCTGTCTAAAAACAAGCAGTTCGTTGGCTGCATGTCTTGGAGGATGCACATTCTCACTTGACAGTTAGGTGGTAGATTCAATAATGTGTGGAATTGGCAATGATTAATAATTTGATAGAAATTTGGCAAAACTTTTTATTAACAGAACAGTTTATTAACTGCAGTTTTTGCAGTGCTGAGCCTGGAGTAGCAAAAACAAAGGCTTAGTTCTCCGTATTACAGGTCAGTGGAGTATCAAAATGATTTTGAAGCTGCAATTTTAAGGTAAAGTTACTTCCTAGTGTTCCTTTATAACCAAGACATCTACCGAGAACATCAGTCTTACAACTGAAAATGTGTTCAAATCAAAGTTTGAAGTTTGTCACATACATACTCTTACATGGTACAACTGGCAGTGAAATGCTTTGATGACTGTATCACTCACATTGAAATAACGCAAGGCAAATAAATATAGAATTTTTTCTAATTGAGATAATTGACCATAAATATAAACAAACACAATATAAAAATTATAAATAAAGATTTTTATTTATATATATTATAAATATAAAGATTATATATATATACACACACACAGATTATATAACTAAGGGAAGTGTATAAAAACAGGGTGGCATGGTGGCGCAAGTAGTGTCGCAGTCACGCAGCTCCAGGGACCTGGGGGTTGTGGGTTCAAGTCCTGCTCTGGGTGACTGTCTGTGAGGAATTTGGTGTGTTCTCCCAGTGTCGCCCTGTAAAGGACTGGCACCCCCTCCAGGGTGTGTTCCCGCCTTGTACCCAGTGATTCCAGATAGGCTCCGGACCCACCGCGACCCTGAACTGGACAAGTGGTTACAGATAATCAATGAGTGAATAAATGAATGAAAGTGTGTAAAAACAAATGTGCAATAGAGAGATGAATTGTACATGTAAAATGCATGTTGTCACTGTCAAAATGAAACATGCATCTCCATTTCTGTAGATTTTTATTACATCATCTTAACACAGCTGTCTTTCACGTTGTGTGGAAATATTGTGATGAATGGACCAATAGAAATGCTACAAATTATTTGCAATAAAGCTTTTTACATTGATTCCACTGAAAGTGAAGATGTTTTTTTTTTCTTCTGCAGTAAAGTTAACATTTTGGGAGATACATATTTTTAATTTATTTAAAATGTGCAAAAAGATGCAAGTGCAAGTATTTTAGATGTAGTCATGAACAAATAGTAACTTGTATATTTTGTGTGTTACAGCGCTTCATTGAAGTCAGAGATAAAGAAGTTGACTGTTGTACATCTTTTAATATGGACATTGGTAGCTGCCCAGGTGATGGTGGCCCACCTCAAACTACTGTCCCATGATGTGGTTGCTATGCCATACCAATGGGAGTACCCATACCTTTTAAGTCTGCTGCCCTCACTACTAAATGCTATGGCCATGCCCAAAAACAACATCAGCTACCTGGTGATATCTATGATTAGTGCTGGTCTGTTTTCTGTGGCTCCGCTGATCTTTGGAGCCATGGAGATGTTCCCGGTGGCACAGCAGCTGTACAGGCATGGCAAGGCTTACCGCTTCATCTTTGGATTCTCAGCTGTGTCAGTCATGTATTTGCTCATGGTAATAGCTATTCAGGTACATGCCTGGCAGATTTACTACAGCAAGAAGCTACTAGATGCCTGGTTTAACACCACACAGGAAAAGAAGAGGAAGTAAAGATGCAAAGAAAGGGAGAACTGCAACCACTTTTACTCACCATTCTATGCATGGAAATATTAAGTGATAAATGCACACAAAGATCATACATGCATACCCTAAACCTGCATTTATTTAGAGATTTTTTTTTAATGTCAGGACCTCATGAATTACTGAATTGAAAATAAATGACAGTGTATAAAGGTGTGTGCTGTAAATGTCTGTATGTCTTTGAGTGGGGTTGTTTGTGTGCATTATTTATTGTTTATATTAAATATTTAATTGTTCATACTTTCAAGCCTTAAATATTCAGATCTCAAAAATTCCAATCTAGGCCAGAGGTCAACCATTGGTCAGGAAAAGTAAACTTCCACAGAGTGACAGAACAAAGCATTAATCAATCACGGTGCCCTTTTCCTCACTGCTGCTGATTACAGAGCCATCTCACCCGTGTCACAATTCCAACCCTGAGCCTAAGGCCTTCAATGAAGTGTGCACTTTGATGGCATAAAAGGGTGAGCAAAAGGGGTGATTAGAGATCTGAGAATGGAATTGGGACACACTTCACGTCCCTTCAGCTGTGTACTTAAGCTAAGCTAGACTCAACGTTAGTGTTGTAGTGGGTGCTCCAACAGAAATGTGTTTCATGTATGGAGGTGTTTGTGTGACCTATAAGCCTTTCAATTTCTGATATTTATGCACCATTTAAATGTAATCTTGTCAGTTCTTGTCATGATCATCTCAGCTACATGCTAGAGTGTCATTTCAGTACAGTGTAGCCCTCAGGTTTGTAGTTTATAACAGGTTTTCCATGATTATACAATGTCCAGAACTGCCTGATGTTTACTCAAATTTATATATCCATATGACAAGTTAAAAAGTATTTTTAACTTCATAATGTTTTTTAAAAAGACACTGTACTGAAATGACATTCAAGCGATTCATTTACAAAAGAAAACTATCAGATCAGTACAAAATTGACAATATTACCTTGTGTGTTGACATTACTACAAGTAATCGCCTTTAAATTTTATTAACTAGGATAATATGTACTTGTTAAAGGACAAGGCATTGCTGGGAACCTGTCATTACAGCAGAAAAACTTAGATTTCTGTATAAAGTTTTGATTGATAAAACAGTGCTGTATTCAACAGAGGTCCACGACCTTGTTTAAAATACTGAACAAACTCATTGGTCTCATGGCTTTAATAATCTGGAGCAATTCCCTTTTTTGGTGTAAAGTTAAACAGAAGTGCAGGTGAACTGGTCAGAAGGCAGTAACAATAAGATTTGTCCAGTTAAACACTAAAATGTATTGTGTTATAATTGAAATTAATCAATTACTCATTAATTATTTCAAGTTTATCAGATGACATAACACTAATTTAAATGTAAATAGATTAGATAAATCAATGAGTATTGAAATGTACAAAATTTAGATAGATAAAATTCAAAATATTATAATAAAAATTCCAAATTTAGATTTAAATACTATCAGTGTCAGTAATTTAGAGCGTACATGTTTATGCCAGTCACACACTGGCGCACACAGCTCCAGGGTCCTGGGGTTGTGAGTTTAAGCCCTGCTCTGGGTGACTGTTTGAGTTTGATGTGTTCTCCACATGGTTTTCCTTTGGGTGCTCCGGTTTCCTCCCATGTTCTAAAAATACCCACAGGTTTGTAGTTGAGTAATTGGTTACTCAAATATGTCCATAGGTGTGAGTGTGTTGCACATTTCATTTCAGAACACCTCTGTCTCTGAAAACAGTCACAGTATTTTTAAGGAATATTCTGCATGAATTACAACAGCATTGTACTGTAGTAAAAAGCAAATTGCGTCTTTAACCACATATCCAGTTCATGGTCATGGTGGGTTCGAAGCCTACCCGGAATCACTGTGTGCAAGGGAGGAACACAACCTGGAAGGGGAGGCAGTCCTTCGCAGGGCAACACCCTCACACATTCACTCATATCACACCTATGGACACTTCTGAAGGCTGATTTATACTTCTACATTGACTCGACACAGAGCCTGCGCCGTAGGCCACGTAAGAGCCCTACAGGGTGCCTACACACTAGAGGCTGACGTTGCGTCAAAACTCATTCATCAAATGTATCAGGTCTCTGTGTTGGCTCTAACAGATTACAAATGTGCCTTTATGCAGTTAACGACACTCTGTCAAGAGTCAAAAAAGTTCAAAGCATTTCAACTTTTGCTGCAATGGACTCTGATGTGGAGGCATGTCAACCAATAGAAATGAGGGTGAGCAGCACAGACAGACGATGGATGAAAATCCAAAATGGTGGAAAGGCTATATGGGGCAGTGTACTCTTTCCCAGTTTTTAATTAAGGCAGTTTAACAAAATATAAAGGTTCACTTTGTCGTGTGACAGCCTACAAACAGTGTGTCTGTGCATTCTGGTTTGTCTGGTTTTCAACAGTCCATATTTCTTTCCGTTTTAATATGACTCATTTCCTGCTGGGTTTGGAGCTACAAACCCTGCCCCATAAAATGTGTCGGTTTATTTATACGTAAATTCTACCCTCCGTTCCTTTTCAAGAAAATGATCTGTGACCCTGTCCTACCAACAAGGTGTCTTTTCCAGGGACTTGACTAGTGTCCTCTCAATGGCCAGCAGAGCTAGGCTGCTTTAACGGCCTAGGCCCATGTGAAGTGTGTCCTGTTAGTGCTTTGTGACGGTGGAGGGCCTCAGCAGCACCTGCTGGACAAAAACTATGATAGAAGTCAGAAAGAGTGATAGAAGTCAGTCTCCATTAACAAACAGCTACAAAAAACCCACCAGAAATAGAAGCTTGATTTGCCACTGAGGGGATTAAGAAAGTCTCTGGTTCAGCTCAGAACAGAATGAAAATGTAATGCTCCAATGGATCTCTACACCAAAGGATCGCTGATTCGCTCATTTCGCTGTCAATCAAAAAGGGATTCAGCCTCAGACAGATCATCCAATCATCATGCAGAAGCTGAGCGTCCAGGCCAGCCGAGGCCAGCCCACTGCCCCATAGACCCCCAGAGACGCTGAGCGTCCGATGGGCGGGACAAAGCCCAGCATTTATCCAATGACTCGTCTTGTTTCGCTGCTTCGCTACTGAACTCCATAATGTTTAAAGCACCGTGAAGCTGCGGGAATGATTGAGAGGATAGCCGCGTCTTTACCAGTGATAAGAAGCTGATTCTGAAAAAAAGTTGAGCGCGTTGTAGTGCATATTTATTCAATGACATGTACACCCAACAGTATGTATTTGATCACTCATTTTTTGACATTTTAGGGAAAGCTGAGCTTCCCTTGCAGTCTTAGAGCAATCGCCTCTGAGATATATATATATATATATATATATATATATATATATATATATATATATATATATATATATATATATATATATATATATGTATATGTATGTATGTATATGTATATGTATGTTGTATTATGTGTGTATATATATATATACACACATAATACAACATACATCATTTATCAATG